>NC_079198.1:79235754-79563733 GCF_029499605.1 Hyla sarda
TTTTTTTAATCTTTCAAATTCTGCTGCCACTTCAAGGCTGTGTCATTCAGCCTCTATATGGTCTCCTCATACTGCCACAAACTCCAGGCTGTGTCATTCAGGCACTATATGCTGCCGCAAACTCCGGACTGTATCATACAGCCACTATGTGGTCTCCTTTAGTGTTGAGCGGCATAGGCCATATTCGAATTCGCAAATATTCGCGAATATATGGACGAATATTCGTCATATATTCGCGAATATTCGCATATTCGTTATATTCTCGTTTTATTTTCGCATATGCTAATATTCGCGTATGCGAAAATTAACATATGGGTATATTAGCATATGCAAAATTAGTACACCAGAAAATTCGCATATGCGAAAATTAGAATATGCTAATTTTCGCATATGCGAATTTTCACACGCCAGTCTCACACAGTAGTATTACAGCCTTCTTTACACCACACAAACTGGAAGCAGAGAGGGATGATCACTGTGATGTGTACTGTAAGAAAAAAATAAAAATAAAAAAAATAAAAACGAATATTCGTAATTACGAATATATAGCGCTATATTCGCGAAATTCGCGAATTCGCGAATATGCGATATTCACGAATAATATTCGAATTGCGAATATTCGCGAGCAACACTAGTCTCCTTATGTTGCCGCCACCTCCACACTGTGTCATTCAGCCATTAAATTGTCTCCTCAAGCTGCCGCCACCTCCACACTGTCATTCAGCCACTATATGTTCTCCTCATGCTGCCGCCACCTCCATGCTGTTTCATTCAGCCACTAGTGTATATGTTCTCCCCATGCTGCCGCCACCTCCACGCTGTGTCATTCAGCCACTATATGGTCTACTCATGCTGCCGCAAACTCCAGGCTGTGTCACTCAGCCACTATATGTTGCCACCAACTCCAGACTGTGTCATTCATCCACTATATGGTCTCCTCATGCTTCTGCCACCTCCAGGCTGTGTCATTCAGCCACTAAATGATCTCCGTTTGCTGCCGCCACCTCCCCGCTGTGTCATTCAGAAACTATATTTTCTCCTCATGCTGCCGCAAACCCCAGGCTCTGTCATTAAGCCACTATGTGGTCTCCTCATGCTGCCAGCAACTCCAGGCTGTGTCATTCAGCCACTATATGTTCTCCTCAGGCTGCCGCTACCTCCACGTAGTGTCATTCAGCCAATAAATGGTCTCCTCATACTGATGCTACCTCCAGGCTCTGTCATTGTGCCGCTCTGCGACAGTGATTCTAAAAGCGACGCCTCTGATCTGCATGTCATACTGAATAACAGTATTATTTCACTACCCCAGCACACACACTATGTGTGTTACAGCAAGGAAAAGTATTCTACACCCCCTATTGAGGCTCTCTGTAGGCAATAAATAGCCGTTTTTAATAGTTATTCAACGCAAATTAATTTGGACCGAACCAATTTTTCTCAGAAAATTCAGTGAATTTTTTTAAAAATTTGCTCATCTCTAGTTATAGCATTAATACCACAGGCGGGATTGTGTTTGCTTTAAAGCAAATATGAAAGTTCAAGTAAGATGGCTGCCTTTCATTTGAAAAAAAATTACAATTCCATAATAAAACAAATTGTAAAAAAAAAACATGTTAAGTACATAGTTTAAATTTGTCTTAATATAGGTAACACATTTCCTTTGTGACAAAAATTTACCAAGAGAGAATTCTCAAGCCAGTACACCTGGCTTCAGACTTTAAATCTCCGATTTTTTTAAAAGTGTCAACTTTTAAAACTTAACACTATGCTTGCCAAGTTGATGGAGAGCTTGGAGTAAAGTGGCCATGAAAAGGGGCCATGTTCTCCTGCAACACCAATTTTATAACCATTTACTCTAGTGAGCTAACATGAATTGCAGTTGAAATCTATGGTAGCTTGGAGATGTAGATTAGTGTAGTGTAGATTTCTAAGAGCAGCGCAAATGTCAAATGTTAAATTAAAAGTAAATTCCTTCAGCTCCAGTGTAAATTCAGTCGTAGATTATCTATGATTAAAAAAAATTGTGTTTTTTTTTCTCTCTCTCTCTCTCTTTTTTTTTTTTTATGGTTGCATTTAACTCCTTAAGGACTCAGGACGTACCGGTACGTCCTGAGCCCAGCTCCCGGTGTTTAAAACGCATCACACCGGGTCGGTCCCGGCTGCTAATCATAGCCGGGACCCTGGGCTAACAGCGCTCGGCACCGATCATTGTGCCGCGCGCTGTTAACCCTTCAGACGCGGCGATCAAAGTTGACCGCCGCATCTGAAAGTGAAACTAAACGCTTCCCGGCAGCTCAGTCGGGCTGATCGGGACATCGTGATAAAATCGCAATGTTCCGATCAGCTGGGACCCAGGCGGAGGTCTCCTTACCTGTGTCCGCGGCGTCCGATCGGGGTTTGATTGCTCCAAGCCTGAGCTACAGGCTTGAGCAATCGAGCCCCTATCTCGCTGATCCATGCAGAGCTATGGCTCTGCAGGGATCAGCATAGGAGATCAGTGTGTGCAGTGCTATAGCTCCCTATGGGAGCTATAACACTGCAAAAAAAAAGTGAAAAAAAAAAAAGTTAACAAAGGTCATTTAACCCCTTCCCTATTAAAAGTTTGAATCAGCCCCCTTTTCCCATAAAAAAACAACTGTGTAAATAAAAATAAACATATGTGGTATCGCCGCATGCGTAAATGTCCGATCTATAAAAATATATCATTAATTAAAGCACACGGTCAACGGCGTACGAGCAAAAAAATTCCAAAGTCAAAAATAGCGTATTTTTGGTCACTTTTTATATCATAAAAAAAATTAATAAAAAGCGATCAAAAAGTCCGATCAATACAAAAATGGTACCGATAAAAATTTCAGAACACGGCGCAAAAAATTAGCCCTCATACTGACCTGTAAGCGGAAAAATAAAAAAGTTACTGGGTTCAGAAGATGACAATTTTAAACGTATACATTTTCATGCATGTAGTTATGATTTTTTTCAGAAGTGTGACAAAATCAAACCTATATAAGTAGGGTATCATATTAATCGTATGGACCTACAGAATAAAGATAAGGTGTCATTTTTACCAAAAAATGCACTGCGTAGAAACGGAAGCCCCCAAAAGTTACAAAATGAAATTTTTTCTTCAATTTTGTTGCACAATGATTTTTTTCCCGTTTCACCGTGGATTTTTTGGTAAAAATTACTAATGTCACTGCAAAGTAGATTTGGTGGCGCAAAAAATAAGCCATCATTTGGAATTTTATGTGCAAAATTGAAAGCGTTATGATTTTTAGAAGGTGATGAGGAAAAAATGAAATTCAAAAACGGAAAAACGCTGAGTTTTTATTTTTTGAGAGCTTTTGCCATTGTAACTATTGTATGGTTGACGTAATGAGCTGTTTCAGATAGCAGTCGCTTAGTATTCTAATATATGCTACAGTGTGGAATATATATTGTGCTATCTTTGACTCATACATTTCGAATCAAAGCAGATTCAAAATTAAAATCGAAAGGGGAAAACACAGATTTGACAGATATTATTTCACTAAAGCACACGGGAATTGTTTTAATGCTACAATTATATTAAAATAAGAGTTATTTATATGTTGATTAGAATTCCCTCTTTTCAGCCTAAAAGGCAGAATTTGATTATACATTCCCAATGGATTCCAGGCTGGTAGTTTAACATTTTCTTTTAATTTAAATAAAACAAGCATTTGCAAACAAACCACTCACAATGCCGCCTCTGGGGGCTTCTCCTTTCGCTATTAATCTATAGGAAGGTTTGTAAATTGTCCCAGCAGCCCTCACAGGCAAAGGTTTCTCTAGACAGCCTATGGCACATGCAGGCCTGGGCTAATTCCTATGGGGTCACGGACTACACTGTGCTGTGGGCTTGTATTCTATGCACTAGCAGAGTAGCTGGGGATACACTGAGCTACAAAAAGTTGCAAATTGCTGACGAACAATTATTCTTCTCCAAATGTAATTCTGCCATTGTTCTATTAATACGCCCAACGTGTGTGAAAAAAATAACTTGTTTCTTTCTTAGTTTTCAAATACAAATTTGCAGGCAAACATATCCTCTCCAAACTATTCAAACCAAACAACAATCTGTTATCCTCAAAATAAAATATGCCTAATGGGAAAAAATGTGCATAAGCAGTCATTCTGAAATGCATAAAAATATTTATTGTAAGCGAGTTACCACGATGCTCGGGGATAAGGAGTGATGTGTGATAAAATGAATACATTTAAGGCTAATAGAAGTCTTAACTGGAGATTAGTCTTTTGCAGAGATTCATGAGTAAATTCTGGAACACAATCTGCCTACAAATTCACATATTTTTGTAAAACAAGTCGCTTTTTATATTAAAGTGTACCTGTCGTCAACGAAAACTTTTTATATAATGTAGATAATTACATTATATGTATATTTGTAATATACACTGGTTAAAAAATGGGTATATTTTTGGGTGAAAAAAATGCTGTCTCTGCAGCTATCGCATGTTTGTCTCTGTGAGGAGTCCAAATACTGGAAGTAAGGGCAGGACAAGTAGGGCATTGTGCAGGATCCTTACTTGTCAATCATCCTCATGTTTGAGCCCATAGCATGTCACTGAGCCTCACTGCACTGAACCCTTCTTGTCCTCACTGCACAGAGCCCTGCTTGTCCACCCTCACTTCCTGTATTTGGACTCCTCATAGAGACACACGGGCAATAGCTGCAGGGACAAAAATATACATATTTCTTAACCAATGTATATTACAAACATACATATAATGGTATTATCTGCATTATATAAAAAGTTTTTGTTGATGACAGGAACACTTTAAAGCTATTTGTGAAATAAAGTGAAACTTTTATCTATAAAATTCTGTAAGGCATCATATAACTATGGCTATCATTGAAATATGGCTTCATGCTACTTTTAAGTTCTACAAAACCTGAATATATTGTAGTGCCCATAGAAGTCTATGGGGCCCTAATGTAGCACCATATGCCTTGATTTCATATAGACCTACAAATCTGACAGAAACAATTCACACCTTATTCCACTGGGGGCTGTATTACGGGCTTATTCTTCCCCTACAAGCTTTTCTTTGAGGGGAGATATGCTTTGTAATACAGAGCCATATGGAGGCACCATATGTCAGCACTCCGCACGTACAGAGCCTAATCTTTCAAATAACAAATTTTTAACATCTCTTTGTGCATAAAGGACTATAAATATACAATGTATTTGGGAAGTCTTTACACCTTTAATTTGTTTTCACATTTTATTTTATGTTGCGGCCTTTTCCCCCATCAATCTGCTGCAGTCAATACCCCATACTGAAAAAGTTGGCTTAGAATGTTAGAAATCTTTGTTCATTTTTTAAAAACCTAACTTACTAAAAACTTTAATAGGGTAATAAAATTATATCTATGATATATAAGAAATTGATTAGAGAGGTAGCACAAAATTTTTTATTTTATTAGTAGAGGGAAATGGGGAAAATATATATATATATTTTTTTTAGATTCACAGTGGGTACAAATATTAAGCAGCCCTTTGACTGCGTTGGTGTGTCAGTCACATAGATTAACACAGTTTAAGATTGTACACAGACTGCACTACTCCACTAAAAGGATAAATAAGTTTAGTGGTAATAAAAGTGAGTTATGCTAAATGTGATGTGTTAGAAGCAGACACTTGTCATATGTTTTGGGAGAACGTATCTACTAAGATTGAAGAATGTTTGAAACACCCATTACCATTTGATCCAAAGTAGTTTTTGTTGGGCTGTTAGGAGTCCATCAGATCTCCCAAAAGGGAATTTTTATTGAAAATACTATTTATTGGTAGATTGTTGATATTAAGGAATTGGTTATCTGCAACAGGGCCTACTCTGGAAATGTGTGCAAAATTTTTTTTTTGCACAGTTATGTATTTGTATTACGGTTATGCAAATGTCAAGAGCAAATTGTAAAAACTAAATATTTTATGTTGATTGTATAACTGGAAAGTCTGTTTTTTTACTGAAATAAAAACTATAGAAAAATTGTTTTTAAATATTGCATTGACATACGTATTCAAACCCTTTACTTAGTACTTAATTGATGCACCTTTGGCAGTGATTACAGCTTCCAGTCTTCCTGAGTATGATGCCACAAGGTTTGCAGACTGCTCTGCAGTAGCTTATCTTTAGGAAACCAAAAGGGTCAGAAAGTTAAAATAAACCATCCCTGACCTGTCTCTTTCTTAACATGATCTGTCGGGAGACACCCACTTACATTAGAGAATTGGTAAAACCCGCTGAAAGCAGTGGGGTTGGCTCACATTGACTAAAGACTATGGGCAATGTTTGAAGGTCATGAATTCATGTTGTTGTGAAAAGCTGGCAATCACACACCATGGCCCAGATATACTATTGCATATGTGCTAGAGGTTTGGTGCATTTGCCCCAAAAATTGCATCTGTGACTTTACACCACATTCATGATGTGTTTTACATACTTTTTTGACACTTTTACACAGGGTCTGAGAAAGCATCATGATCTTGGTAAAATGTGGAATGTATAGAGGGATGAGTGTTTTCACCAAAGAATATACTAATTAAAAAGCAAATACATAAAGTGCTGTGCATTTTGCATTTGGACAGGGTAATATATGAGGAGAAGACCACATTTATTAACAAACATACACCAAAATAGTACATACCACAAAAAAACAAAACAACTAAGGCTGGGTTCACACTACGTTTTCTCCCATACGGGAGCGCATACGGCAGGGGGGAGCTAAAACCTCGCGCTCCCGTATGCCTTCGTATGCGCTCCCGTATGTCATTCATTTCAATGAGCCGGCCGGAGTGAAACGTTCGGTCGGCTCATTTTTGCGCCGTATGCGCTTTTACAACTGGACCTAAAACTGTGGTCAACCACGGTTTGAGGTCTGGTTGTAAAAGCGCATACGGCGCAAAAATGAGCCGACCGGACCGAATGTTTCACTCCGGCCGGCTTATTGAAATGAATGACATACGGGAGTGCATATGAAGGCATACGGGAGCGCGAGGTTTTAACTCCCCCCTGCCGTATGCGCTCCCGTATGGGAGAAAACGTAGTGTGGACCCAGCCTAACACAATGCAGTTGGCATGTCAGAAACTCTGATCTAAAAAGTTCCCATTGAGTTTGGAGATAGGTTAAAAGGTTCCATTTAATGTGCTCCAGGCAGCAGGATATGTTTGAAAATATCAGGGCCCCTTCTGATAGACTTCTTATGGCACTGCCAGCAACTCTCTCTACAGATTGCAAGCAAGTCACAGGATCAAAAGTGACCTTGATATTTTTGGACATATCCTGCTGCCAGGAGCATGATGAGGTAACCTTTAAGAAAGGACCCATCTATATTATAGGGGATACCAAGCCTCATAAACTTTATTTCCCATCCTGAGGAGTCCCAACTACTTTGTTGTTTTGAAGGGATTCAGCACTTATGAGCGCATTATAACCTCTTCAATGTTTACCAGTGTTCGCACCTGCATACCTGTAAAACTCAATATTTCCTACTATGGATGTACAGTACAATGAAAAAGATATACTCCGAACTGGAGATTCCAAACAATTAAAATAAGAACGTTTTTATAATTAATATTATAATACAGTGGTCCCTCAACATACGATGGTAATTCGTTCCAAACGACTCATCGTTTGTCGAATCCATCGTATGTTGAGGGATCCGTGCAATGTAAAGTATAGGAAGCTGTACTCACCTGTCCCCGTCGCTCCGGACCAGGTCCTCACCGCTCCCGATGCTGTCCCAGGGGCTCCCGATGCTGTCCCGCTGCTCCGGTGTCTTCTTCGCGATCCTCCGGCTTCTTCCGCATCTTCTGCAGGGTCCGGGCCTCGCTTTCTGGTGACGTTATTACGCTGCTGCGCTGGCGCGGCGTGGGTAGTGACGTAATAACGACGCCGGAAAGCGGGGCCCGGACCCTGGAGAAGATGCGCAAGACACCGGAGGATCGCAAAGTGGACCCGGAGCAGCGGGAATAGGTAAGCGAACCTGCCAGGGATGCTTAAACTGCTATCCGACAGCAGCTTAAGCATTTTGCGCTGTCGGATAGCAGTTAATGCGATGGCCCCGACATATAAAAGCATCGTATGTCGATGCTGACATCGACATGCGATGGCCTCTGAGAGGCCATCGTATGTCGATTTTATCATATGTCGGGGTCATCGTAGGTCGGGGGGTTACTGTATACAGACATTGGGGGGTCAGATTCAAAACTCTTCACGTTAGTTAGCATGCACTTAAATTGGAACTCCGGTGGAAACAAGTAGAAAACAAATGTTTTCAAATCAACTGGTGCCAGAAAGTTAAGCAGATTTGTAAATTACTTCTATAAAAAATGTTTTATCCTTCCAGTACTTATTAGCTGCTGTATAAAACAGATACATTTGTAAATGTCTTTTCTGTCTGACAATAATGCTCTCTACTGACACCTCTGTCCGTGTCAGGAATTGTCCAGATTTTGAAGCATATCCCTATAGAAAACCTATCCTCCTCTGGATAGTTCCTGACATGGACAGAGGTGCCAGCAGAGAGCACTTTTGTCAGGTTGGAAAGAACTTCACAATTTTCTCTGTTGTTTATCTGTAGCATACAGCAGCTGAAAAGTACTAGAAGGGTTAAGATTTTTAAATAGAAGTGATTTACAAATCTGTTTAACTTTCTTGCACCAGTTCATTTAAAAACATTTTTTTTTTCTACCGGAGTTCCCCTTTAAGACTTACTGTGTAGTTTATTGTAGAATGACATACATATTTTATTACATACTGAGAGTTCTATACGACCCTTAAATCACATGCTGGGAATCAAAGACTTGAATCACACATCACTGTTTGCATACTGTGAACCATACTGTAGAACAAAATATTTTACACAGAACTTTAAATTGTATGATAAAATCACAAAAACACGACTATATTTCCTACTATGGATGTACAGTACAATGAAAAAGATATACTCCAAACTGGAGATTCCAAACAATTAAAATAAGATAGTTTTTATAATTAATATTATAATACACAGGCATTGGGGGTCAGATTCAAAACTCTTCACGTAAAAAAAATGACGCATTTCGTACAAAAATTTTGGCGCAATAAAGTTTCCCTCAGATATTCAAAGTGTTTTACATAAGAATGATCCAAGGTTTATACTAGCCATCCCAGTTTTGCAAAAGTGGGTGTGGTTATGTATATTTTACATGATATTTTCAAGGGGGAAGAGTCCATTTTACATCAAAAATTTCACACCAGTTGTCTGCTAGTGTGCAAATCACAGAAATGGTTGTATTTTTTTTTTTTTGGGGGGGGGGGGGGGGGGAATGGAAAATGTTAATTAAAAGAAAAATATGGTCACTGTACCTGCACTCACATTTAACCCCTGGACATGTTTTATTTATACAGCTATCGCTTGTATGAGCACTAGTAATCATGGAATATTAGCGAGAGGCTTCCACCAAAATTTTCGGTGTTTCAAATTTTAGCATCAAAATCTGCAATTTTGGCGCAGAAAAATGATAGATGGCTGCAAACAAAAATTGATTAATATTGCTGTTCCAGAAATTAATGTCGTTTTTGAATATTTCCCCCATGAATTATAGGATGTTTTAAAAGTAAGGAACCATCCATATCAAATGAAAACAGTTTAGCACAGTGGTCTTAAACTGTGGTCCTTCAGATGTTGGCTGTCCGAGCATACTGTAAGTTGAAGTTTTGCAACATCTGGAGGGCCACAGTTTGAGACCACTGGTTTAGCAGATGATGATCCAATTTTAGACACAAGATATGGAGGAAGAGGGAAGTTGTAGCACTATACATCTGTGTATGGCATGTGGGGCTAGCCAGGCCTCAATTCAGTAATATGAGTGTGCTGAATGAGTATTCAACCAGCATTTTTGGGTGGCGCGGAAGGTTCCCATATAATGCAGGTAGGACACACCCACTATCACGTTCACCCAACCCACCCTTATTCAAGGGACATACCCTTATAAGACAGTCCTGCTTTTATATTACTTTATATACTGGAATATTAAGAAAGTAATATCGGATCATCACCTCCTGAGCCAGTGTAGTGCCATATTTTGTGTTTTTTCATGAAATGTTACATGACTCAATACTTTCCAGTGCTGGACTAAGACAGCTCCATTGGCTGACGCACGCACACCAGCCCCCTACCATTGGTTCCTGTGCGTGACCACAAATATGCTGTCTGAAACACAGCAAGAGGGTGTCTCCTGCTGTGATAGCGAAGCGCTGCGGCTGCAATGTTATTCGCTCTGCGGCTGTAAAGTAATTGATTCCCCACTATGGGGAAAGTGCACCCGCAGGGAAATCTCAGCACTGTGGCTGACATAACATTCATTCCCCGCTATGGGGACCGTGCGAACATGGGTGTGATAAGCTGAGTGCAGGGACTGGCATCTCATACAGATCCCCTGCGGGCGCATGGTCCTCATTGCAAGGAATCAATTACATTACAACCGCAGCGCAAATAACATTGCAGCCGCAGCTGCAGAGGAGACATCCTCTTGCTGTGTGTGAAACAGCATATTTGTGGTCATGTGACCCATGCACGGGGGGGTGCATGGGTCACATGATCACAAATATGCTGTTTCACACACAGCAAGAGGATGTCTCCTCTGCAGCTGCGGCTGCAATGTTAATGCCACCCCCCCCAGACCCCCCAAAAACCAATGGTAGGGGGCGGGTGTGAGCGTGTCAGCCAATGGAGCTGTCTGAGTCCAGCACTGGAAAGTGCTGGGTCATGTAATACATTCCATGGCAAAACACAAAATATGGCCCTACACCGGATCTTCTGTGCTTTGGATTCAGTTGCTGTGCTCTGGCTGTCTGTGCACCGAGGAGAGGCTCTGCAAGTTGCAGGTGTGGTGAGCTGAGCTATTAGACTTTCCTGCTTATAAGACAGGGTATGTCCTCTTATAGATTTACCCCCAGTAGCAGCATAAGGCACACCTCTGGCTCCCTTTTCTAGGTCATGCTATCCAGGTCAAGCTTTCGAGATCACACTTCTAGGTTATGCTCCTAGGTTATTCTGTATATATATGTATATATATATATATATATATATATATATATATATATATATATATATATATATATGTATTCCCCTTTAGTCTTCCTATAAGATCCAGCACTCTTATTCTGCCATCTCCATTCACTGCAGCTCTGGTAGGAACCTGCAGTGAATGGAAACATTCCTACCAGACCTGCAGTGAATGGAGACGGCCGAATAAGAGAGTAGTGGTGCAGTTGCACATGGAAGCCTGAGAAGCCTTATATGTCTCCTGCCAACATCTTGCGGACAATTTGACACACTTTGGGTGAATACTTATTGTTGGATTTTTCTAACATTGATGAAAATATACATAAAGAAAGAAGAATTGTTGCATTAACTATAGCATATGTGCTTATTTTTTTGACTGAGATTATACTGGGTTTATAGAGCACCCAGGCACTATGCTTTCGCTCAAATACCACGTATTCCATAATGTGTTTTCAAACCTACAGTCATGGCATAGTGCAGTATATAGGGTACAAGCATTTTGGGACCATTCTTCATTGATTGAACATTAAGAGCAGGCCCCCAGAAGTTTGTTAGATGAAAATATTAGTTTTTCCTGATTTGTTTCCAACAATATGGCACCCTGGCTCAAATAGAGGTCAAATTAAATGTCCACCATGCTTTCCCCTTTATCAGTAGGGTCATGTCAAAGCAGTTGTTTACTCTGTGAAGATACAGAATGTTTTTTGTCTTATAGACAGAGTTTTTGATGCTTGTGCTAACATTGTTTTTTAATACAATTTTACAATTTAGGGCCAATTTAGATGGCCATCGACATCTTAGTGATAGAATCTAACAGGTTTCCCCATTGTTCCTACAGATTTTGACTCACATTGGATCCCTATATGATATTTTTTCTCTTTTATATGTGTTTTTCACTCGCTTCTTTAGTCCCCTTAGTCTGAAAGACTTTCTCCTTACTTTTAAGACACCCTTTGTGTGTGTATGTGACTCCTTTAAAGGGGTGCTGCAGCAAAAAGTAACATATCCCCTATTTACAGAATAGGACATAAGTGTGAGACCACAGGGGATGACCCCAGCATGTGCTCCTCTCAGAAAGCCGGGGCTCGTTCTGGAGATTGGGGGGGGGGGGGGGTCCAACTGCTATTTTACCACAATTGCTCAAATAATGGTAAGAATGCCCAGTTTTTATAGGAATTTTTAAAATCATGACAAAATCACAGCTAATTTGTGGTAAAAATGCAGCCTTAATTTCACATTGGTTATTTAATGTGTAATAACTAACATAATTTACATTGTGTATTTTTTTTTCTTTAAAAGAAATAAAAATCAATTTGTTCAGCAGACAAGTACATTTCCATTGATTTTCATAGCACCAGTGTTCAGACAGTGAACTAAATTTTTTTTAAATGTTGCTGTAAATATTGTAAACATCATCAGTGATTTCAGGCTGACTGCAATGATTTGGCTTAAAGAAGTACTCCACCCCTAGACATCTTATCCCCTATCCAAAGGATAATGGATAAAATATTTGATCGCTGGGATCCCGCTGCTGCCGCGATCTCGGCTGTGGCACCCCAGACATCTGGTGCACGAAGCAAACTTTGCTTCATGCCGGATGACTGTTGATGGAGGGTGGAGGCTTGTGACATCATGGTCACACCCCGCTCGTGATGTCACGGCCATGCCCCCTCAATGTAAGTCTATGAGAGGTCACCATGCCCCCTCCCATAGACTTGCATTGAGGGGGCGTGGTCGTGACGTCATGAGTGGGGAACGGCCGTGACGTCATGAGCCTCCGGTACTGCACCTGATGCTCTAAATGAATGCAGGTGCAGCAGGGAGATCACAGAGGTTGTTTATACATTGTCCCCTTACTCACCTAGGGGTAAAAAGTTTATGAAGTGTCATTGGCGCTCGGGTTCTTGAACCTGCCGAAGCAGACTGGATTTGCAAAGTGCCATCAGATGCCATGGAGGAGGATAAGCAACATCTAGCCGTCATTCCAGCTGATCAGGACCCTACAATTGCAGTGCAGAGGTCCCGATCAGCCCCCAAAAAGAAACAAAACAAGTATTTTGCCACTTTTAAATACCGCTTAGAGAGTTAGGGTAATGCTGGGCATCAGCTGATATTTGGCAATAGTGGTGAGTCCTGATTCACAAGCTTTGAAACAAGCTCAGCTCCTGAGTTTTATTTAAAGTCTGATAGTGGGATTAGGGTGTCAATGTATGCCCTGTGTCTTTAAAGGGTTGATTGTAACTTTTTATAAAGTACTAAAACCTTCCCACTCCACTCAAGGGGTAGTATAGAAATTCATAAAAAGTACCTTATGGTACAAAACAACTGTCACCTATCCAAGCTCCCCACTGTAACAGTTTTAATGTGATATGAAAATAAATGAACAGGATCTCTACTACTAGTGAATGCTCCGTGCTTATTTTTCTTCTTATTCTTGGACATTGGGGGGTATTTATGAAAGGATTTATGTGTTTTTTTAACCTTTTCAGGACCCATGGCGTAACGTTAAGTCCCGACACCCTGGGTCTTAAGGACCCATAACGTACAGTTACGTCATGGGCAGTTCCGGTCCCTGCCGTGCGCCGGGCGGAGATCGGACCGGGATGCCTGCTGAAATCATTCAGCAGGCACCCCGTGCAAAGGCCCAGGGGGGTCATCAGACCCCCCCATGTTGGCGATCGCTGCAAATCACAAGTGAATTCACACTTGCGATTTGCGCGATTCTGGGTCATTACGGGTCTATAGTGACACGATGACCCGGAATTTAAGGGGGATCGCGGGTGTCTAAGACACCCTGGATCCCCCTGAAGCGATAGGAGTGAGGTGGCACGGGTGCCACCCCTCCTATCCCTGCTATTGGTGGTCTAGACGCAACCACCAATAGCAGATCGGGGGCGGGGGGGTTTACTTTTGTTTTCCCCGTCCTGCCCTCCCACAATAGGTGGGGCAGGACGGGGAAACGACGGGGACCGGCGCCAAAGATCCACTTACCGATCCGGGCGGGTGACGGAGATCGGCGGGCGGCGATGACGTGCGGCTGCATCTGACGGAAGCCGGTGAGTTGACTAGCAACATCTGGAGGGTACAGTTTGAGACCATTATACAGTGGTCTCTAACTGTAGCCCTCCAGATGTTGCAAAACTACAACTCCCAGCATGCCCAGACAGCTGTTTGGGCATGCTGGAATATGTAGTTTTGCAACAGCTGGAGGGCTACAATTTGAGACCACTATATAGTGGTCCCTAAACTGTAGCCCTCCAGATCTTGCAAAACTACAACTCCTAGCATGCTCAAACAACTGTTTGCTGTCAGGGCATGCTGGGAATTGTAGTTTTGCAATAGCTGGAGGACCACAGTTTGGAGATCAATTTGCAGTGTTCTCTAAAACTGTAGCCCTCCAGATGTTGCAAAACTGCAAATCCCAGCATGTCCAAACACCAATCAGCTGTCTCGGCATGCTGGGAGTTGTAGTTTTGCAACAGCTGGAGGCAGACTGGTTGGAAAATACTGAGTTAGGTAACAGAACCTAACTGAAGGTTTTCCAACCAGTGTGTCTCCAGCTGTTGCAAAAGTACAACTCCCAGCATGCACGGTCTGTCAGTACATGCTGGGAGTTGTAGTTTTGAAACAGCTGGAGGTTTGCCCCCCCATGTGAACGTACAGGGTACATTCACACGGGCAGGCTTACAGTAAGTTTCCCGCTTCAAGTTTGGGCTGCGGCAAATTTTGCCGCAGCTCAAACTCCTAGCGGGAAACTCACCGTAACACGTCAGTGCGAATGTATCCTAAAAACACTACACTAACACATAAAGAGTAAAACACAACATATACACGCCTTACACTGCCCCCCCCCCCAATAAAAATTAAAACCGTATTGTGTGGCAGTGTTTCCAAAACGGAGCCTCCAGCTGGTGCAAAACAACAACTCCCAGCATTTCCAGACAGCCACTGACTGTCCAGGCATGCTGGAAATTTAGCAACAGCTGGAGGCACCCTGTTTGGGAATCACTGGCGTAGAATACCCCTATGTCCACCCCTATGCGATCCCTAATTTAGTCCCCAAATGTGCATGGCGCTCTCTCACTTCAGAGCCCTGTCGTATTTCAAGGAAACAGTTTAGGGCCACATATGGGGTATCTCCGTACTCGGGAGAAATTAATTGCACTACAAATATTGGGGGCTTTTTCTCCTTTTACCCCTTATGAAAAGGAAAAGTTAGGGCTACACCAGTTTGTTAGTGTAAAAAAATAAAACATTTTACACTAACATGCTGGTGTTGCCCTATACTTTTTATTTTCACAAGCGTTAAAAGGAAAAAAAAGACCCCCAAAATTTGTAACACAATTTCTCCTGAGTACAGAAATACCCCATATCTAGGCGTAAAATGCTCTGCGGGCACACAACAAGGCTCAGGAGTGAGAGCGCACTATGTACATTTGAGGCCTAAATTGGTGATTTGCACAGGTGTGGCTGATTTTACAGCGGTTCTTACATAAACGCAAAAATATAAATACCCACATGTGACCCCATTTTGTAAACTACACCCCTCATGTAATGTAATAAGGGGTACAGTGAGCATTTACGCCCCACAGGTGTCTGACAGATTTTTGGAACAGTGGTCCGTGAAAATGAAAAATTTAATTTTTCATTTGTACAGCCCACTGTTCCAAAGATCTGTCAAACGCCAGTGGGGTGTAAATACTCACTGCACCCCTTATTAAATTCTGTGAGGGGTGTCGTTTCCAAAATAGGGTCACATGTGGGGGGGTCCACTGTTCTGGCACCACGGGGGGCTTTGTAAACGCACATGGCCCCTGACTTCCATTCCAAACATTTTTTTTCCCACAAGCTCAAAGGCGCTCCTTCTCTTCTGAGCATTGTAGTGCGCCAGCAGAGCACATGATGTCCACACATGGGGTATTTCCATACTCAGAAGAGATGGGGTTACAAATTATGGGGGATCTTTTCTGCTATTAACTCTTGCAAAAATGTGAAATTTGGGGGGAAGCACACATTTTAGTGAAACATTTTTTTTTTTCATTTTTACATATGCAAAAGTCGTGAAACCCCTGTTGGGTATTAAGGCTCACTTTATTCCTTGTTACGTTCCTCAAGGGGTCTAGTTTCCAAAATTGTATGCCATGTGTTTTTTTTTTTTTTTTGCTGTTCTGGCACAATAGTGGCTTCCTAAATGCGACATGCCCCCCCGAGCAAAATATGCTCTCAAAAAGCCAAATATGACTCCTTCTCTTCTGAGCATTGTAGTTTGCCCGTAGTGCACTTCAGGTCAACTTATGGGGTACCTCCATACTCAGAAGAGATGGGGTTACACATTTTGTGGGTCTTTTCTGCTATTAACCCTTGCAAAAGTGTGAAATTTGGGGGGAAACACACATTTTAGTGAAATTTTTTTTTTTTTTTTACATATGAAAAAGTCGTGAATCACCTGTGGGGTATTAAGGCTCACTTTATTCCTTGTTACGTTCCTCAAGGGGTCTAGTCTCCAAAGATATGGCATGTGTTTTTTTTTTTGCTGTTCTGGCACCATAGGCCATAGGCTTCCTAAAGGCAACATGCCCCCAAAAAACCATTTCAGAAAAACGTACTCTCCAAAATCCCCTTGTCGCTCCTTCGCTTCTGAGCCCTTTACTGCGCCCGCCGAACAATTTACATAGACATGTGAGGTATGTGCTTACTCGAGAGAAATTGGGCTACAAACATAAGTATAAATTTTCTCCTTTTACCCCTTGTAAAAATTCAAAGATTGGGTCTACAAGAACATGCGAGTGTAAAAAATGAAGATTGTGAATTTTCTCCTTCACTTTGCTGCTATTCCTGTGTACTACCTAATGGGTTAAAATGCTGACTGAATGTCATTATGAATACTTTAGGGGGTTCAGTTTTTATAATGGGGTCATTTGTGGGGTATTTCTAATAGGAAGACCCTTCAAATCCACTTCAAACCTGAACTGGTCCCTGAAAAATTGTGAGTTTGAAAATTTTGTGAAAAATTGGAAAATTGCTGCTGAACTTTGAAGCCCTCTGGTGTCTTCCAAAAGTAAAAACATGTCAATTTTATGATGCAAACATAAAGTAGACATATTGTATATGTGAATCAAAATTTTTTTTTATTTGGAATATCAAAAATGCAAAATTTTCAAATTTGTCATAAAATTTTGGGATTTTTCACCAAGAAATTATGCAAGTTACCACAAAATTTTACCACTATGTTAAAGTAGAATATGTCACGAAAAAACAATCTCGGAATCAGAATGATAAGTAAAAGCATTCCAGAGTTATTAATGTTTAAAGTGACAGTGGTCAGATGTTCAAAAAATGGCCGGGTCCTACAGTGAAAATTGGCTGGGTCCTTAACCCCTTAAGGTACTTAATGAACCAGGACGTACATTTACGTCCTGTGCATAACCGCGGGCATTGGAACGATGCCCGTGTCATGCACGGCTGATCCCGGCTGCTGATCACAGCCAGGGACACGCCGGCAATGGTCGACGCCCACGAACTCACGGGCGTCCGCCATTAACCTCTCAGGTGCCGGGATCAATACAGATCCCGGCATCTGCGGCAGTGCGCAATTTAAATGAACGATCGGATCGCCCGCAGCGCTGCTGCGGGGATCCAATCATTCAGAGCGTCGCACGGAGGTCCCCTCACCTTCCTCCTTCTGGATCCCAGCGTCTTCTGCTCTGGTCTGAGATCGAGCAGACCAGAACAGAAGATAGCCGATAACACTGATCTGTTCTATGTCCTATACATAGAACAGATCAGTATTAGCAATCATGGTATTGCTATGAATAGTCCCCTATGAATAGTCCCCTAAAAAAAATGTAAAAAAAAGTAAAGGTAAAAGTAAAAAAAATGTGAAAAATCCCCTTCCCCAATAAAAAAGTAAAACGTCCGTTTTTTCCTATTTTACCCCCAAAAAGCGTAAAAAATAAATTTTATAGACATATTTGGTATTGCCGCGTGCGTAAATGTCCGAACTATTAAAATAAAATGTTAATGATCCCGTATGGTGAATGGCGTGAACGTAAAAAAAAAAAAAAGTCCAAAATTGCTACTTTTTTTATACATTTTATAAAAAAAAAAATTAAAAGTTTTTTATATGCAAATGTGGTATCTAAAAAAAAGTACAGATCATGGCGCAAATGAGCCCTCATATCGCCGCTTATACGGAAAAATAAAAAAGTTAGAGGTCATCAAAATAAAGGGTTATAAACATACTAATTTGGTTAAAAAGTTTGTGATTTTTTTTAAGCACAACAATAATATAAAAGTACAAAATAATGGGTATCATTTTAATCGTATTGACCCTCAGAATAAAGAACACACGTCATTTTTACCGTAAATTGTACGGCGTGAAAACGAAACCTTCCAAAATTTATGAAATTGCGTTTTTCTTTTTAATTTCCCCACAAAAATAGTGTTTTTTGGTTGCGCCATACATTTTATGATATAATGAGTTATGTCATTACAAAGGAAAACTGGTCACGCAAAAAACAAGCCCTCATACTAGTCTGTGAATAAAAATATAAAAGAATTATGATTTTTAGAAGGCGAGGAGGAAAAAATGAAAACTTAAAAATTTAATTGTCTGAGTCCTTAACCCCTTAAGGACCGAGCCCTTTTTCACCTTAAGGACCGGAGCGTTTTTCGCAATTCTGACCACTGTCACTTTAAACATTTATAACTCTGGACTGCTTTTAGTTATCATTCTGATTCTGAGATTGTTTTTTCGTGACATATTCTACTTTAACTTAGTGGTAAAATTTTATGGTAACTTGCATCCTTTCTTGGTGAAAAATCCCCAAATTTGATGAAAAAAAATGAAAATTTAGCATTTTTCTAACTTTGAAGCTCTCTGCTTGTAAGGAAAATGGATATTCAAAATAATTTTTTTGGGGGTTCACATATACAATATGTCTACTTTATGTTCGCATCATAAAATGTATGAGTTTTTACTTTTGGAAGACACCAGAGGGCTTCAAAGTTCAGCAGCAATTTTGAAATTTTTCACAAAATTTTCAAACTCGCTATTTTTCATGGACCAGTTCAGGTTTGAAGTGGATTTGAAGGGTCTTCATATTAGAAATACCCCATAAAAGACCCCATTATAAAAACTACACCCCCAAAGTATTCAAAATGACATTCAGTAAGTGTATTAACCCTTTAGGTGTTTCACAGGAATAGCAGCAAAGTGAAGGAGAAAATTCAAAATCTTCATTTTTTACACTCGCATGTTCTTGTAGACCCAATTTTTGAATTTTTGCAAGGGGTAAAAAGGGAGAAAATTTTTACTTGTATTTGAAACCCAATTTCTCTCGAGTAAGCACATACCTCATATGTCTATGTTAATTGTTCAGCGGGCGCAGTAGAGGGCTCAGAAAGGAAGGAGCGACAAATGGTTTTTGGGGGGCATGTCACCTTTAGGAAGCCCCTATGGTGCCAGAACAGCAAAAAAACTCACATGGCATACCATTTTGGAAACTAGACCCCTAAGGGAACGTAACAAGGGGTAAACTGAACCTTAATACCCCACAGGTGTTTCACGACTTTTGCATATGTAAAAAAAATTATTATTTTTTTACCTAAAATGCTTGGTTTCCCAAAAATTTTACATTTTTAAAAAGTGTAATAGCAGAAAATACCCCCCAAAATTTGAAACCCAATTTCTCCCGATTCAGAAAACACCCCATATGGGGATGAAAATTTCTCTGCTGGCGCACTACAGGTCTCAGAAGAGAAGGAGTCACATTTGGCTTTTTGAAAGCAAATTTTGCTCTGGGGGCATGCGGCATTTAGGAAGCCCCTATGGTGCCAGAACAGCAAAAAAAAAACACATGGCATACCATTTTGGAAACTAGACCCCTCGGGGAACGTAACAAGGGGTAGTGTGAACCTTAATACCCTACAGGTGTTTCACGACTTTTGCATATGTGAAATTTTTTTTTTTTTTTACCTAAAATGCTTGGTTTCCCAAAATTTTGACATTTTTAAAAAGGGTAATAGCAGAAAACACCCCCCAAAATTTGAAGCCCAATTTCTCCCGATACAGAAAACACCCCATATGGGGGTGAAAAGTAACAAGGGGTTAAGTGAACCTTTATACCCCACAGGTGTTTCATGACTTTTGTATATGGTAAAAAAAAAAATTTTTTTTTACCTAAAATGCTTGTTTTCCCCAAAATTTTACATTTTTAAAAAGGGTAATAGCAGAAAATACCACCCAAAATTTGAAGCCCAATTTTTCCCGAGTACGGCGATACCCCATATTTGGCCCTAAACTGTTGCCTTGAAATACGACAGGGCTCCAAAGTGAGAGCGCCATGCGCATTTGAGGCCTAAATTAGGGATTGCATAGGGGTGGACATAGGGGAATTCTACGCCAGTGATTCCCAAACAGGGGGCCTCCAGCTGTTGTAAAACTCCCAGCATGCCTAGACAGTCAGTGGCTATCTGGCAATGCTGGGAGTAGTTGTTTTGCAACAGCTGGAGGCTCCGTTCTGGAAACAGTGGCGTACCAGACGTTTTTCATTTTTATTGGGGAGGGGAGGGGGGCCGTGTCGGTTTATGTGTATATGTAGTGTTTTTTACTTTTTATTTTATTTTGTGTTAGTGTAGTGTAGTGTTTTTAGGGTACAGTCGCACGGGCGGGGGTTCACAGTAGTTTGTCGCTGGCAGTTTGAGCAGCGGCAGAAAATTTGCCGCAGCTCAAACTTGCAGCCGGATACTTACTGTAATCCTCCGCCCATGTGAGTGTACACTGTACGTTCACATTGGGGGGGGGGGAAACATCCAGCTGTTGCAAAACTACAACACCCAGCATGTACGGTCTATCAGTGCATGCTGGGAGTTGTAGTTTTGCAACAGCTGGAGACACACAGGTTGTGAAACACCGAGTTTGGTAACAAACTCAGTGTTTTGCAACCAGTGTGCCTTCAGCTGTTGCAAAAGCTACAACCCCCAGCATGTACGGACAGCGGAAGGGCATGCTGGGTCTTGTAGTTATGCAACAGCCGGAGGCATACTACATTGGCTGGGGATTGTAGTTATGCAACAGCTGGAGACACACTGGTTTACTACTTAACTCAGTGTGCCTTCAGCTGTTGCAAAACTACAACTCTCAGCAGTCACCGACAGCCAACGGGCATGCTGGGAGTTGTAGTTATGCAACCACCAGATGCACCACTACAACTCCCAGCATGCACTTTAGCTGATTGTGCAAGCTGGGAGTTGTAGTTACACAACAGCTGAAGGTACACTTTTCCATAGAAAGAATGTGCCTCCAGCTGTTGCAAAACTACAAGTCCCAGCATGCCCATAAGGGCATGCTGGGAGTTGTGGTGGTCTGCCTCCTGCTGTTGCATAACTACAGCTCCCAGCATGCCCTTGTTGCATGATGGGAGCTGGTGCTAAGCAACAGCAGGAGGCTGTCACTCACCTCCAACGAACCACACTGCAGGTCAGTCCCTCGCCGCCGCCGTCGCTCCTGGGGCCCCGATCCCAACAGGGACGCCGGGGATCAGGGTCCCCAGCACCCGGGGTCTTCTGCCCGCACCCGCTCACGTCCTCCGGAAGAGGGGCGGAGCGGGTTGCGGGAGTGACACCCGCAGCAGGCGCCCTGATTGGTCGGCCAGTAATCCGGCCGACAAATCAGGGCGATCGTGAGGTGGCACCAGTGCCACCTCACTCCTGCAGGCTCTGGCTGTTCGGGGCCGTCTCTGACGGTCCCGATCAGCCAGTAATTCCGGGTCATCGGGTCACTGGAGACCCGATTGACCCGGAATCCGCCGCAGATCGCTGGACTGAATTGTCCAGCGATCTGCGGCAATCGCCGACATGGGGGGACATAATGACCCCCCTGGGCGATATGCCGGGATGCCTCCCCTCCGGCTAGCGGTGGGGGCCGGAAATGCTCAGGGTGTATCCATACGCCCTCGGTCCTTAAGGACTTGGAAACAGGGGCGTATGGATACGCCCTATGTCCTTAAGGGGTTAAGGCCAAAATGGGCCGAGTCCTTAAGGGGTTAAAGGGTTAACGTAACTTTGGCACAATACTTTGGCGCAGTGTCTTTTGCGCCAAAGTTTGGCGCATCTTCTCCACTGTCATTTTTAGAACTTTCTCAAAATCACACGGTCCTGTGTGTGATTTTAACTTTAGTCAGTAATTCATCATTTGCGCCAATTGATCTTTGGCGCAAATTTGGCGCAAATCCCCACCAAGAAATTTTGCACATTAAGAACACACTTATCAATGTCAGAAAATGTACAGGCGTCAAAATACATTAAAACATTTTTTTTTTTTTATGAAAGCAGCGACGCCTCCAGGGCTGCTCAATACTATCCTGTGACATAGTTGTCTCTGAGGAACCTTCACTCTCCGTTGAGCCAACATTGGACATGGCCACACAGGTTCAGGAAAGGTAAAGCACTAAAACAGTGGTCTCCAACCTGTGGACCTCCAGATGTTGCAAAACTACAACTCCCAGCATGCCCGCACAGCCAACGGCTGTGAGGGCATGCTGGGAATTGTAGTTTTGCAACATCTGGAGGTCCACAGGTTGGAGACCACTGCACTAAATAAAAAATAAAAAATAAAATAAAAAACACCCAAGTTGAAAATAAAATCCATTTCACATGATGGCTATAAACCCCACAAAAGAAAATAACTCATGCCGCTTGCTGATATACTGCAGGAGGGACTCCGAAATGGCTGTTCTACATGGTAAAATACGCGTCCTCTGTGGTGGTAAGTTCTGTGTAAAAAGGCGCTGTGAACAGTTGATTTCAACATTTGAGCCAAAATTATAACAACTCGCACCAAATGATAAATTTGGTGCATGTCCACGAAAATCAAAGTGAAAAAAATAAATGTAAAAAGAAACTGTCAACAAGCAAAATTAATAAATACTACCTACCTACCAAAATTAATAAATACTACTGACCTAAAAATTCTACCTACATTTTCTAGAACACGAGATCATTATTTTTTTTTTAAAGCATTAAATATGCACTGAATATTACATCTCCAATAGAATAGTAAACCTGTACCTTGTGGGTTCCAAGCCTTTCAGAGTAACAAGGAAAGAAAGTGAATGAGCCTGAAGGCAGACAGAGAGACAATGAGGAGAATTTTACCATGTATTTGTCAAGCGGCATTTGCTGAGATGGGAGGTGACATGAAGCTAAAGAATTTGCCAGTGATTTTGACATGGCAGTAAAAAAATATAAAGCTATCAGGCTGATAGATTATGATGCCCAGAAAAGTGAGATACAATTAATGTAAAGGTGTCAGAGCATTGACAGCTCCAACTTTTATCAGGCTCTACTTCCCAACCTATTACACTTATCAACAGCGATGTAGAAATGTAAAATAATCATCTAACTAGGATGAACTTTATTTTGTTAAATAAATATTGAATTTTTATTTAGATTCGGACAGAGTACAACATCAGTTCTTTAATACCTTAACCAAACACGGACGGCTCCATCAGCTTAAGATCATCACATTGTTCAACAATCTTTTACATTAGCCTGAGTCCTATGTAATTCACTGAGCAGGATGAGTATTCGCTATTAAAAATGGTAATTGTTCTATGGCAAATTAATGACAGCACGTTTTCAGCATTTGTTCTACTTAGTGCCTGCTAGACTTGCATTCAAACATCTAAGTGTTCCTTAAAATAGACCGGAATCCAAGTCAAAGCTGAGGTACCTCATTTATTTAATCTCTTAATCCACTTATACGGAATGTGACCAGGATGTTCCAGATGTGCAGGTATCAGTTTTACAAGAATTGAAACGTCAATGGTTTAGATTAGTCCACCTTAAAAATGTCATTGAGTCATCTGCAGGTAAGTGGTTAACAGCATATTGGTAACAGAGATAAATAGAAGACTATGGAGAAACAAAGTATCATCCTGAAAAGGCCTGTGTATGTGGTCCTTGTACATTTTGCATACTCATATACAGTGGTCCCTCAAGTTACAATATTGATTGGTTCCAGGACGACCATTGTATGTTGAAACCATTGTATGTTGAGACCATAACTCTATGGAAACCTGGTAATTGGTTCTGAAGCCACCAAAATGTCATCCAAAAATAGGAAAAAGTGAGGATTAAAGAAAAATAAGTAGATAACTAATATAGATAAATCAAGTTCTTCCATATAAAATTAAGAAAGATCTGCTGGGAGCTGTACATTACTGTCTATGTCAGTGTGTCCCAACCAGGATGCCTCCAGCTGTTGCAAAACTACAACTCCCAGCATGCCCGGACAGCCGCTGGCTGTCCGAGCATGCTGGGAGTTGTAGTTTTGCAACAGCTGGAGGCACCCTGGTTGGGAAACAATGGTTTATGTAGAGGACAGGAGTTTCTTCAGGGTCCTATATACAGTACACACAGTGTCCCAAATGGAACCGCCCTTACTTGGCGTCCAAAGGAGCAGCTAACCCTGGCACGGGTAAGGAGTAGTACAGAACTTATAGTTCCTCCCTGTACTGTAGGGGGCGCTAGCAGACAGTCATTCAGTGCATGTACTTCAGTAATAGAGGTGATTTACCAGTAAAATGTCCATTCCGATTGGTCAGTTCTTCCAGTTGTGACACGTTTCACAGATCTGGACTGTCTGTACATTGTATGTTGAGTCTGGTTTCAAGTTACAATGGTCCAGAAAAGACCATTGTATGTTGAAACTATTGTATGTTGAGGCCATTGTAAGTTGAGGGATCACTGTATAACTTCTAAATGTCTTCTATTGTCATAACAGTGATCCCTCGACTTATGATGGCCCCGACATATGATCATTTCAACATATGATGGCCTCTCAGAGCCCATCGTATGTTGAAGGCAGCATCGACATATGATGCTGCTGTGTGTCGGGTCCATCGTACAAACAGCTATCTGACAGCGCTGACAACTTCAGCAAATGACAGATAGTTGTATAATGTGCCCCGTGTGCCCCGTTCTGCTTCCTGTTACTCACATGCTGCCCTGCTAGCTCACGGAGGCTTCCACTGTGAGCTCTGTGTAAGCCCCGCCCCCCAGAGCAGCCATAGCCAATAGTCTGCAGCATCTTGCTGCAGGCATCCAATGAGCTGCTCCCCTTCCTTTCCTATAGAGCTGTAGTCGGCAGGATCGTAATGGAGGACTTTCTGCCCCCCCCCCTGAAGGTATTTAAAGAACTGTACAGAACTGTATGCGGTGTCACACATTACATACAATACATAGACACACTATACACCCCATACATCAATGTTTCCCTATCAGTGTGCCTCCAGCTGTTGCAAAACTATAACTCCCAGCATGCCCAGACAGTCAATGGCTGTACAGGCATGCTGGGAGTTGTAGTTGTGTAACAGCTGGCGGCACCCTGGTTTGTTAAACACTGACCATACACTCCACATACAATGGTCATCCCAGAACCAATTGGCAGTTTCCCATAGAGATATGTATTCAACATACAATGGTTCCGAGGCCCCAGAACCAATTACTATTTTTACATAGACATATGTACTCGACATATGATGGTTTCAACATATGATGGTTCTCCTGGAACCAATTAATATCATATGTTGAGGGACCACTGTATTAATTCACTACTGTTCTGAAGTTTCTGCCTCAATTCGAACAAGAATATAGCTATAAGTGGAGTAGAGATAGTAGTGTTAACTGATGCTTGAGAGGTCCTCTGCATACCCACATCATCTGCACTCTCCTAAATCCCCTTGGCCTTTACCATTGTCTTCCTCTGACTGTTATTTTATACAGTGCATTCACTTTATACGTTAGCAGTTGAAAATCCATGGGAAAAGGACAAATGCTGGCACAATCAAACTAGGCATGAAACCAGGAATGGTACCTGGTTTGGTAGCACCAACAAACTATTGTTGTTATAATAATTTGAGTTGGGGGATGCCCTTGGTTTCAGTGCGCTGCACAAATATTGGGGGTTAACCCCTTAATGATGCAGGGTATTTTCCGTTTTCGCATTTTCATTTTTTCCTCATCACCTTCTAAAAATCATAACGCTTTCAATTTTGCACCTAAAAATCCATATTATAGCTTATTTTTTGCGCCACCAATTCTACTTTCTAATTAAATATTGTGTAGCAAAACTTAAGAAAAAAATGCAATTTTTTAAATTTTGGGGGCTTCCGTTGCTACACAGTGCATTTTCCGGTAAAAATTCCGCCTTCTCTTTATTCTGTAGGTCCTTACGGTTAAAGGGATACCCTACTGATATAGGTTTGATTTTGTTGTACTTCTGGAAAAAATCATAACTACATGCAGGAAAATGTATACGTTTAAAAATGTCCTCTTCTGACCCCTATAACTTTTTTATTTTTCTGCATATGGGAAAGTATGAGGGCTCATTTTTTGCACCGTGATTTGATGTTTTTATTGGTCTAATTTTGTTTTGATCTGACTTTTTGATCACTTTTTATTCACTTTTTTATGGTATAAAAAGTGACCAAAAATACGCTATTTTGAACTTTTAAATTTTTTTTACGTGTACGCCATTGACCGTGCGGTTTATTAATGATATATTTTTATAGTTCGGACATTTACGCACACAGCGATACCACATATGTTTATTTTTATTTACACTGTTTTATTTTTTTTTATTGGAAAAGGGGGGTGATTCTGACTTTTATTATGGAAGGGGTTAAATGATCTTTATTAACACTTTATTTAACTTTTTTTTTGCAATGTTATAGCTCCCATAAGAGGCTATAACACTGCACACTCTGATCTTCAACACAGATCACTGCCTGGCAATAGCCGGGCATTAATCAGTGTTATCGCCGCTCGAATGCTCCTGCCTGGATCTCAGGCACGGAGCGGTCATTCGGCGATCGGAGAGTGAGGAGACAGGTAGGGACCCTCCAGCTGTTCAGCAAGCTGTTCGGGACACTGCGATTTTTCAGTACTATGGCTCCTAGCATGGAGCAGAGTGTGCTCCATGTTGGGAGCAGTAGTACCTGCAGTTGAGGACAGATCTCAGCAAGTGTCACTCCTGACACCCGCTGCAATCTTCCTATCTATTACAGAGATGCGAGTGCAGGCGAAAGCCGCTCACATCTATACATTATACAGTACGATTGCAGGGGTGTCGCTAATGAAGAAATGTGTTATTTAGAATTGAGTTGAAGTTCGGATTCAGAACTCACTCCTAAATTGACAGATTAGCCCAGGGCTCAGAACAGGATTCTATCCTAGGAGTTCCAGGATCAAACAAGGTCTAAATAGGACTGACAAATGCACAGTGTGAACACGGATTTAGGAAACACAAAGCAGAACAAACAATACAAGAATTCAAAAAAGCGACAAACATACTAAAACAAGGCAGGCTAAAATCCATATATGAAACGGGGCAGTAACCAACATTAAGACTCGGGATACAAGTGCTCAGACAGACATAGTGAACATAATGCAAAATGATGAGAGTAACAGATAAAATTACCAGCCCAGAGCAGCACCTGATGGGCTGGAGGGTTAACTTTTCCCAAACCAGGGAGAATAAACACAGAAACTGTTCAGACATAAACATAATGTCTGTACAGGACCTAAAGCAGAAAAATGCAAAATACAGATAAATGGGCATTACAAACTGACTGATTTTTACAAGGACATCTGATTTTTTTTTTCTAATTTTTTATTTTACTGTCCATATTCCTTAACAATCCTGAAATCTTTCATAAACATTTGTTCTGTCGAGAAAACATTCCATTGTCCTTCTTATCATTACAGACAAGATAACAATGTAGAGTGACACCAGGAAATAGATAAGACAGGGTCAGGCCTTTTACAGTAGATGATGCTCACAACATCCCTCCTCCCCCTCCGCACAGTGATCTCTGCACACAATTCAATTTATTGTTTCCTATTTCCATGCAGCTGCTGCAAAACATATCTCTAAATAATATTCATAGACCTATGCAAAACCTCAGGCACAATTGGCTGCCCCCATAATAATGTCCAATTAATTAACTAGACCTACTTTAGATGGTTCCAGATAGAATTTTTGGTGTAAGGTTCCTGTAATGTTTGCCCTTTTTCTGTTATTTAAGTATACAGTAAACATACATAAGGAGAAAGTGCATTTTTCTAATATATCTGTGTAACAATTTATGAACAAACAAAATAATTGAATTCATGCAGTTAAATGTGCTGACCAGAGCCAGATAGTGACTCTGGTTGGCTAATTTTTGCCCCGTATCCGGTTTTGTGGCCAGACTGAAAACGGTGGCATGCTATTATCTGACTTTGGTTGGCGCATTTAAATGAATGAGATTCGGCGCAGGTCTGGGTGAATTTCTCAGCTGGATCCAGCAGCAGGATCTCGGAAACATTGTGTGAATGTACCCTTAGTTGGTTCTCTGATATAAATGTGTTTTAAGAAAATGATATGAGCATGACTTTTTAAGAAAGTTGTTACTTACATTAAATCTATTTAGATTTTATACATTTGTTTTCCTAGAATTTCATAACTGTCACTATTGCTATCTGAAATAAGAGACAAAAAAGAAAATCCACAAAGGCGCCTAGTGCGTTATCCCAAGATAGCAGTAAAAAAATGGAAAAGATGGTTAGTATTGTGCTCACCTTGAGCGCAATGAATATGCGCATATCACCCCGAAGCAAGGGGTACAAACGAGTAGGGGTATCCGAGGGGTGCTGCAAAGCCGTAGGGAAGTGGACGCCAGTGCAGGAATGTCCACAGTGCATACAGTCAGATATATAGAAAATCCCTCTTTAGGCGCTGCTTCTCCCAATGGATACACTCGAGTCAGGTAATTGATTAAAAGATGAACTTTATTTAAACCAATGAAGCGTTTCGGGTAATAACCTTTCCTCAGATTGGTGTCCAGATTGGACACTAATCTGAGGAAGGGTTATTACCCGAAACGCGTCATTGGTTTAAATAAAATTCATCTTTAAATCGACTACCTGACTCGAGTGTATCCATTGGGAGAAGCAGTGCCTAAAGAGGGATATTCTACCTATCTAACTATTGCTATCTAGTGTTGTTTATCAATCAGCACTTATAAACACTAGTGTTGCTCACGAATATTCGCAATGCAAATTTTATTTGCGAATATAGCATATTCGCGAATTCGCGAATATCGCATATTCGCGAATTCGCGAATATTCACGAATATAGCACTATATATTCGTAATTACGAATATTGTTTTTATTTTTTGTAATTTTTTTTTTTTTCACAGTAAACATCACAGTGATCATCCCTCTCTGCTTCCAGCTTGTGTGGTGTAAAGAACGCTCTAATACTACTGTGTGAGACTGGCGTGCAAATGTTCGCATATGCAAATATTTGCATATGTTAATTTTCGCAATTGCGAATATTTGCACATGCTAATTTTCGCATACACGACTTTGCGCATATGCGAAAATAAAACGTGAATATTACGAATATGCGAATTTAGCGAATGTATGACGAATATTCATCCATATATTCGCGAAATATCGCAAATTCGAATATGGCCTATGCCGCTCAACACTAATAAACGCATGCTAACATGTAAAATTTGTGAAAGAAGTACAGAGATTTTACTACAGTATATACAATTAATCCTATAACACTTCTATAAACACTTTATTGGGTGTTATGAAGCATATGATATGAACATATAAACATTTTATTAAATTCTATAAATTGCAAAGAAGAAGAATACCAATCCTTCAATTAAGACTAAACAACACTTTACAGATTTAGAAAGATATGCTATTATTATTAATAATAATAATAAATAAAAACTAGAAGTATCAGAGGGGAACACTAACAGCAAAAGACCACAACAGGGAGGAAGGATAAAAAAAACAGACACTGACAGTATACATCCAGCTAAGCGCTGTCGGGGATCAGCAATGGACAACAGTGCATGAGCCTTTTGATCTGCTAGGTTAAAGCACTCAACATGCAAAGTCCACAAAAGGGATGTATGCAATATGCGTTACAAGCAAAGACTGCAAGTAGTACTCACTGGTTGCAGACATAGACATTATAGACATATTTTTGCATTTTAATGCATACAATGTGGCACAGCGGGGAGGGTAGATTGGGGAGGGTAGATAGGCGCCAGTTCATACCCACAGGTACTTCTTCAAGTCTCCATTAATGTGTTCACACCACAGGTGCAGGTAAAATAGGTGTTATTGTGAGAGTTAATGCTTCCAGCCCTTCAGCACTGGGGGGAGGGGGGGGTATAGGGTGTATATAAGGCCTCTTCAGGTGCTGCTCTGGGCTGGGAATTTCACCTGTTACTCTGACCATGTTTCTTTATGCGCCTTTGTTTATCTGAACACTTTTCCTGAGTTTGACCATGATTGTCAGTCCTGTCTATGTTTTTGATATCTGGATTTTAGCCAGCTTTTTAGTATTCTTGCATTGCATATATTTAGTGTTCCTTGTTTAGACCATGTTCAGATTGTATTCTGTTTTGCCTGAATTTTGTGAATCTTAGCTCATGTTCATATTATGTCTTTGTATCAGTCCCGTTGGTCCTTGTTTGATCCTGAATCTCCTAGCATAGAATCCTGTTGTGAGCTTTGTGCCAATCCATCTATCTAGGAGTATGTTGGAGCCTGTGCCCAGGTTTCATGTATTTTCATTTATGTTTCCTCCTTGGTTGGTATCTGTTCCACACTGTACAGTGTGCCGCTAGCAAGGAGTCCATTTGGAGTTATTATTGCTGTCCATTGCTTTTATGTTGTGGGTTGTCCAGTGTGTTTCTTGTTTTGAGTCCAGTGTGAACAGTGCTCTTGATTTCTTCAACTGTTTAGTGTTATGACATTCAGTTAACCTGTTCACCCCCTGCATCTCCTGGTTTTGTCTGCTGTATACTTATCCTCATATCTAGTCTTGATCATATTATCATATCCCATTAATCTTGATCCTGGTTTCGGAACTGTTTGCATTCCCAATTTATATTTACAAAAATTTATTTTGTATTTGACACCTATAATTATGTAGAACTGCTGAAAGTGGAGCAGGTTACTGAAGTTGTGTTTTATTGAAGAAGGCAGCCGAGTCTCATTACAGAGAAAGTTCCTATTGAGGTAGAGAAAAAATAGTTCTACAAATACACTGTAACTAAAAAGGAAAGCAGTACCTAAATCAAGCTGAAAATAAGGCTCTACAGGTACATTTTAACTTCTGCTTGACAAATGATATTTTGGATGAATTATTGGAAAATATAAATTAAAGTTATTTTCAGCTGCATTTCGACACTACTTTTATTGAGCCTCGTGGAAAAATGATGTGTAGATTATATGAACAAAAAGTCCAATGTATAAATTATATCCTGGGTCCTCGTATTTTATGTGGGCTATAAAACTTCAAGTTCAAAGCCTCTGCTCTAAATATTCTTAGCAGATGCATCACAGTTCTCAGAAGACTTCTGCCACTGTAAACCAGACTATTCATTTACTGTATCCCAGTGTTTACATAAGTAAATTGTCACCCTATAACCCTGTGCCTATTTTTTTTTTTTTTTTTTCAAATTGTGGCACACCTTTGGCTCTACTTGACACCTTTTGTTTGTTTTGCTTTGGTGGTATGACTTTGGATTTCTGAATTGAACTAAAAATAATGAAGTTTTCTATAATTATCTTTATATATTTTTTTTAAATAACTGTATATTTTCAATATTTCAAGATGTTTTACAGGAACAGAAAGTATATGAACATATACAAGAACATAAAAAGTTATGGATAACAAAGGTCTCCAATAAATGTAGCTTCATATCAACTTCATAGGTTAGTAGCAGAAATTAGGCTAGGGTAATAACTAAATTACTCTCTTAACAAAATTGCATGATGTCATCTACAGATAATTAAAGAGTTATACCCATGGAGTGATAGCTCTATCCAGTCACTAAGTTGTTATCATAAGGTTACAGTGACGGTAAATGATTATGGTACTGAGGTTAGGATAACAAGGAAGATTAAGCGTAAAGCAATAAGAGTCATAAGAGGTTAGCCAAGAGAGAAGACAAAAGAAGAAAGAAAGGGGAAAAAGGAGAACAGGGTTAGAACAAGTTTAAAGAGAAATGTAGTTCGTGACTCTCGCCCACATGGCCCCCCCTGGTTTGAGGCTTAGTGTTGGAGTTGATCAGCCTCAAGTGCATCCCATCGAGACCAAGTCTCATAGAAAGCATGCAGTCTATTTTCTACGGTGGCAGAAAGATATTCCAATCCCCTAATTACACGTAACCTTTCCAAAAGCAGGTTTAGAGATGGGATCTCTGTATTTTTCCAATTTTGTGCAATTAAGCATTTAGAGGCTGTCAGGGTCAGTAGCATTATTTAAAGTTTGCTTTTAGGGAATTTGTCGGGGGGAAGGTTAAGCAAGTACGTTTCGGGAGATAAAGGCATCTCCACTCCCGTCAGTTGCTTTAGAAGTGATTTAACTTCCAGCCAAAAATGGCGAAGTCTGCTGCAATCCCAAAATACATGAGTGAGTGTACCTGTGTCATTTCCACATCTCCAACATAAGTGAGATACACTGGGGAAAAATGTATTTAATCTGTCTTGTGTTTGGTACCAATGCATTAATAGTTTATATTGGCACTCTCTGTGAGCAATACAGGACGGAGACTTAGAAGCATTCCCCCATATAGAACGCCATTGGTTTAAGTCAAGTGGCCTGCCTAAATAAGTCTCCCATTTTATCATGTATGGATGAAACTTAAAGTTCTCATCTCCAGGTATCATCAATAGGTTATATATATATCTGAGAGCAAACCTCTAGTAGAGGTGTTGTTCTTGCAAATGTGTTCAAATGTAGTCGGTGGGGGAAAAGTTCCGTCACCAGAGTGTAGCTGTAGGATATTTAACACGTTTTGGTAAAAGGGGTAGGTCGAGCTTGGTAAATCATATTTATTTTGTAGATCAGGGAATTGCAAAGGGATCCTCCTCAAGGGGTCTATTATGACAGCTAGATGGAAAATGTTTGCAGCCATCCATGGAGTGATAGTCGTTATGTCATTGCTATATGGAATTTGAGGGTTAAATAGCAAAGGAGTAAGTAGTGAGGTATGTGATTTCAAGGGTAATTGGGTGCCGACTCTATTCCAAATAGACAGAGTAAGTTTTATGGGACCTAATAGATTATTGGGAATTACAGGTGGTGAATTATTCCAAATTAAGGAGGAAGGGTGTACTGGTTTAAGCCACATTTTCTCGGTTTCTACCCAATTGTTGAAGGCGAGGAACGATGTCCATGAGGGGAGTCTGCGGAGATTAGCTGCCAAGTAGTAATTGTATATGCCAGACCTCCAAATTTTTTAAGGGAAGTTAAAACTGGCACGGAAATTCTATGGCCCCTGCCACCCCATATACATTTTAACATGTATGTTTGGATTTTTTTCAATGACCCCTTGGGGATGGGAATAGGGAGGGTTTCAAAAAGGTAAATCAGCTTCGGCAAGATAGTAATTTTTAACGGATTAATCCGACCCATAAAGGAAAGCGGGAGTGAAGACCATCAATCAAGTAGAAGCTTAATTTGAATTATCTAGGAGTTAAAGGGATTATCCAGGAAAAAACTTTTATATATATATATATATATATATATATATATATATATATATATATATATATAAATCAACTGGCTCCAGAAAGTTAAACAGATTTGTAAATTACTTCTATTAAAAAATCTTAATCCTTTCAGTACTTATGAGCTTCTGAAGTTTAGGTTGTTCTTTTCTGTCTAAGTAATCTCTGATGACACGTGTCTCGGGAAACGCCCAATTTAGAAGATGTTTGCTATGGGAATTTGCTTCTAAACTGGGCGGTTCCCGAGACACGTGTCATCAGAGATTACTTAGACAGAAAAGAACAACCTTAACTTCAGAAGCTCATAAGTACTGAAAGGATTAAGATTTTTTAATAGAAGTAATTTACAAATCTGTTTAACTTTCTGGAGCCAGTTGAGATATATATAAACAAAGTTTTTTCCTGGAATACCCCTTTAAGATTACTCCCACATATGGCCTATTATTTAAACATAATTATCTTATTTTTATTGAGAAAAATCCTAATGGTCTTATTGTCTGCAGCCATTGTGATTATTTTACAGACATGTGAATTGGACCTTACTCTGTCTGTTTCCGTATGCGTTGTGTAACAAGGATTGCTTGCGGTGCCTGTTGTTAACTGACATCTCATTATTACAGATGTGCACATTCTAGCTCTTAGCATTGTGTTTGTGTTTTTTGTTGTTTTATATAGAAGTTATACTGGGTATGAGCAGCACATGGTTACTGTATATACTTGAGTATAAGCCGAGTTTTTCAGCATGATTTTTTTGTGCTTCAGGCATACTGGTGGGGGGATTGGGGTGGGCCGAGCCATTCATCTTGGCTGCAGGGACCGTCCGCATTCAGGTGGGGAGGGTGTGCCGGTCCGGACCGTCCATCTTCGCCGAGAGACCCTCTTCTCTGCTACGGGCCAGCCCCAAACTAATGACGCTGCATTGACGCCATCACACAGGGACGTCCATGCGCAGCAGACATCCGAGACGTCAGGGTCCCTGAGCGGTGGCGTCAATGCAGCATCACTAGTCCGGGGCCAGCCCCGAGCAGAGAAGTGGGCCTCTCGGTGAAGATGGACGGCCCAGACCGGATAACCATCCCCACCATTATGCGGATGGTCCTTGCAGTGTAGATGGGCGAAAAAAGATGGCTGCTAGGCAACAGGCAAGGACCGAGATAGCTACAACTGCCGCCGAGAGCTACAACTGGGGAGGTTAGTAGACAACAAAAGAGGGGTGTGTGTATAATGACGGATGGAGAGGGGTCTGGATGATGACAGGGTCTGGATGACGACAGGGGGATTTGTGAGGGGGATGATGATGGAGGGGGGATAATGATGGGGGGATGATGAAAGGGGGTCTGGATGATGACAGGGGGGATGATGATAGGGGGGTCTTGATGAGGACAGGGGGAGATGATGATAGGAGGGATGATGACAGGGGGGTGATGGATGATGACAGTGGGGGGGGGTAATGTATTTCCCATCCTAGGCTTATACTCGAGTCAATAAGTTTTTCTCAGGTTTTTGGGGTGAAATTAGGGGCCTCAGCTTATATTAGGGTTGGCTTATACTCGAGTACATGAGGTAACTATATACTAGCCCTCACATATAAATGTATATTACATACTGTACACCATATATGAATTTATACTATATATACTAACCCCACATATGAATTTTTACTATATGGAAGCCAGTAATATAAAAGAAAATACATAAAAAAGATTATGTCAACAAGCCTCTCAATGACCCAGGCCCTTTGAGCAGTGCCCAAATGGCTGATAGGTCAGTCCCCCCTTTAACCTATTAAGGATGCAGGGCCTACCTGTACGCCCTTAGTCAGCTCCCTTTCTATAACGCGGGGCGGGCCTGGCCTCTAACAACGGCCAGGGCCCATGGCTAACAGCGCGCAACACAGCATTCAAAGTTGGTCTCTGCATCTAAAGTTGCAGCGAAATTGTGGTGTCCCGAACAGCTGGCAGACACAAAGAGGGTCCTTACCTTCCTCCTGCGTTGCCGATCGCCGAATGACTGCTCAGTACCTGAGATCCAGGCATGAGCAGTCAAGCGGCAGAATCATTGATCAATGTTATCCTATGAGATAACAAAGATTGATGTAAAAGATCAGTTATTGCAGTGTTATAACCACTAGAGGGGGCTATAACACTGCAAAAAATAAAAGTGGGAAAAAAAAGTTAATAAAGATCATTTGACCCCTTCCCTATTAAAAGTTTTAATCACCCCCCTTTTCCCATAAAAAAAAAAAAAACCTGTGTAAATAAAAATAAACATATGTGGTATTGATTGTTGCATGCGGAAATGTCCGAATTATAAAAATATATTGTTAATTAACCCCTTAAGGACGCAGGACGTAAATGTACATCCTGGTGAGGTGGTACTTAACGCACCAGGACGTACATTTACGTCCTAAGCATAACCGCGGGCATCGCGGGCGTCCGCCATTAACCCCTCAGATGCCGGGATCAATACAGATCCCAGCATCTGCATTAGTTTGCGACTTAAATGAACGATCGGATCGCCCGCAGCGCTGCTGCGGGGATCCGATCATTCATAACGCCGCACGGAGGTCCCCTCTCCTCCCTCCGTGCGGCTCCCGGTGTCTCCTGCTCTGGTCTGTGATCGAGCAGACCAGAGCAGGAGATGACCGATAATACTGATCTGTTCTATGTCCTATACATAGAACAGATCAGTATTAGCAATCATGGTATTGCTATGAATAGTCCCCTATGGGGACTATTCAAGTGTAAAAAAAATGTAAAAAAATGTTAAAGTAAAAAAAAGGTGAAAAATTCCCTCCCCAATAAAAAAGTAAAACGTCCGTTTTTTCCTATTTTACCCCCAAAAAGCGTAAAAAACATTTTTTATAGACATATTTGGTATCGCCACGTGCGTAAATGTCCGAACTATTAAAATAAAATGTTAATGATCCCGTACGGTGAACGGCGTGAACGAAAAAAAAAAAAAGTCCAAAATTCCTACTTTTTTAATACATTTTATTAAAAAAAAATTATAGAAAATGTACTAAAAGTTTTTTATATGCAAATGTGGTATCAAAAAAAAGTACAGATCATGGCACAAAAAATGAGCCCCCATACCGCCACTTATACGGAAAAATAAAAAAGTTAGAGGTCATCAAAATAAAGGGATTATAAACGTACTAATTTGGTTAAAAAGTTTGTGATTTTTTTTTAAGTGCAACAATAATATAAATATATATAATAATGGGTATCATTTTAATTGTATTGACCCTCAGATTAAAGAACACATGTCATTTTTACCATAAATTGTATGGCGTGCAAACAAAACCTTCCAAAATTAGCAAAATTGCGTTTTTCGTTTTAATTTCCCCACAAAAATAGTGTTTTTTGGTTGCGCCATACATTTTATGATATAATGAGTGATTTCATTACAAAGGACAACTGGTCGCGCAAAAAACAAGCCCTCATACTAGTCTGTGGATGAAAATATAAAAGAGTTATGATTTTTAGAAGGCGAGGAGGAAAAAATGAAAACGTAAAAATTAAATTGTCTGAGTCCTTAAGGCCAAAATGGGCTGAGTCCTTAAGGGGTTAAACCTCACGGTCAATGTCGTACGTGAAAAAAAAAAATCTAAAGTCCAAAATAGCTTATTTTTGGTTACTTTTTATATCATAAAAATGTTTATAAAAAGCGATCAAAAAGTCTGATCAATACAAAAATGGTACTGCTAAAAACTTCAGTGACTGCTGGGTGGGAGTGAGTTCATTTTGCAACAGCTGTAGGCACCCTGATTAGGAAACACTGGTGAATTGCATTGAAGGGGTCACAGGTGTGTTTCAATGGGTGGGGTGGCTGATGTGTGGAAGGGAGGAAAGTGACCTTATGCTTACAAACTATGAAACTGTGGGATGTGTAGTTTAGAGAACGGAATTTAACTGGAAATACCCAGTTCTGGCAGGTACATACTACTAAAATCACCTTATAGTGAATAACCCCTTTAAACTGGATGTAGTGCGTGCTGGTTAAGCTGCAGAAGTAGCTGATATGGTTGAAATCCAGGCACAAAAACTTCCCTTGCAATTCTAATTGGAAAATGTCTGCATTATGTTCCCTCTTTAGTCTCCAACACAAAGATACAATATAAGGGTAGGGTCATTTGGGGCACATTCACAGCATATATGATGCTGCGGACGCACCAGCGGCAGTCACAGAGGGAGCTCGCTCTCCAATCCCGCTGTGACTGCCATCAGTGCATCCACAGCATCAAATATGCTGCAATACTCCGTGTTACCCTGCCCTAAAGTGGATTTGGTAACTTTATGCAGCTTCTGTAGTTCCCTAACAAAGCTGTGCCAGCTGCTTTGCAGAAGTTAGGTTGGATGACTGAAGTGTTATAAAGTTTTCATGACAGTAAAATGTGTACAAAGGACTGAAGGTCTTTCTACATTACAAATATATTTCAATTGACACTGATAGAATGATCAAATTGTGCACAAAAATAACAATGGAGAGGTTAAAGTATACAAACTTTATTGGAAAGAACAGTATAAAATCACAATAGAAAACAGACAAAAGGGCGGAAAATATATGCATCAGAATACAGCAAATAAATAGGTTGGTAGAGGTCCTAGAGGTAATGAACATCATATAACATACATGGCATAGTGTGAACTGTAGTACATAACTAGTGGGTCAAGCATAAGCATGAGCCATAGGATAACAGCTTGAGTTAACACTGCCAAAACCGGGGTGCAGTAAACCATTAATAGACCATAAGATTATTGAGGGTGCCAGACATTAAATAGTCAACGTCCACCAATCACATGGGCGCCTTGTGATGAACAGCAATCATATATAAAAATAAAAACACTGCCCCCAATTCAGTAGTATGTCTTATCTTCTGTATACTTGCATAATATGGAGCAGGTGCCTGGCAAGATAATGAGCGGCGGCTGCCCATGTTGCGGAGTACTCGGTGAAAAAAGGGCGGAGGGAAAAAGGGGGGGGAGGGAAAAAAGGGGGAGAAGAAAATATAAACAATCTCCATAGGTGGCCCGATGGCAGAAAAAGTGTCTACGTGCTAATGAAGGGAACCAAATTAATGGTGACGTATTAAAAAGTGGCAAGTGCAAGGATATAATCTGGATAAAACACCAGGTAATGTGAGGATGCTGTTGGCAGAACAAATGTAAACAATGCTGATTACAAAAATAAAAAATAAATAAAAAAAAAACGTGTTAAACATGTTGATGTTATATATACATGCAATGTATTTGTAACAAAATAATACTAGTGAAAAATAAAAAAGGGTTCTGGCACCAACAGGAGGCTAAGAAACAGGAGAAGGGGTGGAGGGGGAAATGGACAAGGCAGATATGATGGTGAAAACAGAATTGATGACATCCTAGATGATAGGTGGGGATGAGACAAACCCGGGCTTGAAGAAAAATGCAGCAACAGACACTGCCAAGAAAGAAGAGAAAAATAGAAATGAAAATAGGGAAACAAACTTAAAATCAATGGTTACAATATATTCCTATGGTAAAACATGCATACACTGAGTTTTCAACAACATTATAGGGGTAAAGTTTGCTAAATTGACATGCATTGCTTATGTAGAAAATTTGAAGAGAACAGCATATGGTCAGCATGTCCAGTTCTTGTCTAATAGTTGTTCAGCTCCCAACCATTTCCCGGGATAAGAGGTTGAACCAATTATTTAGAGACCAGAGAGCTCACATGCTCTGCAGTTCCTGTCAACACCTAAAGGGGTTATCCCGGAATAGAAAAAGAGAGCTAATTTCTTTCAAAATACCACTATCCATCTGTCTCTAGGTTCTGCAGCTAAGTTCCATTAAAGTAAATGAAGCCAAGTTGTAATACTACACCCAACCTGGGGACAGATGTGGAGCTGTTTTTGAAAGGTAATAGATCTGATTTTCTATTCCTGGAAAAAACCCTTTAAAGAGACTGGAATTATGAGCCTTTGGTGTAGCTAAGGTCCTGTCTATACACAAGATTTAAGTAAATCTTGCTCTTGCCTTTGTTGCCTTCATTTATACTGAACAAGACTGAAAAAATGGATGACAGGTGCAGATCTGCAACATTGAAAGACTTTCTGAGTTCAATGTCAACATTTCCTTACTCTGTAGTGCCGGATGTCAGCTCCTTTTGTTGTATCTAAGTCAATTTACCTAGCGAGTCCTGCTGCAAGGATAACCCAATCTAAAGAAAGTCATAAAGAAACAAGGATATAACTTGAGAGAAGATATTTACAGGCTCAATTGCAAAATAAGTTGGGGGGATTGCTCCTAGATGTGCCAAAAATGATGTATTTCAGCACTGTCCAAAAATGTTAGTGAAGAGTAACACAGTTTTACAGTTTTCCATGGTGCATCCCCGTGAAGGTCCTTGTCAGTTTTTATGGACAACAAAATGCATCACAAAGTTAGTCCACATTCACAAGAAACACTTACATCTATGTACCCGAGGGACAAAAGAAACAAGTCTGCTTAAAGCAAATGTCTGAATATAACTCACAATCATAAAGGCACGGTGACTAGTGACAAAATACCTGTTTTCCTAAGGCCAAATTTGTATTTTAAAGAACGGTACAAAAGTCAAGCAACATTTTAAATATTTGAATTATATTGATCTGCCTCAGGAGTAAAGTATACAGTTGTTTACCAAACTTCTGGCTACAGGAGTCTTTTTTTTCCTGGGCTTTGTGTAAAAGGAACATGTTTTTTCAAAAAGGACATTGTAAGATCTACTAAGAAACTTTGAGTTGCACAACTCAAGTCAAAAGATATAACAGGGACCTCTACTATCATCAAACCCCCACAACACATTTCCATAGATTACCCCATTACCATCTAGGCATCCATTTCAGGGGCATTGCTAGGTCTCCAAAAGATTGTGGGCTAGAGCCCATAGACAAAGCCACACCCCTAACCACACCCTCATTCATGCCCAATTGCACACAGCCTCCTCCTTCAATATACTCCCTACTACCAGCATAGGTGCAAATTGCTAATTTTGTTTGTCACCAGTAGTTTGTCACCGCCATTACCACTGACTAATAGCTATATAAAAGAACAATATTCCCTCATAGATTCCTCATATAGAGGTAGATACCAGCTGTGCATAGGATCTGTATACCATATTAGGGATTATGGGTACGTTAACATGTGCATATTTTTTGCTGCAGATTTGCTGTAGCAGATTGTGCTACCTATTAAAGTCATTGGGCAGCAAAATGTACTGAAGCAAATCTGCAGAAGATCTGCAGAAGAAGTGTGACCGTACCCATGAAGTAAAATTTTCAGACTCACAGGCGATGTCTTTTCTGATCAGCAGTGTCCTCTTTCCATTTTTTTTTTCATTCAGCTCAGCCCATCATGATGACTTCTTCCAGCCAAAACTTATCTCTTTGGCATCTGCAGGACAAACATGTTAGACTCCATATTTTTCCAGTGTGGACAGGTAGGTAGCCAGGTAGGTAGCTAACTAGATGATTAAGTAGTCAGGTATTTAGGTAAGTAACTAGCCAGGTAGGTAGGTAACTAGCCAGGTATCTAGGTAACTAGCTAGGTAATAAGGTATATAGCTAGGTAGTCAGGTATGTAGCTAAGTAGTTAGGTAGCCAAGTGTGTAGGTAGCTAGCTAGGTAGTTAGGTAGCCAGGTATGTAGGTAAATAGCTTTGTAGGTAAGTAACCAGGTATTTAGGTAGGTAGTTAGTTAGGCAGGTATGTAGCTATGTAGTTAGGTAGGCAGATATGTAGATAGCTAGTTAGGGAGGCAGTTATGAAGGTAGGTAGTACGGTAGTGTTGTGGTTCGTGGCTTGGGGTTGAATTGGATTTGCTCCAAAGGTTGTACGACCAGTTAAAATATCTGTAGACCATGTATATGGGAGACAAAATGGCTGCCCCCGTGCGGTCATGTGAATACAATATATTCACAGACCAGGTGCACAGACACTTAGCTGAGAAGTATTACCGGAGACCAAATGCAATCATAAACTCCCTAGAGACCAACTTATTTTAGGAATTTTGGAAAAGTTATATCCTAATATCCAATGCACAAATCAACACTACACATCCAAATACTGGCAGAAATAAAGATGTTTAATACACAATTGAAAACTAAACACACTCTAACTAAGAGAGAGAAGAGAAAGGATATTACTAATGGCTAGAAATTTAAATCTGCAGTGTAAGGAAACACAAATACAGCAATTATAGTAGAAACCCTATAATTGGCTATATGGGTGGATTTTTCTTAAAAGATACAACTATTATAGTAAAAGAAACACCTAAATAAAATAATACTGAAATACTTAGCTTCGGGGAACCTTTTACAGCAAATATGATGAGCAAATGCCAGGCATGGGGCAAGGCTGCAGTCCTTTGTTTCAGAATTCAGGCCCAACAGGAAGTTGAATGGTCAGGTGTGTTGGTATGCAGCCCCGGGAGAGAAAGAAAGCTTGGCCCCTATTCAATGGGCTTTTATTATGTTTTCTCTGCCCCTTAGCCTACCCAAAAGGTGGTCTTTGTCTAATGTTACAAAAGCCCACCTATTGGCCCCCTTTGAACATGACTAGGAGACCCCAGGTAGGAGACTCCATCTATCCTTTGTCTAAACCCATGTGGCTTTCTTGGTCTAGGATCACAAATATAGCAGATAAAATGTGTCATTTTCATGTCAATTTTCATGTCCAGGCAGGTATGTAGCTAGAAGGTTAGGTAGTCAGGTATGTTTCCCAACCAGGCTGCCTTCAGCTGTTACCAAACTATAACTCCCAGAATACCTGGAAAGCCTCTGGTTGTCTGGGCATGCTTTGAATTTTAGCAGTGAGGAGGTAGAGGTCCGCCCTGGTGCATTAACTCCCAGAGGGCATTGGCGTGCCTGTACCTGCTCATCTTTATTATAGAGAGGAAGCAGCTCAAAGTCACTGCTCTGCATCTGATGATAAGGAGATACAGGTAAGCCTTTTGTCAACTGGGACTTTACCCACCAGGGCGTACCTGTACCTCCTGACTGCTGTAGTGTTCCCCAACCATTGTATCGCAAACTGTTGTGAAACTACAACTCTCAGCATTCCCAGACAGCCAAAGGCATGCTGGGAGTTGTAGTTTTGCAACATCTGGAGGCGCACTGGTTGTGAAACACTGTCTTAGAAAGTTCCCAAGGCAGTGTTTCACAACCAGTGTGCCTCCAGGTGTTCCAAAACTACAATTCCCAGCATTCCCAGACAGCCAAAGGCATCGTTTTGCAACAGCTTGGGCTATATTGGTTGGCAAACAACAAGTGAGCCACCAGATGCCAAAGGCTGTATGGGCATGCTGTGAGTTGTAGTTTTGCAGAGGGAGCAAAAAAATTGAAGGTGGCCTGAGACCTGGGGTATTTGGTGAGGCACCTGGGGCTATAACCCGTTAGCCCACCCCTAGCAATGCCCCTGATCCATTTGTTTTACCTGCTAAATGAAGGTGATGAGTTAGCTATCTTATTTGTATCATTTGCTTGGCACCACAAGCAATGTATGAGTTGAGACAGAAGGCGTCCCTGGTCTACACACCCTGTAGCAACTGCATGATCTGCCTCAATTAGAGGTTGAGGCATAGGCATAACCTGTAGCTTCTGGGCCCCAATGCAAAATCTGCAACAGGCCCCCATGTGCCCCGTTCTGGATGCTGTTGCTGTAGTTTAGACTGTTACTCTTAAAGGGAACCTTTCACTAGTTTTACCCAATATAATTTGTGGCAACACATAAAAGAGGTTAATATCACATGTCTATCAATCCTGGATGTCCGCTGGTACATCTATAAATGTGGAGAAAACAACTTTTATAAAATGTCACACGCTGTATGCTAATGAGGCTTAAGTAGTCAGTTGGGCGTATGGCTGCTAAAGTAGTCATGGCTACCTGAGCAGTAATCACGCCTTTTCAGGCTCAAATAATGTCTCTCTAGGTATTATAGAGCAGGCGTTATTACTGCCGATTGAGCCGGCATTATTACTGCCCGGGGAGCCGTGAGTTCTTCAGCAGGCCACATACCTGGTGATTACTTGAGCATGCTTGGGGACTACTTAAGTCTCATTTACATAATGCGTGTGACAGTTACTAAAGTTGTTTTCACCACATTTACATGATATTAACCTCTATTACATGTTGGTACTCGTTATATAGGATAAAACCTAATGCTGGGTTCCATTTAAGATAATGGGGGTAATTTAAAAATGTGATTCCAACTGTTTTTTTTTTTAATCTAGGGTTTTGCCCCAAAGTTGTGTTGCATGCTTCATGCACCTGAATTTGAAACCTAAATAACCAAAATCCCTGACCAACTTTACATTTTTCACAGAAAATATTATAAAGGGGCCTGGCCAATGGGAGGTGAAGGTGGCAGGATGGTTGCCGAAAAATGGGCGTGGCCCCGACTGTTTAAAAGAATCCCAACAAAATTACTAATGTTCCCACATAAAATGATGGTGATGGGGTATCCTGGAAAACCGGACAGCTCTGAGCTTAACAAAAGACTAGGTCAATGTGAATAGAAGAAAAAAAAAATAACTTAATAGAGGAACAGTTAACTTTAAATACGGCAATGCTTTGCTGCATTATGATTTAAACATCTACCTTTTTATTACGGTAATTTAATGTCTGTTAGGGTACATCATAGAATGATATAATCTACTGTCCATTATGCTTTGCTACTATCACAAACAAAGCAAGAAAGGAAAAGAATAAAGAATGAAAAGTGTGACATAATTAATACCCGGAAATAAGTAACTATATGTGGTCCTATTGAGATCCAATACATAACATTTGACTTTAGTTATCATTTTCTAATAGATTTAATGATTTTCTATGTTATGTTATGTTTAAGAATATTGTATATAATGACATTAAAAAAATCAACAGTATCAAGATCAAATTCCCATATAGGGCTAAAACTTAAAGGGGTATTCCAGCAATAAAAACATACCCCCCTAACAGGATTGAAGAAACCCCCTATGAGTGCAAGAATGGGAATCCCTGGTCTGCCCACGCTGAATGAAGCAGTTGGTCGGCTTGCATTCTACTCATTCTCTATGATTTTGTTGGAGATAACCGAGTACAGAATTCGACTATCTCCACGACTGAATTGAACTGTGTTTCCCAACCAGGTTGCCTATAGCCAAAGGCTGTTTGGGCATGCTGGGAGTTGAAGTTTTTTAACAACTGGAGGCACTCTGGTTGGGAAGCACTGCCATAAACAATTTATGAAGAGGAGACTGAGGTTAGGGGAATAAAGTATTATAGCTGGAATACCCCTTTAATCTTATATTCTTTATAGTGTTTAATAGTCTAAATTAAACTCTGTGAGGATTGAGAAGTGCAGGGATCTGGGTGTAATACAAAATATGTGATATTGTTCTTATCACTATCATAAAAAAATCTACTTATAACAGAGATGCCCTCTTTAAAGGGGTACTCGGTGGAAAACATTTTTTTTTAATATCAACCGGTGCCAGATAGTTAAACATATTTGTAAATTACTTCTATTTAAAAATATTAATCCTTCCAGTACTCTTCAGCTGCTGTATGCTCCAAGATCTTTTCTTTTTAAATTTATTTTCTGCCGAATCCCAATTCGTTACAAATTTCAGGAAAAAATCGCTTTGCAACGAATCTGAGCATTGCCGTGATTCGATCACATAAATCACTTCATTAACCTCTTCAGGATGCATACACCCTTATGGAAGTAGGGCGTACAGGTATGCACGTGGGGATTCCAGTCCCCAACACTAGCCGGTTGGGGACCAGACTGAGATGTCTGCTTAAATCACTCAGCAGGCATCCCAGGACATCGTTGAGGGAGGGTCCTGAAACCCCCCCCCACCCCACCATGGCGGTGGAGGTCGCTTACTGGCACCGATCGGCGGTGGCGGGCGGTGATCCTCTCGCTGGTCGGGCGATCCTGCTGACTATGGAAGCCGATGAGTTGTTGCCTAGCAACATCGGGAGGGCTACAGTTTGGAGACAACTATACAGTGGTATCTAAACTTTAGCCCTCCAGATGCTGCAAAACTACAACTCCCAGCATGCACAATGATACCACATTTGTCTAAATCGGTCCAGCCGTTCTCCGGTAATTGCTGCCCGAAGCGGTAACCAGCCATGTCATAGAGACTACATTTCCCATAACTTCCTGCACCCTGCTTCCTGTAAGCTGCTGCCCTCCCCCCTAGGAAATTATAATAAAGTGACAACCACAGCTCCTTCCTTTGTGGTTCTCCCCTGTCCAATTATTGTAACACTACAACTACCAGCATGCCCAGAAAGCTATGTGCTGTCAGGTCATGCTGGGAGTTGCAGCGGTGCCTCCAGCTGTTGCAAGACTACTACTCCAAACATGCTCAGACAGCTGAAGGCTGTCTGGGCATGCTGGGTGTTGTAGTTTGGCAACAGCTGGAGGCACATTGGCTGGGAAACACTGCTTTAACTGCTCTGTATTTACTAAATGGCTTCAAGAATATCCCTGTTAGTTACGGCAGCGTTACTAGCAGGGATATAATTGGCCTGCTAAAGTCAAATGGTGAGTGCACAGGCGCGGAGAGAAGACTGTGATTGGCCAGGGGTGTTTGCACATATTTACTCAGAAAAGGGGGAGTAGCCGACTTCGACCAGGGAGGGCGGCAGAGCCCTCAAAGACTCATGGGAGCGATGAGTCACCGAGCGAAGATGGCGCCGGATCGAGGAGAAGATGCGGTCAAGCGTCATCAGAAGAGGGAAAGGCTTACAGCTTCTGGTCAGAGGAAAAAGTGCAGAGAACGATGGTAAAAGGACCATATGGAAAACGTAAGTATTTTGCAATGTTATATAACTTTGTTTAATATTTATTTTGCCCCCTAAAGGTTTAGCCTCAAATGCTCATGGTGCTCTCTCACTTTGGAGCCCTGTCGTATTTCAAGGAAACAGTTTAGAGCCACATATGGGGTATTTCCGTACTCGGGAGCAATTGTGTTACAAATTTTGGGGGGCCCTTTCTCCTTTTACCCCTTATGAAAAGGAAAAGTTGGGGTCTACAGTGTAAAAAAAAAATGTACACTAACATGCTGGTGTTGCCCCATACTTTTTATTTTCACAAGAGGTAAAAGGGGAAAAAAGACCCCCAAAATTTGTAACACAATTTCTCCTCAGTACAGAAATACCCCATATGTGGGCGTAAAATTCTCTGTGGATGCACAACAAGGCTCAAGAGTGAGAGTGCACTATGTACACTTGAGACGTAAATTGGTGATTTTCACAGGGGTGGCTGGTTTTACAGTGGTTCTGACTAGTGTTGAGCGGCATAGGCCATATTCGAATTCGCGAATATTCGCGAATATATGCACGAATATTCGTCATATATTCGCGAATATTCGCATATTCGTTATATTCTCGTTTTATTTTCGCATATGCGAAAATTCACGTATGCGAAAATTAACATATGTGAATATTAGCATATACAAAATTACCATACGCGAAAATTCGCATATGCGAAAATTAGCATATGCTAATTTTCGTATGTGCGAACTTTCGCACGCCAGTCTCACACAGTAGTATTACAGCCTTCTTTACACCACACAAGCTGGAAGCAGAGAGGGGTGATCACTGTGATGTGTACTGTGAAAAAAAAAAAAAAACGAATATTCGTAATTACGAATATATAGCGCTATATTCGCGAAATTCGCGAATTCGCGAAATTCGCGAATTCGCGAATATGCGATATTCGCGAATAATATTCGAATTGCGAATATTCGTGAGCAACACTAGTTCTTACATAAATGCAAAAAAATAAATACCCACGTGTGACCCCATTTTGGAAACTACACCCCTCACAGAACGTAACAAGGGGTTATAATGAGCCTTAACACCCCACAGGTCTTTGATACATTTTTGTTCAAGTTGGATGTGTAAATGGGAAAAAAAAATGTTTTAAATAAAATGCTGGTGTTGCCCTAAATTTTTCATTTTCACAAGGGAAAATAGGAAAAAAAGACCCCTAAAATTTGTAAGAACATACCCCATATGTGGATGTAAAGTGCTCTGCAGGCGATCTACAATGCTCAGAAGAGAAGGACCACCATTGGGCTTTGGAACGAAAATTTGTCCGGAATTGAAGGCCACATGTGTTTACAAAGCCCCCATAGTGCCAGAGCAATGGACCCCCCAATGTGACCCCATTTTGGAAACTACACCCCTCACATAATGTAATAAGGGGTACAGTGAGCATTTATTCCCCACTGGTGTCCTCACAGATTTTTGGAACAGTGTTTTACTAAAATAGTATGCCATGTGTTTTTTTTTATTTTTTATTTTTTTGCTGTTCTGACACCATAGGGGCTTCCTAAATATGACATGCCCCCCAAAAACCATTTCAGTAAAATTTGCTTTCCAAAAGCCAAATGTGACTCCTTCTTTTCTGAGCATTGTAGTGCGTCCGCACTTGACGTCCACACATGGGGTATTTCCATACTCAGAAGAGATGTGGGTTACCCCTTGTAAAAATTTAACATTTGGGGAAAACCCAGCATTTTAGTGAAAAATTAAATACAAATAAAAATGTATTTACACATCCAACTTTAACAAAAACTAGCAAACACCTGTGCGGTGTTAAAGGACATCTGCAGCTTTACAAACATTTATCCCCTATCCTCAAGATTGGGGGTCCGAACGCTGGGGCCCCCGGCAATCTCCTGTACGGGGCCGCGGCTCTCCAATGCAAGGGGCGTGCCAGCCGCATTCGTGCCTCCCCGCATCACCCATAGAACTATATGGGGACGGGGAGGAGACGGGGAGCAGATGGGGCGTCACCGTCGACCTCTAGGTCAACGCTACGTGCCTTAGCGCTCACCATGAGCGCTTATGGCGGCGCCCCGTTAGGGAGATCGGGGGGGGGGGGGGGGGGTCCCACCGGTCAAACACTTATCCCCCCTGTGGATAGGGGATAAGTGTAATGCCGCTGCAATTGTCCATTACGGCTCACTGGACCCCTTGTTACATTCCTTGAGGGGTTTAGTCTCCAAAATAGCATGGCATGTTTTTTTTGTTTTTTTTGCTGTTGTGGCACCATAGGAGCTTCCTAAATGTGACATGCCCCCAAAAACCATTTCAGAAAAACTCACTCTCCAAAATCCCATTATCGCTCCTTCCCTTCTGAGCCCTCTAGTGCACTTACAGAGCACTTGACTTACACATATGAGAAATTTCTTTATTCAAGCGAAATTGGGTTACACAGTTTAGGGTGATTTCTCTCCTTTTACCCCTTGTAAAAATTCAAAAACTGGGTCTACAAGAACATGCAAGTGTAAAAAATAAAGATTTAGAATTTTCTCTTTCACTTTGCTGCTATTCCTGTGAAACACCTAAAGGATAAACACACTTACTGAATGTCATTTTGAATACTTTGAGGGGTGCAGTTTTTATAATGGTTAATTAATGGCGTATTTCTAATATGAAGGACCCTCATTTCCACTTCAAAACTGAACTGGTCCCTGAAAAATTCCGATTTTGAAGATTTTGCGAAAAATGTGAAAATTGCTGCTGAAATTTGAAGCCCTCTGATGAAAGTAAAAACATGTCAACCTTATGATGCCAACATAAAGTAGACATATTGTATATGTGAATCAATATATAATTTATTTTGGATGTCCATTTTCCTTATAAGAAGAGAGTTTCAAAGTAAAAAAAAAAATTAAGTTTTCATCAAATTTTTGCATTTTTCACCAAGAAATGATGCAAGAATCAACAAAAATTTACCACTAACATAAAGTAGAATATGTCTTGAAAAAACAATCTCAGAATCAGAATGAAAAATAAAAGCATCCCAGAGTTATTAATGCTTAAAGTGACAGTGGTCAGATTTGCAAAAAATGGCTGCGTCCTTAAGGTGAAAATGAGCTGCGTCCTTAAGGGGTTAAAGGAGATGTCCGCTCTGCACTATTCCTATTCCATCCTTCCCAGGCAGCAAAAAAAGAGAAAACAATCTTACACTTAGTGTACCAGAGTGCAGTCTCTTTTGGATTCTTTTATCTATATTGCATACTTGTTGTGATTGGCACCACCCATATCCACACCCACTTCCAGCCTACAGCGTTATCCCTCCTACCTTCTCTATTCACCCTTGTCCTGCATGTGCCAAATTTTTGTTTCTCTATATAAAGGAAAAATACAGGGGTTCCTCCTAAACCTCAACAACACTATACAATCTCAGTACACATACCATGTGGAAAGCACAACCATGTCCCATGAGCACCTTGAATATTGACACACGCAATAATTAAAAACAGGCCCAATGCTCCAAAGGACAAAAGGGTAAGGCTAGGTTCAGACTACGGAATCTCCGGGCAGAAAATTTCCGCCCGGAGATTCCGAGTGCGGCCAGCGCTGACTGAATCAGTCGGCGCTAGGACCACGCAGACACTGCAGTCTCCAATAGATTGCAATGTGTTCCACGAGTATTTCCGCCTGAAGAAAGAGCAACCCCATTCTTCAGGCAGAAATTTCCAAGAGGATTTTCCGTTCACAAATTCCGCTTCACAAATTCTGAAGTGTGAATTTGTGAACGGAAACCCATTCACTACACTATACATTTTAGCAAGCGGAATTTCCGCCTGCAATTTCAAAGAGGAATTGCAGGCGGAAATTCCATAGTCTGAACCTAGCCTAATAGATATGGATAGAATGAGAACTATAGGGTATACAAAGTCACCAAGGTATGCAAACCACAGATGGAGGAAAGGAGGAACAGTGTCCCGATCAACCCGTGTCCACAGGGGAGACCCATTTTAAGTGTGCAATAGAGATGAGAATCCAAAAGAGACTTCACTCACTATCCACGATGCTTTATTCCGGTGCATGTAGGCATACGGCAGCAGAGGCAGGGGCACACTGGGACAAGTTGTTTTGCACGGTCTTGAGCTTCTACAAGCCGGAGTGCACTCCGGCTTGAAGAAGCGCAAGACCGCGCAAAACAACTTGTCCCTGTGTGCCCCCGCCTCTGCTGCCATATGCCTACACAAAGCATTGTGGATGGTGAGTGCAGTCTCTTATCCACATACCCATATCCACACCCACTTCCAGCCTACAGCATTATCCCTGCTATCTTCTCTATTCACCCTTACCCTTCATGTGCCAAATGGTTGTCTATCAGCCATCCATACTGTTTTAAGTGTAGTGGAACATATTGTACTCCTCTCATAAGTGCATACCACATACGTAAATCAACGTGGTGTACCATTTTGTTCCTGTTATCGTCCTAAGGGCTTAGTTACTGTGAAAGGCCAGCCAAAAGTACACACCTACTTGCTGTTCCAGACAAATATTGTTTTAAGTGTAATGGAGCATATTATATGAATATTGAGGGACATTTATCAATGTTTGCTTATTGTATTTTTTTTTAGTAATTTTTTCCTTACTTTTTTTTTGCTTATGTGAGACTTATTTATCAACTGCTTTCAGCCTGTTGATAATTTTCTTTCACGTAAGCAATTTTTCCTTTTTTACTTTGGTAGTAGCTTTTTCTGCTCCATGTTTGAGCTGGAGTAAATTTAGTCAATTTTTAACGCTGTTGCAACTTTTTTTGGCGCAGTTGCGACTGTCGCAGTTAATAAATACCTGACTACCCGTAGTCCATTTTAAAATTATTACTACATAGTTAAGTTTTGGAAAAGTTGCTTTTCTCGCTTTCCAGTCAAAATGTCACACAAAAAATTGCGTAGTCGCAGTTGCGACAATTTTGCGACAATTATAGTAAAGAAAACCTGACTAAACCCGTTGATAAATGTCCATAATAGTGTATATACAATGTCTATACTGTGTACGTGTTTCCTCAAATCTGGGCTTATGTATTGTATTAAATACTAGAATTGGGTTTGTGTGATATGGATAAATATGTATAGACCATATAAATATGCGATGATGTCTATATGGATTTTAATGTGTGTATAGAAGTGTGTATGTGTAAATGTAATGTATATATATATATATATATATATATATATATATATATATATATGATATTAAAAAGATTGTAGGAGATTCAGTGTGATCATAGAACATTTATTAAATACAGTTATAATCACCTACCCCCCCAGGGCCCTTGCAGGGGGCAGGAAATAATATAGATATATAAGTAAAATATAGGTTAAAATATGAAAATAAAATAAAAATAATAGTAATAAAAGTAAACCAGCTTATTGTTAATTGTCCAGGATATAAAATAAATAAGCAGCAGTTGGTAGCACGTCATTGGTGGTATATTGGAGTTATACTCCTATGCTCATTGGTGGTACAGTGGGTTAGCAATATGCAATGGTGCACAGCACCACTTACCTGACCTCCTGGCGGTTTCCCTATGCACCCTGACGTGCTGGCTCAGCTAGCGTCCGGCACAGTTGTATGTGCCCGTCTGGAGGGAAAGCCGCACTTCTCTGCGTGGTCCTGTGGTGCCGGACTGGCACAGCTGGCGTCCGGCCAATGTGAAATGTCCAGGCTTTAACAGGTGACTGTGGGAGTGATGATGTAAGGGAGGTCGGCAATGGATGCTGGAGTCCTGTGTAAAAGCGCATGTAACAGTGCTGATGTCCTGTGTTGCTGCGCATGTAACAGTGGGCCGCTCACTCGGGGCCTCCAGCGGTTGCAAGTTGCTTTGTGAAGATCCTGGTTTCTATGGTGGTGAGTACGGTATAATAGATTGCTGGCATATGTAGAGCCTAGACGCGTTTCGAGACGTTCATCTGTCTCTTTTTCAATAGCTGTCATAATGGAGCATATAGCCCTCCGCTCATAAGTGCATACCACGCACGTACATCTACGTGGTGTACCATTTTTACCATCCTGTTAAAGTTTTAAGGGCCTAGTTACTGTGAAAGGACAGTCAAAAGTACACACCTACTGTTGTACTAAACAAATACTGTTTTAAGCAAAGTGGAGCATATTGTCCTTCCCTCATATACACACTAAGTATGTCAGGCAGAGAAGTGCCAGGACGTGCACAGAGGAGTGGCAGAGGCCTAAATTCATCAAGTGTAGACCGATGTCACAGCAGACTAGGGGCGAGGGGCAGCAGGAGTTGCAGCGAGAGGCCTTTGCTCCCAGTATCAGTTAACAGTCATGTCTCGACCAGCAACCCTTCTGCCATCATTGACCAGTCAAAGTCGGTGGGTTCCTCAGACACAACCCTCAGTTTGCATGGCCCGGAAGCAGTCCCTGTTCTCCAATTGCGTCTGTCCTATGCAGTTCCCTCCACCATAGAAGTATCTTATGCTGTGGGTTCAGCTCCACTTTTTAGTCAGGACGATCTACTAGAGGACAGTCAGCAGCTACTGCCCTGCAAGAAGTGGAGGAGACATCTGCCACTTCCTCAGCTAGGCGGGAAAGTAGTGAGAAGAGTGGTGTGGTAGGTAGTGACATGCAGACACAACTCGATGATGATGAAGCCAATCACACTTGGAAGCTGGGTGCCAAAGGGGCTTCCTCATCATCAGGAGAAGAAAGTGGCAGGTTGCCCATGAGGCAGCAGTTGAGCCAGCAAGGTGGTAGCATGGTTGGGAGTCAGCATGATGGCAGCAGTGGGAAGTCTGGAGCCAAACATGCCCATGGTAGACCACCTGCTTCACGGCAGCCTACCTGCCCGGGCCAGATTAAGACTGCCTGGAAGACGGAGCACTTCATTATGATGCCCCCCCCCCCCCCCTGATAGTCCCCCTTCTCTTCCATTATATTAGACTACATCCCCCTTCTTTTTTTTTTTTTTTTGTGGGTGTCACAAGAGGCAGGCCCCCGTTAAAATAAAATGGGCTGCATGGTCTAAAATCACTTCAGTTCAAGTCACTCTTTTCAGCTGTTGCAAAGCTACAACACCCATTATGTCTGGAGAGCTTCAGGCATTATAGGAGTTGTAGTTTTGTAACAGCTGGAGCCTCAAATTGGGGTACAGTCTCATCCATTATTACTGCAAAACGTAGAAGTGACGAGAGACCTAACGGGACAGTGAGGAGAATACACAAACATAAAATGACTCACAGGAGATGTCTTCTCTGTTGTCTTTCCTTTTCCTCTTCATCTGGTCCAGACGCCAGGTCTTCTTCCAGCTCCATCTTCCTCTGTAAAGTTTGATGCCTGGACATCATTGGTTCCTCACTCTGCCAGCCAATCCTCATCCTCTGTATAAAGACAACAATCATTATAACCCTTCAAGAGACAGTGCTTCCTAAATATAATACTGCCAAACCCTGTGTACCCTGTATATTATACTGCCAAACATCATGCCCTCTAAAAATAATACTACCACACACTGGCCCACATTTATCATTGCAGTGCAAGTGAAGCATTTTTTTACACCTTTTTTTTGTGTGCTGATAATGTGTAGGAACACCAAATTTATTAAAAGGCAAAAGAGCTTTGATAAATTTTGTGCAGGTCCACATTTTCTGAAATTTCTGTCTACTCATACACCAAAAAGCTGGTGTAGTTTTAGAGACTTTTCAGTGGCTTTGTGCCTTTTTTTGCTTCTTTTTACAAAAAGGGGCAATGATAAATCCCTTCCATATCATGTCTATTGCCAAAATCAATGGATTGCAACTCAAAATCAGTGGATTGCAACTCAAAATCAGCAGAAATGTGTAAACAAAAAGGGGCAAAAAAAGGCGCAAAAAACCCTGCTTGCGCCTTTTTTGCCCCTTTTTTAGACACAAAAAACAGTCTAAAGATAATGATAAATGTGGGCCACTGTGTCTTCCGTAGTGTGCACAGAGCAGCAGCATCCCATTGAAAACATGCAAAATTCTGCTGGCGGAAGTTCGTAGTGTGGACGAGCCCTAATTCCCCCAGACCTCTCTGCCCCCCCCCAGACCCTAATTCTCCTCCAGACTCCTGCTCCCAGAGACCCCTAAGGCTAGGTTTCCCCCTTCTTTACCTGCAAAAACACAGAAAAACTGCTACTGCTTTTTCCTGTGTTATGGTAATTTTTTGTGCTTTTGCCTTCTCTGGAAACTTAGCCTTAGTCCTCCCCTGGTCCTTAAAGGGGTACTCCACCCCTAGACATCTTATCCCCTATCCAAAGGATAGGAGATAAGATGTCTAGGGGTGAAGTACCCCATTAAGTCCCTACCCTTCAACACTCCTGGTCCTTCTCCACTATTCCACTTTTCTGCACCCCCTACCCCCCCTCAGTTCCCTTCACACTCCTCTGCCCCCTTTACCAAACCCACACTTATCTCACCTCACCCCCCAAACAACCTCAAATCAGCCCCCCATGCCCTCCTGGTCCTTCTCCACTACACTTTTCTCCACCAACCCCCCCTTAGTTCCCCCACATTAGGTTGTAGTTCCCCCGCATTAGGTTGTAGTCCCCCCACATTACGTTGGCAGTGTCGCCCACAGACATACAGCCTCCAGCCATATACAGTGTAAGTCTGGAGAACTGTATGTCTGTTTACTGCCCCACTTCATTGCTCCGACCCCCGCTCCTCTGGTCCGGGGTCATGATCTACTGCTATGGCCTAGGGGCCATAGCAGTAGGTCCCGGGATCGGAGGAGCGGTGGTCGGAGCACTGAAGTTGACGTGTAGGTAACTTACCATGCGTGCATCCTCGCTGCTCCGCTCCTATGGGCGCACACACGGGACGTCAGTGATGTCCCTGCGTGCGCTACCTCCCTGCGTTTTTAAAGTTATTGCATGGCCACACAAAGATAACCGGGACATCCTTGTGTCCCGAAAAGATCTTTCAGGACACAGGGATGTCCTGCTGAATGTGAGGGGGGGGGGGGGGGGAAATTACAGTATTCATCTGCCTATAACACGCACTGGCATATAACACGTACCCTCATTTTCACATTAAAATTTGAGGGGAAAGAAGTTAATGTAAAATAAATGACTATAGCTCTGAACTATATGCCTTGTCATCCCTCACCCCAACTTAGATCCCCCTTGATCCTCAGCCCCCCCCCTCCTTCCTCCCCCTTTTATCAGCCTCCTTGCCATATTTAATCTCCCCGTCTCCTTTCCCGTGTTTTCCCCTGCTCATCATTCCCCCCTCCTGCTAATCATCCCCTCCTGCTCATCATTCCCCCCTGCTCATCATTACCCCCCTCGCTCATCATTCCCCCTGCTCATCATTCCCCCCTGCTCATCATTCTCCCGCCTGCTCATCATTCCCCCCCCTCTCATCATTCTCCCCCCCTGCTCATCATTCTCCCCCCTGCTCATCATTCCCCCCTGCTCCCCCCTGCTCATCATTCTCCCCCTGCTCATCATTCCCCCCTGCTCATCATTCCCCCCCGCTCATCATTAACCCCCCCTGCTCATCATTAACCCCCCTGCTCATCATTAACCCCCCCTGCTCATCATTACCCCCCTGCTCATCATTACCCCCCTGCTCATCATTCTCCCGCCTGCTCATCATTACCCCCCCTGCTCATCATTCTCCCCCCCTGCTCATCATTCCCCCCCTGCTCCCCCCTGCTCATCATTCTCCCCCTGCTCATTGTTACGCCGAGCGCTCCGGGTCCCCGCTCCTCCCCGGAGCGCTCGCAGCATCCTCTCATTCGCAGCGCCCCGGTCAGACCTGCTGACCGGGTGAGCTGCAATATCACTCTCAGCCGGGATGCGATTGGGCCGAATTCTCATACAACTTCAGAGTCTCCGAATCTTCTGCTAAGTCCCCATTTTTCGTGGTGTACGGCTGTCACCCTCTTCCCCCCCTCCCTACTCCCTTGCCCTCTGGTTTGCCCGCTGTGGATGAAGTGACTCGTGATCTTTCCACCATATGGAAAGAGACCCAAAATTCTCTTTTACAGGCTTCATCACGGATGAAAAGATTTGCCGATAAGAAAAGAAGAACTCCCCCCATTTTTGCTCCCGGAGACAAGGTATGGCTCTCCGCTAAATATGTCCACTTTCGTGTCCCCAGTTACAAACTGGGACCACGCTATCTTGGCCCTTTCAAAGTCTTGTGCCAGATTAACCCTGTCTCTTACAAACTCCTTCTTCCTCCTTCTCTTCGTATTCCCAATGCCTTCCATGTCTCTCTCCTTAAACCACTCATCATTAACCGCTTCTCTCCCAAACTTGTTTCTCCCACTCCTGTTTCTGGTTCTTCTGACGTCTTCTCCGTGAAGGAGATTCTGGCCTCCAAGACTGTCAGAGGAAAAAAATTTTTTTGGGTGGATTGGGAAGGCTGTGGCCCAGAAGAGAGATCCTGGGAACCTGAGGACAACATCCTAGACAAAAGTGTTATCCTCAGGTTCTCAGGCTCCAAGAAGAGGGGGGAGACCCAAGGGGGGGGGGGGTACTGTTACGCCGAGCGCTCCGGGTCCCCGCTCCTCACCGGAGCGCTTGCAGCATCCTCTCATTCGCAGCGCCCCGGTCAGACCTGCTGAGCGGGTGCGCTGCAATATCACTCTCAGCCGGGATGCGATTCGCGATGCGGGAGGCGCCCACTAGCGATGCGCATCCCGGCTCCCGTACCTGACTCGTTCCCCGTCTGTCTTGTCCCGGCGCGCGCGGCCCCGCTCCTTAGGGCGCGCGCGCGCCGGGTCTCTGCAATTTAAAGGGCCACTTCGCCACTGATTGGCGCAGCAGGCTTAATCAGTGTGTTCACCTGTGCACTCCCTACTTATACCTCACTTCCCCTGCACTCCCTCGCCGGATCTTGTTGCCATTGTGCCAGTGAAAGCGTTTCCTTGTGTGTTCCTAGCCTGTGTTCCAGACCTTCTGCCGTTGCCCCTGACTACGATCCTTGCTGCCTGCCCTGACCTTCTGCTACGTCCGACCTTGCTCTTGTCTACTCCCTTGTACCGCGCCTATCTTCAGCAGTCAGAGAGGTTGAGCCGTTGCTGGTGGATACGACCTGGTTGCTACCGCCGCTGCAAGACCATCCCGCTTTGCGGCGGGCTCTGGTGAATACCAGTAGCAACTTAGAACCGGTCCACCAACACGGTCCACGACAATCCCTCTCTGGCACAGAGGATCCACTTCCTGCCAGCCGAATCATGACACTCATCATTCCCCCCCCTGCTCATCATTCCCCCCCTGCTCATCATTAACCCCCCTGCTCATCATTAACCCCCTCTGCTCATCATTATCCCCTTGCTCATCATTAACCCCCTTCTGCTCATCATTAACCCCCCATGCTCATCATTACCCCCCTGCTTATCATTAACCCCCCCCCCCGCTCATCATTCCCCCCTGCCAATCATTCCCCTCATCATTGCTCCCCCCTCTTCCTCCTTTTTCTATTTTTCATATTTCCTTATCTGGCCGCGCTCGGCAGGCTCAGGTGATTCGTCGGGTCTGGTGGGCTGTGAGAGTGACGTCTCCTGCGGCTCCTCTGCACTGCGTCAGGGACGTCACTCGTCATTTCCTGCAGCGCTGGGGTGAAGAAAACTGTGCCCTGCAGGTAATGATGAGTGACGCCCCTGATGCTGTGCAGGAGCCGCAGGAGACGTCACTCGTCACAGCCCACATGACACGACGCATCACCTGAGCCTGCTGAGCGTGGCCAGGTAAGGAAATATGAAATATAGAAAAAGCAGGAGGAGTCCGGGCCCACAGGAGCCGCCGCTGGTCACTGTTTTAAAGTGGCCGCGGCCGGGCTATCGGGGGGGCCCCGATCCGCTACTGAGCAGCCCGCAGGGATGTCCCAAATATGACGGGGCCCCCTGTGGGCATGGGGCCCGGAGCAGGTGCTCCATGAGCGCCAATGATGATCCGGCCCTGTGCCCGGGAGGTAGTGGAACAGGGATCCCTGGAGTCGGCCGTAGTAGCAGTCAGTCAGTGCGGGCTGTTGGGGGGAAAATCAGCTAATCAGCAGTGTGGTAGTTTTTCATCAAGTATCCGGAGGATGTTAACATGGCCATGTGCAATTTTAAAAAATATCTTTAATCTTTTCAATTTCCAAGCCCTATGGTCTCATCAGGCTGCTGCCACCTCCAGGCTGCATCATTCTGTCACCATATGGTCTCCTCTTACTGCTGCCACCTCCAGGCTTGGTCATTCTGACACATTTTGGTCTCCTCATGCTTGTGCCACCTCCAGGCTGTGTCATTGTGCTGTCAATGGCACATTACAGAAACATTTTTATGTTAATCTATTTTAAATCTTCAATTTAAATTTTAAAATGTATATTACATTTTTTTCAATTGTGAGGCTGTTAGGCTGATGCCACCTTCAGGCTTGGTCATTCTGCCACTATATGGTCTCCTCATGCTTCCGCCACCTTCAGGCTGTGTAATTCATCAAGAAATCGAATCATGGCTTACTGCACTGGAAATGGGAACCATGGTGACTGACAACGGGAAGAACTTCTTGTCTGCGCTGCGTCAAGGAAGCCTGAGCCATGCACCCTGCGTTGCACACATGTTCAGTCTGGTTGTCAAGCGGTTCCTAAAGTGTCCCCCCTCCCCTTTGCAAGACATCCTAACAATGAGAAGGAAACTTTGCATGCCCGCCTGCAGGAACCCTGGCCAGGACTGCACATATCTACTATTGTGGACCTGAGGAAGGCGCCAGTGAGCGCCGAAACGCGTTGTCCTGTTTTACCTGTTTGACTTCTTTTTGCAATAAAAGTTAGTCCTGCGTAAGTGCTGGCTTAGACCTCTGCTTCATTTGACTGCATTCGTCACACAGGAGCGCTCTCAACAAACCCCATTTTTTCACTCTCCACATTCGCTCTGTAGTGTGCAGCAGCTGATAAGTACTGAAGGATTGAGATTTTTAAAGAGAAGTAATTTACAAGTCTGTATTACTTTCTGATACCAGTTGATTTGAAAACATTTGTTTTCCACAAGTGTATCCCTTTAACCCCTTAAGGACCAGTGGTTTTTCCGTTTTTGCACTTTCATTTTTTCCTCCTTACCTTTAAAAAAGCATAACTCTTTCAATTTGGCACCTAAAAATCCATAGGATGGCTTACTTTTTGCATTACCAATTCTACTTTGTAATGACATTAGTCATTTTACCCAAAAATCGATGGCGAAATGGGAAAAAAAATCATTGTGAGACAAAATTGAAAAAAAAAAAACATTTTGTAACTTTTGGGGGCTTCTGTTTCTACATAGTACATTTTTCGATAAAAATGACACATTCCTTTCATTCTGTAGGTCCATACGGTTAAAGTGATACCCTACTTATATAGGTTTGATTTTGTTGTACTTCTGAAAAAAATCCTAAGTGCATGCAGGAAAATTTTTACGTTTAAAATTGTCATCTTCTGATCCCTATAACTTTTTTATTTTTATGCATATGGGGCAGTATGAAGGATCATTTATTGCACCGTGATCTGAAAGTTTTAGCGGTATGATTTTTGTATTCATCGGACTTGTTGTTCGCTTTTTATTCATTTTTTTCATGATAGAAAAAGTGACCAAAAATACACTATTTTGGACTTTGGAATTTTTTTGCGCGTACGCCATTGACTGTGCGGTTTAATTAATTGTATATTTTTATAATTCGGACATTTCCGCATGCGGCGATACCACATATGTTTAATTTTATTTACACAGTTTTTTTTTTAAATGGGAAAAGGGGGGGGGTTAAATGATCTTTATACAGTTTTTTTTTTTCACTTTTTTTTTGCAATGTTATAGCTCCCATAGGGGGCTATAACACTGCACACACTGATCTTTTACATTGATCACTGGTTTCTCATAGGAAACCAGTGATCAATGATTATGCTGCTTGACTGCTCATGCCTGGATCTCAGGCACTGAGCAGTCATTTGGTGATTGGACACCAGGGGGCAAGGTAGGAGACCCTCCTCGTTTCCTACAGCTGTTGGGGATGCCGCAAAATCGCGGCAATCCCGAACAGCCCCCTGAGCTAACCGACAGTGATTTACTATCACTTTAGAAGCGGTGTTCAGCTTTGAACGCCACATCTAAAGGGTTAATAGTTTGCGGCACCGCGATCAGTGCTGTGCGCTATTAGCCACGGGTCCTGGCCGTTGTTAGAGGCCGGGCCTGACCCTTTATGACGCAAGGCCACGTCGTGGCTCTGCATTATAGAAAGGGAAAGGACTCAGGACGTACCGGTACGTCCTTGGTCCTTAAGAGGTTAATAATAATTAAAATAATAATAAGTTTAATCACCCTGGAATTCACCACGGTCCGGCATTACTACCGCTTTAATGTTCCCTGCCAAGCCTATAGCAATGACATCATGTACATCTCTTCTGTAAGGGTACAAGCAATCACTGGCCTTCGAGGTCATATGCCATATGTAAAAGTAGAAACGGCTGAGGCCAGTGATTGTTACAAGATACAATATATGATGTCCTTACAGAAGGCCCAGCAGGGGACCCAGGAGCAGCAGTGCCACTGTATGACCTGTATGCATAATAATATGCAAGTTTTAAATTTTTTTAAATTTTTTTTTTTAATGTAAGATACATTTTGATCTAGTATTTGTTTTACCATGCTCACCTTCTGGTAGTTCTCCTGGGGGCATTTCTTCAGTTACATGGCAAACTTGCTCCTTTTCTCCCCCTCCCTATCCCTTTTCATGAGGCCTGCACAAACAGGGAGATAATCCCACCCCCTATAAGAAAACAGGTCCAAAATACTTATTGTTAGGAGAAAAGAGACTAGGGTTCATTTGTAAAATTAAAGAGACAGAGACCCCTAGTGGCTGCTTTTTTGTGGTAAATCTGTTTTTATTAAAGTTTTCCAAAGGAAAGAGAACAAAACAATTATAGACAACAGACTCATAGCCATGTATAAGAATATTACACAGGGATAATATCACCCAGGGGAGAGAAATTATCAAGGGTCAACCCATCAAGAAATATTTACACATAACCAAATAAACACAGAAGAAAGGAGCGTGGCACCCCTAGTAATCTAAATCTCTGGGAATGTATGAGACAATACGTGTTGGATAAATAACCCTTGTAGAGTAGCAATGACAGAGGAATACAAACTAACAAACAAAAATCAAAAAAGAGAGAGGGTGAAAGAGACAAAGAAAGGGAAGTACCTAGAAAGAGAGAAAGAGAGTGGGTAAGATGGGAAAGGGAAAGTAGGTCACAAATGGAAGACACGTAAGAATGAGATCCTATGGAAAAAGATGGCCTACTGCAGCCATCCTAAAAAACAGGGTGACTCCCAGAAACTATCCGAAGGTGCCCATAAGGCTGAGAAACTATCAAATCGATCATTATCCAGGGCCACTAATTCCTCCATTCTATGTACTTGATTCAAGGTCTCCACATACTCCACCCTAGATGGCGTCAGTGTTGTTTTCCAGTGTAAGGGGATGACAGCCCTGGCGGCACCCAGAAAATGTCTCAGGAGACCTTTCCGTGCAAAGGAAAAAGACCCAGTCAGGAGGGAAAGAAGAGCAACATTGGGGCTAGGAAGAATGTATGAACCATGTTATAAAGCAGGAAGACAGATTCCCAAAAAGGGAGGAGAAGCGGACAGGACCGCCAAGTGTGTAGGTAGGTACCTATCTCCCAAACACAACACCAACAGGTTGCCGGAGTAGACGGTAAGATATCATGCATGCGGTCAAGACAACATTACCACTTAGAAAGAATTTTAAAATGTTGTTCTTGTATCCTGGACGATAGAGAGGCTATATGAGTATGGGTACACATTCGAGTTACTTCCACCTTAGAAAACTCATGTCCCATATCAGATTCCCACTTGAGTAAGTAAGCCGGTTTCAAGGGCGTCTCCACCAATCCCTGCAGCACTCCAAGGATACAGTATGTGAAGGAGGGGAATCTAAAACACAGAGCCATTCAAAAACCCTTAGTGGGCGATGCAGTTGTGTCTTGGGATGAAGGGAGAAATAATATGAACGAAGCTGTTCATATGTGAACTAGTGTCCCACCGAGGACGAAGAGAGAGACTCCAAGGGAATCAAGGACCTGTTCTGGAGGACAGCCCGAAGACGAGGACATTAGGACTAAGGGGGCATTAAGACTACCCAAAAGGGACAGAACCTCAGAGTCAGAGGGAAGGCTAGGGTTACTAAATATAGGGCGGTGAGAGGGCCCTGTCTCAAGGTAAGGCCAGGGGTAAGAAGTAGAGAGTCCCAGACTGAGAGAATGAGGCGAGATAAATAGGAAATGTCTAAACCAGATGGGCGAGAACCTGGGAGAAGCCAAGTGATGGCTGTCGGGTGAACTAGAGAAAGATCAATTACCAGAGACACCCACTCTTTCGAGGCGGCAATGTGGCAGAAGCCTAGAACTCTGGAGCAGATTTCCGCTCGATAATAAAGACAGAAATCCGGGAGGACAACCCCCCCCCCCCCCATCTCGTCCCCGGAAAAGCAGTGGGTGGCGGAGGCGAGGTCCAGATAAAGGGAATCACAAGAGTCCGAAAATGAGAGAAGAAGGAGGCGTGAGTATGTCAATTTTGATCACAGCCATTTTACCAAACCATGAAAAAGTTAGGGTGCTCCAGGAAGTAAGGTCCAGTACAAGGACCCTTAATAATGGGAGGTAGTTGACCTCAAGAAAAGTATTGAGATCAGCAGTGAGGGAAATAACAAGTTAACGAAGAAGACGAGGGGAAGTCTGGAAAGGGAAAGGGAGGAAAGAGATGTGGAGGATTTCCGATTTATGGGTGTTAAACTTCAAATTGCTTAGGGCGCCATATTCTTCAAACTCAGCTAAAATAACGGAAGGGAAACTAATGGAGAGGTGACATAAAGGAGCAGCTTGTTAGCAAAAAGGTAAAGTTTATAAGATCTAGTGTTAAGGGACAGGCCAGGGATAGAATCGTTCTGTCGCAGTGCCACACCAGGTATTCCATGGCAACAACATAAAGCAGGGGCAAAAGGGGGCAACCTTGTCGAGTCCTGTCATGGATGGTAAAAGGCTCAGAAAGAGTCCCATTAACCTTCACCTGCGCCGTTGCACCCCAATATAGGGCCATGATACAGTGGTAGAATTGCATACCCATACCGAGGTGCGACACGTCAAGATCTAAAAAGTGCCATGCCACACTTAAAAGCCTTTTCGGCGTCTATGGAAAGTAAACAGACCAGGACGCCACAAGACCTGGTGGCAGCAATGAGAGAGAATTATTTGAGCGTATTGTCCCTTGCTTCCCTATCCTAAAACAAAACCCACCTGGTCTGTGTGTATGAGTGAGGGGAGTAGGGCACCTAACCGGGATGCAAGAATTTTAGAGTAGACTTTTAGGTCCAAATTGAGTAGGGAAATGGGGCAATAATTACTACAATAGGAGGGATCTTTATCGGGCTTGTGAATCACTGTGATATGGGCAGCCAGAGTCTGAGGAGGAAAGGAAGCTCCATCTATAATAGAATTAAAGGGGTGCAGAAGAGGGGGAGCTACTAAAGGAGAGAACAACTTATAGAAACGGGCTGTAAACCTGACAGGGCCCGGGCTCTTGCCATTTTTCAAGTTCTTGATAGCATCCGTTACTTCCTCAAGCTCCAGCAGACATTTAAGGTGATCCCATGCATCAGAAGATAAAGAGGGGAGTTTATGGTGGGTAAGGTAGTTGGTGATCTTGTCACGGAACATGGGGGAGGTCAGCTTAACGACCCTTAATATGATAGAGAGACTGATAATGATAAGACCGGATAACTGATAACTGATAAGACCGGAACTCCTCAACTATCTGCCCAATTGTGTGAAGTTTGCGAGAGAGATGGGAAATAAGTGAAAGAATGTGCGGAGAAGAAAGCTTCGTATGGAGAGCTCGAGATAACCAGGACCCTGACTTGTCAGCATATTTATAATATCCCCGATGAACCTTCTCTCTGAGGCAGAAAGATCATTTATCCAGGTGGTTCAAAATCTGCTGTCCCACAGTCGATATCTGGGCCCTAGTTGTGTCCAAGTAGGAACTTTTGTTGGACGCCTCCAAGGAAGCCAGAGTCTCGAAAAGAGAGCACAACTTTTGGGAGTTGGCCCTGTCAGGATTCGGCAGGCTGGAGGTGGATCCTCGGTGTCAGAGAGGGATTGGCGTGGACCGTACCGGTGGACCGGTTCTAAGTTGCTACTGGTATTCACCAGAGCCCGCCGCAAAGCGGGTTGATCTTGCTGCGGCGGTAGCAACCAGTTCGTATCCACCTGTAACGGCTCAACCTCTCTGATTGCTGAGACAGGCGCGGTACAGAAGGACAAGGCAAGAGCAAGGTCGGACGTAGCAGAAGGTCAGGGCAGGCAGCAAGGGTCGTAGTCAGGGGCAACAGCAGAAGGTCTGGAACACAGGCTTGGGACATACACAAAATGCTTACACTGGCACAAGGCAACAAGATCCGGCAAGGACAGGAAGGGGAAGTGGGTTTAAATACACATGGAGCAGGAAGATAATTGCACTGATTGGGCCAGGCACCTTTAAATCTTAGAGAGCTGGCACGCACGCGCCCTAGAGAGCGGAGCCGCGCGCGCCAGTACATGACAGCCGGGGACCGGGACAGGTAAGTGGATTGGGATGCGATCCGCGAGCGGGCGCGTCCCACTATGCGAATCGCATCCCCACCGGCAGTGTCAGTGCAGCGCTCCCGGTCAGCGGGCCTGACCGGGGCGCTGCAGAGAGGAGAACGCCGCGAGTGCTCCGGGGAGGAGCAGGGACCCAGAACGTTCGGCGTAACAGTAACCCCCCCCCCCCTTAGGTCTCCCCCTCTTTTTGTCTGTTTGTCCCTTCATATGAAACGCGACCATTGGGAGCGACTCTTGAGTTTCCTTCCGGAAGAAAGAGAAGTCCTGGGAAACTTCATCAACGGCAGGCAATCCAGAAGAAGTGGGAATGGGGAGGGGGGGCAGAGGGTGAAGCTTGCCATGGAGCATAGTGTTACCAGGAAGGGGGCTATGAGGAGGCAAAATCTCAGCTTGCTTTTTGCCGAAAATATCCTTGTAAGCCTTGGAAGGGGCCGGTATGGGTGGAACCTCAGGAGTTAGACAAGTGGGAGCAGATGAGAGGCATCGTTTGTGACAAGAGAGACCCCAATTTTTGATCTCCCCGGTGGTCCAGTCAAGGGTGGGAGAATGACGTTGCAGCCATGGCAGACCGTGGAGGACTTCAGAGGTGCAGTTGGGCAGAACAAAAAATTCTATTTTTTCGTGATGCAGTCCAATGCTCATAAGCAGGGGTTCTGTGCTGTAACGCACAGTGCAGTCCAATTTTACTCCGTTGGCGGAAGAAATGTAGAGCGGCTTGACGAGACGGGTCACTGGGATGCTGAACCTATTAACAAAAGAGGCCAAAATAAAATTTCCTGCAGAACCAGAGTCCAAGAAGGCCATAGCTGAGAAGGAGGAGTTGGCAGAAGGAGAAATCCGCACAGGAACTGTGAGACGTGGAGAAGCAGAATTCACACCAAGGGACGCCACTCCCATTTGAACAGGGTGCGTGCGTTTCCCAGACGCGGAGGACGAATAGGGCAGTCCACTAGGAAATGTTCAGTACTAGCGCAGTACAGGCATAAGTTTTTATCTCTGCGATGAGACCTCTCTTCATGGGTCAGACGAGACCGATCCACTTGCACAGCCTCCTCGGCTGGAGGCACAGGGGTAGATTGCAAAGGATACTGGGAGAGAGGTGCCCAGAGATCAAGGTCCTTTTCCTGGCGGAGCTCCTGGTGTCTTTCAGAAAAACGCTTGTCGATGCGGGTGACCAAAAGGATAAGTTCAGACAGGTTAGCTGGAATTTCTCGTGCGGCCAGTACATCTTTGATGTTGCTGGATAAGCCTTTCTTGAAGGTCGCGCAGAGGGCCTCATTGTTCCAGGCTAGCTCTGAGGCGAGGGTACGAAACTGGATGGCGTATTCGCCTACGGAAGAAGTTCCTTGGACTAAGTTCAGCAAAGCTGTCTCGGCAGAGGAGGCCTGGGCTGGCTCCTCGAAGACACTACGGACTTCAGCGAAGAAGGACTGGACTGAGGCTGTGGCAGGATCATTGCGGTCCCAGAGCGGTGTGGCCCAAGACAAGGCCTTTCCAGACAGAAGACTAACTACGAAAGCCACCTTAGACCGTTCTGTAGGAAATTGGTCCGACAACATCTCCAAATGTAGGGAACATTGAGACAGGAAACCACGGCAGAGTTTAGAGTCCCCATCAAATTTGTCCGGCAGGGACAAGCAGAGGCTAGGAGCGGGCACTCGCTGCGGAGGAGGTGCAGGAGCTGGCGGAGGAGATGGTTGCTGTAGCTGTGGCAGAAGTTGCTGTAGCATGGCGGTCAACTGCGACAGCTGCTGTCCTTGTTGGGCGATTTGTTGGGATTGCTGGGCGACCACCGTGGGTAGGTCAGCGAGACTTGGTAGCGGCACCTCAGCGGGATCCATGGCCGGATCTACTGTCAGGATTCGGCAGGCTGGAGGTGGATCCTCTGTGTCAGAGAGGGATTGGCTTGGACCATACCGGTGGACCGGTTCTAAGTTGCTACTGGTATTCCCCAGAGCCCGCCGCAAAGCGGGATGGTCTTGCTGCGGCGGTAGCAACCAGGTCATATCCACCTGTAACGGCTCAACCTCTCTGACTGCTGAGACAGGCGTGGTACAGAAGGACAAGGCAAGAGCAAGGTCGGACGTAGCAGAAGGTCAGGGCAGGCAGCAAGGGTCGTAGTCAGGGGCAACAGCAGAAGGTCTGGAACACAGGCTTGGGACATACACAAAACGCTTACACTGGCGCAAGGCAACAAGATCCGGCAAGGACAGGAAGGGGAAGTTGGTTTAAATACACATGGAGCAGGAAGCTAATTGCACTGATTGGGCCAGGCACCAATTAGTGGTGCACTGGCCCTTTAAATCTTGGAGAGCTGGCGCGCGCGTGCCCTAGAGAGTGGAGCCGCGCACGCCAGGACGTGACAGCCGGGGACCGGGACAGGTAAGTGGATTGGGATGCGATCCGCGAGCGGGCGCGTCCCGCTATGCGAATCGCATCCCGCCGGCAGTGTCAGTGCAGCGCTCCTGGTCAGCGGGTCTGACCGGGGCGCTGCAGAGAGGAGAACGCCGCGAGCCCTCCGGGGCATATTCGTGGCATCATTCAGGTGCTCCCTAATCCTTGTTTTCAACTTGCGAACTGTGCATTCTACATATTTTAAATTGCAGGCTGTGCATTCAATCATATATACTACATATATTACAGTTTAAATGTTTTTAAATTTTATATGTACGACTGTCTGTTGTGTCTGTAAATTCTTTCCATGTTTGAGCTACTTCACAGGCCTTACACCGCGTTTCTCCGCATTTATAGAAGCCGACACAGCCACTTGTTCACGTTTGCCGTTTCTGTTGTTACCACACTTGGGGATAATTTGTCTCTGAGTGTGGCAGCTCTTTTGGGTACCACTGCCAGTCCAGATGCTAGGATTCTGGATACTTTTTCATCATCCTTAAGTAAATGTAAATGTTTATATATATATATATATATATATATATATATATTATTATTATTTTTTTAGTGCTTTAAATTGTGCACTGGAAGTGATTGCCAAAAAGGGTCTGGTAACATTATTTACAGATTAAATATTTTTGTTTTTGTTATTATTATTGTTATTCCCCTGAGGTTTTATTAGGTTTTAACATGTTGTGCAATTCACAATTTTTTGAGCTTGTGTCAAATGTGCCCGTATTTACATTCGATGTACAGTAGCAGAGTTTCAATGGGGCGAGACCTCCTCCCTCATTAGAAAACTTGACCATATCTTATTGTGAAGAGTTGAACTTTTTTCTGTTAACAATTGTTTCTCTGGTCATGTACAGTGGTATGGAAGATTCATAGATGATCTCCTTCTCATTTGGAGGGGTGACATGTCTTCCATACAGCTGATCATAGACCATTTGAACAATAACACATTTAATTTAAAGTTTACATTTCTTGTAGATCCGGTTACTGTAAATTTCTTACATCTCAAAGCGTACCCGTCAGATCCAACAAAAAAACTTTTTTTTAAATATATCACGCAGTACCTAATCCTGAACATGTATACCTAACATGTATGTCTAGCACCTTTATTTATTTTTTTATTACATTTTTAATTTAGCTCTCTAGTCTGAATTCCTCTCAAAGGGAGGGGGCGTGGCCTCATTGTGCAGGTCTCCGCCCCCTCCCTCAGTATGCTGTCTGCTCACATCTCCCCTTGCATTAGCAAAACTACAACTCACAGCTTGTCTTCAATGACAGCAGCAGGACACAAGCTGACAGTGGGAGGATTTTTCCTCGAGCTGTGAGCCCTTTGCTCACAGCTGTCAACCAAGGAAGTGTGTCCATGACATAGGTGATGATGCATGGACACAGCAGGACTAGTATGTGTCCAAGCAGGCAGGGGGGAAAGTTATTTGATTGGCTTTTTCAGTATGAAATACTGAACATTTTCTAATGAAAGCAATTGCAAAACCTATTGGTTTTGAATGCTTTACAACATATCAACAGTTTTTGTATCTGAAAGCGCCCATTTAAATTAACAGGAATTCCTGATATGTGTATTCAGACTGAAACCTATAGGAAGCCCCTATCGGGCAATACAGTACTAAGGGCAGACAGTAATCATCCCCCACAAACCATTAGTGCCATACCTATAGATGACCTAACTAGACTAAAACATAATTGCACTTCCCAATTTAAATACTTGGAAGAGGCAAAAACTCTTTAAAATTGTCTGTTGAGACATGGCTACAGCCGGGCACATTTGACACAAGCCAAAAAAATTGTGAATTGCAAAACTCGTAAAGTGCCTGACATGTTACCGCATTACAGCAAGGCGGAAAGGATTCAGCAGGTCCAAAATAAATTAAGAAGTATGCTGTACACAGCGTATAAGGGTCATGTCCCAGCACAACAGGGATATAACAGGGGAAGAGGTGAAAGTAATCCTCCTCCTCCTCCTCCCACAAACACGCCGGCAGGGACAGAATGCTGTACAGACATGCTGTTGATGGAGGACATGCAGAGCTTTTTAAGTCCTACGCATCGCCACAGCCCTCCGGGGTCCACCCTCAGAGAACGACTTGACCGACAGGTAGCAGACTACCTGGCCTTAACCGCAGATATCGACACTCTGAGGAGCGATGAACGCCTTGACTACTGGGTGTGCCGGCTTGACCTGTGGCCTGAGCTATCCCAATTTGCGCTCGAACTTCTGGCCTGTCCCGCTTCAAGTGTCCTTTCAGAAAGGACCTTCAGTGCAACAGGAGGTATTGTCACTGAGAGGAGGAGCCGCCTTGGTCAAAAAAGTCTGGATTACCTCACCTTTCTTAAGATGAATGAGGGATGGATCCCAAAGGGACTGACACTGGGCGATACATTTGACTGAACAAGGCCTGATCAGATGAGCTGCCTTGGACTGAAAATGGTCCACACACTGCTGTATTTGAACTCTGAATGCCGGATGACTTGCGTGACTTATCCGCCACCAACTAGATTTCAAGCCGCAATGTTTTAGGGCACTTTCTGCCTGGCAAAACAAACAGAAATTTTTCAACAGCTGCTACAGCAGCGGCTGCGACAATACCAAATTTTCCAGCCAGGTGTACATGCCTAATTTTTCTGGCCTCTGCTGCTGCACTTGTTATGGTGCTGCAATTTTTATGGCCGCTGCTACAGCTGCGACAATACCAAATTTTCCTGCCAGGTGTACATGCCTAATTTTTCTGGCCTCTGCTACTGCACTTTTTCTGGTGCTGCAATTTTTATTGCTGCTGCTACAGATGCGGCTGCGATAATACCCAATTTTTCATCCATGTGTACATGCCTAATTTTTCTGGCCTCTGCTGCTGCGATTGTTATGGTGCTGCAATTTTTATGGCCGCTGCTACAGAAGCGGCTGCAACAATACCAAATTTTTCAGGCATATGTACATGCCTAAGTTTTCAGGTACTCTCTGCTGACATCTCTGTCCATTTTTGCAATCGTGGATATTAGATGTATGCTAAGGGTAGCATGGTGGCTCAGAGGTTAGCACTGCTGCCTTGCAGCGCTGGGCCTTGTGTTCAAATCCCACTATGTGCTGCCTCAAGGGGGGCTCTAACTATGTGCTGCCTAATATGGGGGAATCTTGTGTGCTGCCTAAAGGGGAGCTCTGACTATGTGCTGCCTAAAAGGGGAATCTAACTATGTGATGCCTAAAGGGGGGATCTAACTATGGGCTGCCTAAATGGAGGCTCTAACTATGTGCTGCCTAATATGGGGGAATCTATGGGCTGTCTAAAGGGTGGAATCCAACTATTTGATGCCTAAAGGGGAGCTCTATGTGCTGCCTAAAGGGGGCTAAAGCACGTTATTCCAAACCATTTAGGAATAATAGGTGATTTATGCCCTTTATGGATTAAAACCAGACTCTGCATCAACTATGTAATTTTCCATGGGAGTTTTGCCATGGATCCCACTCCGGCACGCCACAGTCCAGGTGTTAGTCCCCTTGAAACAACTTTTAAATCACTATTGGGGCCAGAAAGAGTCCCTGTGGGGTTTTAAAATTTGCCTGCCCATTGAAGTCAATGGCGGTTCGCCACGTTCACCGGTTCGCAAACTTTTGCGGATGTTCGCGGTTTGCGAACCAAAAATGTTATGTTCGCAACATCACTAAATAAATAATTTTACCAAACCCGTTTTGGCAATCACTTACAATCCACAATTTAAAACAATAAACATTTTTATATATAAACATTTACATTTACTTAAATATGATGAAAAATTATCCAGAATCCTAGCATCTGGACTGCCAGTGGTACCCAAAAGAGCTACCACACTCAGAGACAAATTATCCCCAAGTGTGGGAACAACAAAAATGGCAAATGTGAACAAGTGGCTGAGCTGTGTCGGCTTCTATATATGCGGAGCAACGCGGTGTAAGGCCTGCGGAGTAGTTCAAACATGGAAAGAATTTACAGACACAACAGACAGTCGTACATATAAAATTAAACATCATTTAAACTGTAATTCTGTTAATGTAGTATATATGATTGAATGCACAGCCAGCAACTTAAAATATGTAGGATGCACAGTTCGCAAGTTGAAAACAAGGATTAGGGAGCACCTGAATAATTTTTTTTTTGAAAAACACAATGCTAGTGTCAGCAATTTTAAAATGTATGCCATAGAAAAGGTCCACCAAAAAATATGAGGAGGAGATCTGCAACGTAGACTGTTAAGCCGTGTTAAGCTGTATTGGCAGTTTGCGCTCCAGACAAGAGCCCCCCAAGGGTTAGACAGGAGAAAAGAACTTAAGTTTCATTATTAGTACATGTCAGTGGCATTCCAGCACTTAACTTGTCTCCTCTGCAAATGTGTGCGCAAGCTTCTTTGCATACCGGCATGCGATTAACCTAGCGTTTTTGTTTTTTCCTAATACATTTCCATTGTACTGCTTTGCATGCGGTGTGAGGACAAATTCTTTTCCAATGTTCATGCACATGACCTTTAAGAACCTGTTCTTGTTATAATGTTTTCTATTGTAATATACTTTTAATTCACAACTGGTGACTCCTCCCTCTGGGTTACGTACATAGAGGGTAAGGTGTGCACAGGTGGAATGGTGATCAATAGCGCTCATGCGCTCGAAACGCATCCATGTTACAGTGTGTCACTGGCTAGGTGGTGTGTTGTGAGTGCTACTTTGCAAGTTTTATCACTTTGGATTACAAATAAAATTTGATGTTTTGCAAAATTGCTGGATCCAGTGCATCTTTCTCTCCACGACTACATATCAAGCTGGACCAGGCTGAGGATTCTTGCAAGACCAGTGGGAGGTGAGCAGAAGATTTTGTTTGAACTTTCATTGTACTAATAGCAGTTGACAATGGCTTTCTCTGCTTTGCCTAACTGGCCCCTTTAAAATTTAGAGATGCTGTACACCTCACTGCAGCAGTGGAGTCACTGTGTATTACACCCAAAAGTGTACTTTCTCTCTCTCTCTCTGTCAGTGCTTTTATGCAGTGATTTGGGCTTGTGGTGAATCGCTGCTATGAAGCTGTTTTTCTGTGCAAAGCACACAATGCTCTATCATTCCATGCAGTGATACACTCTCACTGAAATAAAATGCTGATTTGACTGGCCGCAAAATGACTGCCGATTATGTAGGGCTGTGACATCACAGGGGTGGGTGGCTGGCTGCTGATAGGCTGCATTCTGCATGTGATGAAGGGTCATCCCACCTACCCACCTTCTCAGAGTTCCTTACCCCATGTCCTCACATGTGGAGCCGCCATTTCAGATGCCCTGGAGCCTGGACCGCACTAAATGTAGTTTAATGAAGCAATTTGTGCAATCAAATTGCGGCAATATTCGGATTCGCTGTGATGCAAATTTTTACTGAAATTCGTAACAAATTTAGATTCATCAGATATGATTTGCTCATCCCTATTTTAGATATATTAACTTTCTCAGTGCTCTGATGTCATGGGCCTTTGTCTTGTTCAGTAAGGAGCGCATGGAAAAAAGAAGAGATGACAGCGTTCTCTGCCTTTCTAGGTTAGTTGAAGAGGTGTATCCTCTATACAGAGGTATGTTACCTATGATAACGTCCAGGTAGGTGGAGTGGAGACCCGCAGTATACTGAATGGAAAACTTGGCAGAGGTCCGTAGTCATATAAGCTGAAGAACTGAGGAAAAATTGACTGCAGCAGCGCTTTTAACCAAGAAGATCTAGGATTCAGGTGGTATAATAGTTTCAATAGCTTGTTTATTGACAACTTGGTAAAACATACAAATAAAAGAAATAAAACAAAAATACATGAAACGACAGGTCGAGGCAAGACGCATTTCAGGAGAGTAATCTCCCTTTATTAATTGCAGAAAAGAAAGTCGTATACATATGGGAGGATGGTCAGGCTATAAATACAGTAAAATGGGCGCCAAAGCAGAGTAAGTGGGTGGAACGATGACGTCATAATTAGCATAATGATAACAGATCTAAAAGACAACAGATCTAATGATTATATGGAATATACATCAAGCAATGTGGATGTACTTGAAAATGCAAACATGCACATAAGAAGTCCAGAAATTCGGTGCATCGTGAGTATAGCCAATCAGAACGGCTGGAGACTATGATAGCCAGTCTGTCTATGTGGGTTTTAGCATTTGTTTTTGAACGTTTTCCTGGTGTGTTGTAAAATTCTGTCCATTAAGAGGTCTTGTCATTATGACGTGTCCATCTGTATTCTCCTATTGTGTAGTTGTTGTTGCACTTTGTCTGATCCCTCCTTCAGAACTACTACTCCCTGCCAGATGAATACTCCCATCGGCCAAGCACTAATGGTGGGTTACCTTTTGTTTTCAATTCTGACATTCAAGAGGAATTTATATGTTTTTCCTGTATGGCTATTAATTGGTACCAATATTTTGTCCTACCATAAGTCCTCGGGGTATCCTTATACTGGGAGTTATTGGCAGGACCTAGGAATGGCTTCCTGGTTTTGCAGGCTAGTGACTCATCAGCATTGTTACAAAGGATACTTTTTTGTGGCATACATTTGTTCTGTCAGTTTCTGAAAATCTTTGAAACTTACATTAATAACGTAATAATTAGCAAATTATGGTTTGTTTAATGCGCACACTACAGACATTATGTGAGGTGATAGCGTCTACATAAAGGTAACATCAGAAGGGTTAATGAAATGAATGCAGATCGGGGACAATAAAATTGATATAAGCTGATTTACTGTACTGTATAATGTAAGTTATTTCTCCTTTTTTTTTTTTTTTTACATCAAAGAGGACATTCACCTTTTTGGAAACACTGTAATTTCCTGTTTCCCAAGCAACAGCTAGACTGCAAGATTCAGGACCAGGGCCAGCTCTATCTTTCTGACAGCATCTGTCCTGTCTGTAGACAACTGGAACGTTGCCTTGGGCCATTAGTTAGTTTTGATTAGTTAGACACTGGGTTAAAAGCCGTAGGCTGCGACTTCGCACAATGAAGTCCCCAGTACCATGAGGATATTCTCATTCGCTAACAAGAATTTTGTCCTTGAGTAACTTTTCAAGCATCGTTCCTCTATGAGTGTTGAAAATGTTTTTCATCAATAATTTCTAATCTGTTGCCTCACATTGCTTACTGCTAAACCATGCATTCTCCTCTAAAGTAATATGATTTTTATTAAAGGCCAATTAAAATAATAGTCAACAATAAGCATTTTAATTAATAATATCCTATTTATTTCTATTAATTATCAATGTCACCTATTTATAACAGACTGCACTCTACTTAACCTACCCAATGTAAGACTTTATTTAGAAAAATAAGTTGGCATTACAGTGTTCCGAAGGCTGATACTTATCAAATGATATGTCTTGGTATGCACAAGAAATGATGTCAAGTTTGACAGTTTTTCAATGAAATTGAGATAATATATTTTGTTTTTATAAGCAGCAGATTTTGACAGCTGCCAAATGATGCCAAAAAACTGTTTAGTTTTCCAACCTGTTCTAGGATGGTGAGAACATTCTTATTTGACTCGTGAAGGTGGAAATGAGATCTTTTAATTTATGTTGCATTGTTATATACTTAGCTTTTCAATATGATGCACGATTGGCAGAGTAAGGTTGGTTAAATATCTAATCTTCTGTCATAGGCTTCTTTTTGTCCTATAGATGTATTTATATTAACATTTCATCAACATGCAAAGCAACTAAGCATTCTGTCTAACATGACAGCTGAGATACAATTAAATTAGTTTGCCCCATTATATTAGGAGGTAAACCTGATACTTAATATACAGTACACTCCAGCTAGGCTGTCATACACATACATTTCAGGATTTATGCTTGAATATTGTATCTTGTAAATTAAGTATTTTGTACACAGCATAAGCTTACTAAGTTCGGTACAAGCACACACGTCTATTAGACTCTTATAGTACCTATAGTACCCTATTGTAACCATTTTTGACAAACAATAGTTGCAGACTTCATTGTAGGTGAATTACAAAGTTATTATCTTGCGTAAAATAAACATGGTGGCTAAAATATACTAAAGCAAAATTTTCAGAATTTTGGTGCAATCTTAGCAAAACTCATGCCAGAAACTGTCTTAAAAGACTTCCCCCATATTAATAATGCATTTGAGACACTTTTTAGCTAATTTTATCATGTTCTTGCCAAAATCAGGAGTAGCTGCATGGAAAAGGCTTGTGGCATGAGAAATGAAAAAAATTGCACCAAATTCTAAGTTTACATTCTGGCAGAAGTCTAAGCAAAAAATATTTTGTGTAAACTTACCGTTGATCATCTTCAGATTCAGCAGATTCATCAATCAGTCTGAGGCTATGATAACACAGTGTAAAATGTGCAGAAAACAGACACTTGGCAGACACTAGGATCGCTCAGAAATGCATTGACTCATAGACGGCACTGCTTTTCCAAGTGAAATCTGCAGAAAGAATAGACATGTCTATTATTTCTGCCGACGCCGGAATTGGAAATATCACAGTGTGCCCATTGTAGCAGAATCCTATTGAAATCAATGGGATTCTGCTGCAACTAAATGTCTGTGTGACATATTCATTTTCATAAATCTGGAGAATCTAAAGTCTGCAGACTTGAAAAAACTGTATAATCCAGCTCCCAGCCCCTAGTCATATTAAAAAGAGTAGCAATAATAGAAATGCTTAAAACAATGCAAAAAGCCAAGTCTGTTTGTCTGTTCTAGGTGAAGTCGGATTTTAGCAGTAACTCTAAACCTTGTGCATAACACTGCATAAGAGCTCTAAAGCCCTGTAAGAACATAACAGACAAAAGAGCGCCCCTCTGTGTATCATGCTTCTAGTACATTGAAGAGGTAAATTGGTAAATTGGATTACTCACCAGATGGGGTTGTGCCCATGCAGGCACAACACTCAAGAAAGCCAAAGTGTTACTGATCCTCCAGTTGCTGCTCCTCTCAACGCACCTGGCAAAAAATGATGTAATGAAACCTCTCAAGCATCAACTCCCTTTAGGATTAATGGGTACTGCCGCAATCCAATGTAGATGGTAAAAAATATATTAAAAACATACACCACATTTCTGGGCTGTTCTGGCCCTTTCTTCAGGTTTATACAACTAACCACAAAAACAGTATATATAAACATGACAAAGTAACATCACAAACAAATGAAAAAACAAATACAGATATAATACAATAAAATTATACTTTGAAAAATACATCATAAGAAATTGACTATGATTTTAAAACATAAATTGATTCATATTTAGGTTCTCTGTATCATGTCATTAAGGCCCTCTGACCACAAAGTGTTTAACCTGTAAATCCAATAATCAAAACGATTAGAAACGGATGTAGGAATAATTTCAATAATTTGCAGTGAGACTACAATATTCTGACTCCCATATTTCAGAGTGATATTTCTTGTTTCTTACTCTCTTGGACAAGCTTGTTTCTTACTCTCTCGGACACTACACTGATGAGTGGACAAGACAGAACACCCATAAAAGAATAGCCAATTTTCTAATCTGGTGACCCAGCAGTCTTTGGGGTCTGAGATGAAGATATCCTATAGAAAATGGGGGAAACATTCCTTTGGTGATAATTTATGTCAGGTTTGCATATTGAAGGTAAAACCCCTGTCATCTTGTACTTCAACAGGAACATGTTGCTCCTTCCTCTTGAATTGGTAGTTCTGTGAGAGACAGTGGGGCATTTACTCAGTGAGGAGCAAAAGAGGTCCCTGTCTGGAAGGTGTTCGCTGTTGTAATGCTGTGCCAAGCTGGCTGGTTAGCTTCTTTTTAAGCTACCTTATACCAAAACAAGATGGGTATGTCTAACGACAGAGAATACTATAGAAATGTAGACTAAAACTGAGCATTTATTCAGTACTATTAAAATTGTCCTCTCAAAACTGGACAAACAGAACATAGCAAAAATGTGTACAAAACCAAGCAAAGATAAAGTGATATTCAAGGCTTGCGCCAAAGTCCACCCGGCATATTCTTGCCAAGGTATAAGCGATATAGATTATGGTAGCACGATACAAAAGATATCAGCCTCACTATCTCTAGCCCTAACCCCGTGATTCGGGGGGGACACAGGGTGGGACAACTGGAAGGGTTAGCAGGGGTGCCTGTTAAGATACTACACTACACCTAAATAGCCTATCCCTAGGCAGAGTTGTTGCCCTAAAATGGACAGCCCCACACCGGAACCTCCCCTGTTGTACTGCTGATCCCTGCTACAAACTAGCTCACTGGCTAATAAATATCCTCCTTATCAATGCTGTATATCAAGTATGCCGAGCAATATATGCAAAGATTATTATAGAGGGATATAATAGATGGCTTTAAGTCACAGCACCTGGTCAGTATAAGGTATACTAACAAAAACCACAGAGTTGTGCATTAATGAAAAAAAGATCATACCAAGCAAATATCAAGAGATAGAAAAGTGGCCGATACTTATGTTTTTTGATGTCAGTGATACCTTAATTCTCCTCTTGACACATTTCCTATATCCCTGTCATCAAGAGATGGATGAGGATATCCGAGCACGCCATGATAGAATGCACACTGCTCTGGATATAGCAGAGGTCTCTTGAGCGGCTACCGGAAGGCGAACCAGGCATCCTTAATTGCCGGCTGAACCGCACGCCAGACACCCAATGCAGTCCGCAGTTAAACGCAGGCCAGCATCACTTCCGAAATCCCCGGAAGTGACTTGTCAGTGGAGCAGGGTAGCCGGCTTAATGACAGGTATATCAATTCAGCCAACCAACTCCGCCCTCCGCATATCTTGCCTTTGTTCCTATCATAGTACAATTGGCCAGATTGTTTGTAAAGATAGTAAGATAGTGTAAAGGATGTAGTGGTTAACCACCAGGTAAGTAACCTCACAAATATAGCAAAACTGAGATATGTTGACAGATGCTGATGAACCAAACTTAAGTATCTTGTCAGATACCGATACTCGCATAGATCATATAACAAGAGATATTGATACTTGTAAAATAAAGCATATTACCCATTGAAGGGAATTTGTGATACTGATAAGTGCCATCAAGTCAAGTGCCAATAGGAAAGAGGATGGCACAGACATGCAGTGGGTGTGGCTTCATAGCACCAAAATTGAAACTATTACATGTGATAGAATAAATGAGTGGCAGAGATCCTGGTCTTACCACTTAAAAGAAATGATAGCACAAATTGGGGCACATTTCCATGCCGATAGGCAGATTCCCATTCAGGTTTAACACATACTGGGTCATGAACAGTACAAAACAGGCCAACATATTCAAATGAAGAATCCAAAGGACAATGCCTTGTTAAGGCCATTAGGGGTACTTTAAATATCTAGCAGAGCTCACTTTGCAGGAGTCTCTTATCATAATCATTTCCTCTAGGTGAGGGGTGTATAACCTCTATAACAATAAAACAAATAATTTGTATTGCGGCCGTGTCTAATATCTCCCATGTGTTCCCGAATCTTGAGCCTTATCTCCCTCAGAGTCTTCCCTATTTAGTCTAGGGGACAAGGACACTGATATAGGTAAATCAACCCCTTAGTCTTAAAGTTTGTCAGTTGCCGGGACTAAAATAGTTTGCTGGTGGAGGAACTCACCCATGGGTTAGTACGTGTCATTTGAGGGCATAAACTGCATGTTCCACATGGAAAATTGACAGTGGTTGATCTCTGCAGCCATGTTACTGTTACTTTTGGTTGGGAGCAATGGCTATGTACTAGCCTATCTTTCAAACTCCTCCCTTTGCGGAAGGTGATCAAGGGGCATTCTGCAATGAATTCGCTGATATGAGGATCAGCTTGGAGAATACTCCAATGTTTACAAAGTATATTATAGATGGTAGATGATTTGTCATCGTGCATACCGATAATGCATGTCTTGTTGTCCGGTGGTTTAGACTCCCCAGAGACAAGTAAGTTGTCTCTCTGGAGACCTTTTGCATGCCCAAAAGTCGTATGGAGGCAGTCATCGGGATAGCCCCTAGCCCACAATCTATCCCTAAGCATTTTAGACTGTTTAAAGAATTCCTCATTGAGCAGTTATGCTTAGTCCGTATGTACTGCCCTTTCAGAATGCCCCTTTTTAATGATGTAGGATGATAGCTTGACAAATGCAGCAGTGAGTTGGTTGCTGTTGCCTTCCTGAAGAGAGTAGTGGAAAGGTTAACTTGCTCCTTGGCAACTTTAACATCCAAAAAAGACAGGCTATTTTCACTGACCTCAAAAGAAAAAAATAACCCAATCTCATTGTTATTATGGAAATTAACTAATTCAATAAATTATTTTCTGCCACCCCCCCCCCCCCAGAGGATGAACATGTCATAGATAAGCCATAAAAGGATTGATTTTAGATGGCCATATTGCATCATCCTCTGGGGAAACACCATGGTGTCCTCCCTCCAACCTAATAGGAGGTTCGCATATGTGGGGGTGCACGGGCTCCCCATGGCGGTTCCCTTTATTTGGTGGTAGACCCGGCGCTCAAAGCTATAGATATTATGTGTGAGAACATAACAGGGTAACATTATTATAAACTCGTTGTGTGATACAAAGTAATTACCCCTGGTCCGTAGATAATGTCGTATGGCCAGTATGCCCTTTTCATGGGGGATTGAGCTGTAGAGTGATTCCAAGTCAATGCTGGCTAAGAGTGTGGAATCTTTGATTGGTACCTCAGAAATCTGACGTAAAAAGTCAGTTGTGTCACACACATATGAAGAAAGTAACGTGAAAAATCCCCTTTAGCTTTTATCAATGTACAGGCTGATTCCTTGTGTTAGTGAATCCACACAGGACACTATAGACCTCCCGTTCAGTGGGCTAGTGCCCTTGTGGATTTTCGGCAGTCCATAGAATGTGGCTATCATTGGATTTTTTGGGTACAGAAATTCAAACTACTGGTTATCTTTTAAGTTATTCTCTTTGTCCTCAGAGAGAATTTCCAGTATTTCTCTCTGGAAGATGAAGAGGGGGTTATGATCCAGTATCCTATATCCTGTCAGATTATTCAGGATGTCCAGACACATTTTGCGATAGGAGCCGTGATCCATTATCACTTGGCTACGCTCTTTTGTGGCTTGGTTTGATGACAGTACTTTTATCATCTTCCAGTTTTTTTGAGCCATATTTTCTTCATAATTCAGATTATGTTTCTTTATACTGCCCTCTGGTATGGATTCAATCTCCCTCGTCACTAACTCAAAAAAAAAAATGTCAATACTTGTGACATCCGATATAGGGGACATTCTTGTACTCTTGGGTTTAAGATTGGTGAATGGACCTGATCCGAGATCTCTCTCACCCTCTTCCATAAGACCCCTCAGAAGTGCAACAGTAGGGAGGTCATCTTCAATCTTATCACTGGGACGAATGATAGTCCCTTTTTCAGGACTGAAAGTTCGCTATTCGTGAGGACCCTTGAAGATAAATTTATGATTTCCATATAATTATTAGTGTCTCTTGTCATCATGGGGTTTACTCCTGGCTCTGCCCCCGATATCATGTTTTGCATGATAAGAAAAAAGAAAGATAGCCGGCACAACAGCCTAATACACGGGTGCACACTGCCATGGCATCAGAGTATACAAAAAAAGAGGATTGCAGCAGCACACATTGGTCAAAAAAATTGAGGCTCTTAGCGCACTTTTTGATCAAAACGTGTCCCCCATCCACCACGGGGAGGTGGCCTCATTTAGGATGGGAACCTATCACAAATTCTGAGCCTAACACTCAACTATCCACTCACCTCTGCTGGGCATATAGCCTCTGACTGGGTGACATGCTGGATCCATTTAAAACTCCACCTGTGAGAAAGGGGGAGGGGTGCACAGCTAAACAGGGTGCCATTACCCCCTGAATTGTACACACAAGAAAAAAGAAAGATAGCCGGCACAACAGCCTAATACACGGGTGCACACTGCCATGGCATCAGAGTATACAAAAAAAGAGGATTGCAGCAGCACACATTGGTCAAAAAAATTGAGGCTCTTAGCGCACTTTTTGATCAAAACGTGTCCCCCATCCACCACGGGGAGGTGGCCTCATTTAGGATGGGAACCTATCACAAATTCTGAGCCTAACACTCAACTATCCACTCACCTCTGCTGGGCATATAGCCTCTGACTGGGTGACATGCTGGATCCATTTAAAACTCCACCTGTGAGAAAGGGGGAGGGGTGCACAGCTAAACAGGGTGCCATTACCCCCTGAATTGTACACACAAGAAAAAAGAAAGATAGCCGGCACAACAGCCTAATACACGGGTGTACACTGCCATGGCATCAGAGTATACAAAAAAAGAGGATTGCAGCAGCACACATTGGTCAAAAAAATTGAGGCTCTTAGCGCACTTTTTGATCAAAACGTGTCCCCCCATCCACCACGGGGAGGTGGCCTCATTTAGGATGGGAACCTAGCACAAATTCTGAGCCTAACACTCAACTATCCACTCACCTCTGCTGGGCATATAGCCTCTGACTGGGTGACATGCTGGATCCATTTAAAACTCCACCTGTGAGAAAGGGGGAGGGGTGCACAGCTAAACACGGTGCCATTACCCCCTGAATTGTACACACAAGAAAAAAGAAAGATAGCCGGCACAACAGCCTAATACATGGGTGCACACTGCCATGGCATCAGAGTATACAAAAAAAGAGGATTGCAGCAGCACACATTGGTCAAAAAAATTGAGGCTCTTAGCGCACTTTTTGATCAAAACGTGTCCCCCATCCACCACGGGGAGGTGGCCTCATTTAGGATGGGAACCTAGCACAAATTCTGAGCCTAACACTCAACTATCCACTCACCTCTGCTGGGCATATAGCCTCTGACTGGGTGACATGCTGGATCCATTTAAAACTCCACCTGTGAGAAAGGGGGAGGGGTGCACAGCTAAACAGGGTGCCATTACCCCCTGAACTGTACACACAAGAAGAAAGAAAGATAGCCGGCACAACAGCCTAATACACAGGTGAACACTGCCATGAACACTGCCATTTCTCACATGTGACAGAGACCACATTATTTATATTCTGTGGTGTCCATGTGACCTAATATATGTGGGGGAAACAAGGAGAGATCTTAAAACCAGACTTAATCAACACCGCTATTCTATTAGAAAGGGTCGGAGGGACTTGCCAGTCTCCAATCATTTTATAGAAATGGGTCATAAAGAATCTGACTTGAGATGTATGGTGGTCGATCACATTCCGCCCCCTAACAGGGGTGGTGATAGAATCACCATGCTCAAAAAACGTGAACTGAGATGGATCTTTGATCTAAACTGTCTCAAACCCAATGGGTTAAATATTGAATTCATTGTCTCTCCAAAAATGATGAAGTAATTTGATGGTCTAGCCCCGCCTGGGGTATAACGTACCTCCCTTTGTGGGGTGATTTGTGATACAATTTCTATTTATTTCTGAATTGGTTTTTATATTTTATTTTTAACTATGTATTTTCTTCTTTCTTTTTATTTAGGTTGCTCTCTGTCTGGGTGACAGCCACGGTGCCGAGCCAGAACACGGCGTCAATACATCCTCCGTCACTATAAGAAACATTCTGCTTAGTCTTGGACATTATTCAGACATTACATGGGGTAATGAGACTGTGGGTCAGTGTGCATGGATTTATGTGTGGGGGAAATTTGAGCGCTTCCACCAGCAACAATAGGGGGGGTGAATTTGTGCACTATAGGACAGACTCTGCAACAGTTCTGTGCGGTTCTGCCTTGGTCACATACTGTAGGTACCCCGATTTACTCGGGTAGTCCCACAATTCTCACCCTTACCCTCAATAGCAGGAGGAATGCTGCGCTCACATCCCCATTGTATGCAACTGTGTGTGACTCCAGATACATTCCCCATTTATGTCTATACACCTATCTTTCTCTATATATACTTGATGCCCCAGTTTGTGTCATACATATGCTACTTTTCTGACCGTTATCATTGATTTCCATGGATACTGGGATCAACAAGCCTTGTTACTAAGCAACACCAAGCCTAGCGTCGCGTACATCGCGATCTTCTATACATCGGAAGTGACGTACCGGATGTTGTTCTCCGCTGACAGCGCGAATGGCGCTGACTCTGGCGTTCCACGAGATTCACGGCGTGAGGCTATGGACACCGTGGCTGGACCCGGGAGGCAATCTACACGTATATCTCACAGTAAGCAGTACACTATATGCTATACACCCAGGGAGGGATTGTAATACTGAATATATGTCATACTCTGTTGCGATGTTTGTGATTTAAAGTATGATCATGTCTTTCTCGATGTTTGTTTATTTATGTTAATACACTTATGATGTCACTAATTGATGAAGGGCGGTGTGTATATAAGCCCGTTTGTATCACTCATTGTCACTTGAGAATGCTGGCGTGAGGCCGGCGAAACGTCGCTTTTGTACCTCATGGAATAAAAAGCACTTTGCACTTGATTTTGGTGTGCTGCATATTACTACGATTATTATTAAGGAACCAGTGGACCGTGGCTCCAGCATGCGTGCACCCTACCTACATCTCTTCAATTATCTCGATGTGCTGCTTATTTTGGGATTTTGTTACAAGGGAGACAAGCGAGCACTCTACTTCAAGTTGGATATCACTTCTACAACTACTATGGATCAAGCATCTAGTTCGAATGTCCATGATGTATTTTCCTACACAAGGGAGGACGCTGACCGCATCCTGGGGAGTAGACCGAATAATGCTTCATTTTTACATCATCCTTCTACTATTGACCTAAGGCATATGTATGAGACAGAGACAAAGAAATTACTCTCAGTTCAATTGCATTTGTCTACTATGACCGAATATTTCCGCACACAAAGAATTCCTAGAGGTATGAGAATCCAACCGAAAGCAAATTCATTCACCTCCGATATGGACTTTAAAAACAAATATGAAGCTATTTCCAATAAATATTCTTTGGACATGATACTGCTTAATATTGAATTTCTGCAGCGTGATTTAACAATCATACAGAAGAAAGTGGATGAGTTGGAGATTACCCTTAAATCCTCTATGCCAGAGGATGAATATAAAAAATTATTTGACAAACAACAAGAATTCCTTGCTAAACAAAAGAATCAAATAGAAGAAACAAAGAGACACAAGTGGTTCAGGGACAGCCAAGATTATGAGAATGGTAAAATTTATATCTGGGACAATCTATATAGTGCATCTAGAAGAGGCCAAAGGAGAGGCAACACCTCTGAGGATCTAGAAGTCACTTCGGAGCTGACTAAAATGAGAGCATCAGGATCATCATCCAAACAAGCTACTACGGTGCCTTTTTTAGCGACAAGGCCGTCCGATGGGGACGGCAAAGAAGAGGAGGGAGAAAACACCACAGATCCCGGAAGAACCCGAGCCCAGAGAACAAAGACTGGTGCAACAAAGTCCTCACATCAGAAGAAGAAGTAGATGCCACAGACACTCGCACAGTGGTAAATATCTCTTCACATATTCTTACAGACTCTCAATTGTCATTACTATCCAAGGGACTTGGTTTTTGCCCTAATGTAAAAAATAATTGGTTTCAACTTGAACTTGATATAGCTTCCTTTATCCGTAGATTGAGGCTTAGGGTGTGGTTCTCTGGTCGGGGTCCGGAGTCACCTGGTGGTGATTGTTTACCGCCTCGGGTGTCAACGGATGACGATATACAGAGAGACACGCCCTTCGAATTCAAAAATTACGATTTACCTACTGTGAGTGAGTTTCAGCCTAATGTCGATTCACATGCCATATGTATGTTTACAGAGTGTCTAAAAAGAGAATTGGAACACATTAAATCTGTGCAAACTAAATTGAAACATCCTAATTTACTACATAGCGAACTTTTGGCCATGCAGGAACTTGTCCATGACCACAACCTCATCATCAAGCCGGCAGACAAGGGCGGTGGGGTTGTGGTCATGGACAAGAGTATGTATTTACGGGAAGCAAGGAGACAGTTAGAAGACCAGTCAGTGTATTGTATTCTACCCAGAGATCCAAAATGGACGATGGTCCATACTATAGAAACTATAGCACAGCAAGCCCTTGACAGGCACATAATTGATAAAAAATTGCATGATTTTCTAATACCATCACATCCTGTTACACCGGTGTTATACCTCCTGCCCAAGATACATAAATGCCTGGAGAATCCTCCAGGCAGACCTATTGTCTCGGGCAGGGGGTCACTCTCTAACAACATTTCCATTTTCCTTGATAAAGTGTTGAGACCTCTAGCCATCCAGGCCAAATCCTATCTGAAGGACACCGAGGATTTTCTAACCAAAATCTCTAAGATCCACATACCAGATAATGCCTTAATAGCATCTTTTGATATAGTATCCTTGTATACATCTATACAACACTCCAGGGGTGTCCTTGCAGTTAGAGAAGGCTTGGTGGCTCTAAACATGGATTCCATCAAAATTGATTTCATCTTGGAACTACTTACATTTGTTTTACATAATAATTACTTCACGTTTGATGATAAATTTTATATCCAATGCCGTGGTACTGCCATGGGCAGCAACATGGCACCAACCTATGCCAACATAGTCATGTCAGATTTTGAGGAACGACACGTATATATATCCCACCACTCCAGGTACATCCTGGGGTGGTGGAGATATATCGATGATATTTTTCTAGTTTGGAGCGGTGGTACAGCTGAACTCTTAGAGTTTCAACAATATCTTAACAATATAGATGCAGATTTACAATTTACATTGACGCATTCTAATGAAAAAATTCATTTTTTGGATACTGAGGTCACTATTTCTAACAATAAACTGTCAACAGATATCTACACTAAACCAACAGACTGCAATACATTACTTAGATATGATTCATCACATCCAAGATCTATGATCAAATCACTTCCATACAGTCAATTTATCCGGGCAGGTCGAATTACTGACACGGCAGACAAATTTGACAGAGCATGTGACAAGATGGCAAGACAATTCCTACACAGAGGCTATCCGGCTGTAATCATTAATCATCAGAGACATAAAGCCAGCACATTACAATCTACCAACTTCCATTCCAAGAAAAACAACAATATGCAACGCATTCCATTCATTTCCACCTATAGTGAGCACTCTAATGTCATAGCCAAAATTGTGAGGAAACACTGGCACTTGATAAAGGACAGCTATCCACAAATTCATGATTTTCAGAGCCCCCCTCTAATGTCATATAGAAGGGCCAGAAATCTCAGAGACCATTTAGTGAAATCAGATACATCTAGATACAGTGGATCTATTCAGAAATATCTCACTACACAATCAAAAGGCTGTTTCCCATGTAGACACTGTGTCAATTGTAAATATATTCATAAAGGAAATACATTCATCCATCCATCCACACATCAACAATATCCGATCAAATATTTTCTCACATGTGACAGTGACCACATTATTTATATTCTGTGGTGTCCATGTGACCTAATATATGTGGGGGAAACAAGGAGAGATCTTAAAACCAGACTTAATCAACACCGCTATTCTATTAGAAAGGGTCGGAGGGACTTGCCAGTCTCCAATCATTTTATAGAAATGGGTCATAAAGAATCTGACTTGAGATGTATGGTGGTCGATCACATTCCGCCCCCTAACAGGGGTGGTGATAGAATCACCATGCTCAAAAAACGTGAACTGAGATGGATCTTTGATCTAAACTGTCTCAAACCCAATGGGTTAAATATTGAATTCATTGTCTCTCCAAAAATGATGAAGTAATTTGATGGTCTAGCCCCGCCTGGGGTATAACGTACCTCCCTTTGTGGGGTGATTTGTGATACAATTTCTATTTATTTCTGAATTGGTTTTTATATTTTATTTTTAACTATGTATTTTCTTCTTTCTTTTTATTTAGGTTGCTCTCTGTCTGGGTGACAGCCACGGTGCCGAGCCAGAACACGGCGTCAATACATCCTCCGTCACTATAAGAAACATTCTGCTTAGTCTTGGACATTATTCAGACATTACATGGGGTAATGAGACTGTGGGTCAGTGTGCATGGATTTATGTGTGGGGGAAATTTGAGCGCTTCCACCAGCAACAATAGGGGGGGTGAATTTGTGCACTATAGGACAGACTCTGCAACAGTTCTGTGCGGTTCTGCCTTGGTCACATACTGTAGGTACCCCGATTTACTCGGGTAGTCCCACAATTCTCACCCTTACCCTCAATAGCAGGAGGAATGCTGCGCTCACATCCCCATTGTATGCAACTGTGTGTGACTCCAGATACATTCCCCATTTATGTCTATACAACTATCTTTCTCTATATATACTTGATGCCCCAGTTTGTGTCATACATATGCTACTTTTCTGACCGTTATCATTGATTTCCATGGATACTGGGATCAACAAGCCTTGTTACTAAGCAACACCAAGCCTAGCGTCGCGTACATCGCGATCTTCTATACATCGGAAGTGACGTACCGGATGTTGTTCTCCGCTGACAGCGCGAATGGCGCTGACTCTGGCGTTCCACGAGATTCACGGCGTGAGGCTATGGACACCGTGGCTGGACCCGGGAGGCAATCTACACGTATATCTCACAGTAAGCAGTACACTATATGCTATACACCCAGGGAGGGATTGTAATACTGAATATATGTCATACTCTGTTTCGATGTTTGTGATTTAAAGTATGATCATGTCTTTCTCGATGTTTGTTTATTTATGTTAATACACTTATGATGTCACTAATTGATGAAGGGCGGTGTGTATATAAGCCCGTTTGTATCACTCATTGTCACTTGAGAATGCTGGCGTGAGGGCGGCGAAACGTCGCTTTTGTACCTCATGGAATAAAAAGCACTTTGCACTTGATTTTGGTGTGCTGCATATTACTACGAATATATATATATATATATATATATATATATATATATATATATCAACAATGCCAAATTTTCAATGTGCTAGTTTTTAATAATGAAGAGAATGATGCACATTATAAAAAGTGGCTGTCGATTATACCATACTGATGATCTGGATTTTAAAAATCGAAGTATACTCTTTGCCCGCTTTAAGGCGAAAAGATATCCAACAAAATATATTCAAGCAGCAAAGAAATGTGCTGGAACTCTCACCCAACAAGATTGTCTTTAAAAAAAGACCATCTACTGAAGAAATCAATGAAGAGCAGAAATGGACTATGAATTTTATTTCAACCTTTTCAAACAACAACAGCAAAATAAGGTCAATCTTACAGAAACACTGGAATATTTTGCTGCAAGATGCTTTTATCATACCATTATTACCGAAAAGACACCGAGTAACCTTCCGTAGGGCTTGTATATTGAAAAATATCTTGGCCCCAAGCATATAAAAAACTAAAAAGAAAAGGAAAACTTAAAATATTCCTATTTTTCTTAATATGCAAAAAGCTACAAATGTGGACACAAAAAAGGCAAATGTTGTCCATCAATAGCACATGTCAGAATATTATGTAAATCTGTTGTTACGGGTGGGGAATTAAAAACCTGTCTATGACAGAAAATGCATACTTTATCTGTGTGAATGGGATTGTGGTTAATATTATCAATATATAGGTAGGACAAGCCAATGTCTAGAAAGTAGGATTAATAAACATAGAAGTTATGTGACCCTCAAATATCAGTTACACAGTGAATCAAGACGCACTACTCTTTGGCATTTTAACAAATGGCTTTTACTATTACACCAATTGAAGTGATAACAGTAGATCAACCGTAGTGCATGATACTTTTTTTTTTTTTTTACATATTTCATAAATGTATTTTGTTTTATTTCCCCACATATGAACGTACCACACAAACTGGGGTGTCGACCGCTATACCCAGATGTTTTTAATTCTGGCCTACATCACATCCTGCTTACATACCTAACAATACCATCTAGTTATGTTTTTCCACAAATGTACATACCTGGGGATGCGCAATCTGCTACACCCTAAAAATCATTATTTTGGACCATACACTATATCAAGGACATGGTCCAGGCCAGGGAGAGAATCAGTCGGAAGACTGTTTGCATTCAATATTTAAGATTCTTAATATAATTTAACCCCTTGGGGACCAGCCCATTTTGACCCTGAGGACCAGAGCATGTTTTGCAATTCTGACAACTGTCACTTTAAACATTAATAACTCTGGGATGCTTGTACTTATGAATTTGATTCAGAGAACATTTTTTCGTGACATATTCTACTTTATGTACGTGGTAAATTTTCGTCAATACTTCCATCATTTCTTGAAAAATGCCCGTGGTCCCCAACAGGTTAAACAGTGCCTGTCATCAAACCATATTTTCTAAACTAACTCAGATTATATTCCCTAACTAATTCTTATACCCCCCCCCCACCCCGCTGTTAAAAAAATGTTTCTTTAAAAAGTCCTGTATCATACCTTTCCCCTTGCTCACATTGTATGAGCTACCAGCAGGAGAAAGTGGGCATTCCCCAGCAGGCGCGACATCACCAAAGCCTGCAAGAGCTGTGCCTTGCCATGCCCCACACGCTCTTCGAGAGTATGGTCTCCTGCCAGGCCAGGAGGAGACCAAACTAACTGCTTGACTTGGGGCAGGGAACAGAACAGAGCCACCTAGTGGTTGCTTTTTCAATCACATTAAAAACATATAAAGGTTGAGAATTTTAACAGCAAGTAAATAGCAAAGTGTCTTATAATTACATAAGGAACAATATATTAAAAGTTTAGTTTGGTGACAGGAACTCTTTAACCCTTTTAATCTAAGTCATCTTCTTTCTATTTAGTTTAATATTAATGAGTGTCATAAACCTTCTTGTGTTTGGTTTGATACATAGTTGGAATGAAGTGTTTTTTATGAAAGACATGCACACCGATCTTGGACGCCATTGTATCCGTTGTAGTGTTGAGCGGTATAGGCCATATTCGAATTTGCGAATATTCGCGAATATATGGACGAATATTCATCATATATTCGCTAAATTCGCATATTCGTAATATTCGCGTTTTATTTTCGCATATGCGAAGACATTGGCGTATGCGAAAATTAGCATATACGAAAATGAGCATATACAAAAATAAGCACAAGCGAAAATTCGCATATGCGAAAATTAACATATGCTAATTTTCGCATATGCGAAAATTCGCACGCCAGTCTCACACAGTAGTATTAGAGCCTTCTTTACACCACACAAGCTGGAAGCAGAGAGGGATGATCACTGTGATATGTACTGTGATAAAAAAAATAAAAACAAATTAAAATTAATTAAAAAATATGAATATTCGTAATTACGAATATATGGTGCTATATTCGCGAATATTCGCGAATGCGCGAATATTCGATATTCACAAATAAAATTTGCATTGCGAATATTCGCGAGCAACACTAATCCGTTGTACATACACACCAATGTGAGAAAGGGGACTGTGACCCCAGAAACACGTTATTGTACTTTTGTGTATAAAAAATTAACAGCAATGATTTGATGCTTGTGACCTAATTGGAGAAAATTCAGAAGGCCTGCGATTAAGAGGATTTTTTTTCCTTTTGTCAGTTTTTTGCTGGCAGGACTATGGGCTTCACCCTATCCTGTGACCTTCTGGCTAACCTATAAACCTACAAAGACTTGTACATATTACCCCAAATAGGGGCAATATGTACGCTTAAAATATGCTTAAAGAGGTTTTCCGCTGGGACACTCCGCGATGCAGCAAACCAGCATTTCCGAGACTTAAACAGCACCCAGTGCAGAATGCGGATAAGATGTTTAAGGCCGGAATACCCCTTTAAGGTGATCAGCCAATTTATCTTTTTGCCTGTTGCTTTGAACTTCACAGAGGTAAGGCTGGGTCCACACTACGTTTTGTTCCATACGGGAGCGCATACGGCAGGGGGGAGCTAAAAGCTCGCGCTCCCGTATGTTACCGTATGCGCTCCCGTATGTAATTCATTTCAATGAGCCGACCGGAGTGAAACGTTCGGTCCGGTCGGCTCATTTTTGCGCCGTATGCGCTTTTACAACCGGACCTAAAACTGTGGTCAACCACGGTTTTAGGTCCGGTTGTAAAAGCGCATACGGCGCAAAAATGAGCCGACCGGACCGAACGTTTCACTCCGGTCGGCTCATTGAAATGAATGACATACGGGAGCACATACGGTCACATACGGGAGCGCGAGGTTTTAGCTCCCCCCTGCCGTATGCGCTCCCGTATGGAACAAAACGTAGTGTGGACCCAGCCTAACACTGCTGTTTATCCCACAGTCTGATCTGATGTCTTTTGAGTCATGAGCTCCTTGCCCCCTGACTAGTTCCACATCTATGACTGACACTATCACCCCTACCACCTCTGCAACACACTACAAAAGTTGACTGCCCCCACACAACTCTTCCTCATTGCTTGTTCCTTCTCGGATGACTGAGAACAAGTCAACCAGTACACAATGGCTGCATCCCCTGAAACAACACATCCCCTGGAGGAAATAGACAACTCTGGCTTGCTGTACTACCAGGCACACAACTTTTTCTACATGTACTGAGTATGTGGCTGCAGCTTCCTTGTGCTAAGTCTGGGAACAAGACAGAAGAACAACCCATGCTTGGCTGCAGTCTGTGCAAACATTTCTGACTGTGCTATGTATTGTACAATTAAATACAACGAAAATGTCCCTGGAGGTTTTAGGGCAAATTGATATGTAACAACCTTTAAGGGGTTGCCCCCTATCGGGGAAAACCCTTTACTAGAACCCCCCTTTTAAAATATAATCTTTATTGGTGTTTTTGATAAAATTATACCCCACAAAGACGTTTAAAATTACAGCAGATTTGACATGGTGTGTAAACTGTTGTCTGTTATACACTTTTAAGGGGTATAGGGGTCCAAATTGCGCTTATATAATCGTGTGCTGGTTGTCCAGAACACGTCAGCTATTGGTACCCAATCCCTATACTTTCATTATACTCCGCTGATCTAAAAACAAACAACTACTAGCCTCCCACACCAATAAAGGTTATATTTAAAAGGGGGGGGGGGTTCTAGTAAAGGGTTTTCCCCGACAGGCGGCAACCCCTTAAAGGTTGTTACATATGTATTGTACAATGCAAAGGATCGAAGCAAAATTTACAAAAAAAACATGCTTTTTGTCGATGATTTTCCCACCTATTTGTTCACCACTGAAAAAATATATCATGCGTAAATATGCAATTAAACATTACTGAACATATCCAAAAACTTAAGTAATTTGAGTTACAGTAATATTAATCAAATTTTTTTCTCACCACATTTTCACTCGTGTTGCTGTCACAATATGAAAGGTTTTGAAAAACTTTTTTTGTGCCCATAAATTTTACATTCTTTAAATGCAAATCGTATATTATGAGATTGTGAGGTCTTATTATTGCATTCCTCAGACAATGCATACAAGTTTATGGTTTAAACAAGGTTCAGGCTGTGTTCCTGGCACTTTATTATCTGTACTGAAGTCATAGTAAAAATGGCACATTTTACCCCAATTTGCACGATAAACCGCCCAATTTTTATAATAATTTTGTCATTTACTGCAAAAACACATACAATACTGTGACAGTACCTCAAAGCAGCAATGGCATACATGCCTTGAGGTCAAAGTAAGCCACACCAAATAATATGTTTGGACCCCAAACTAAAATAAATAAACATAGCTTAAAAATACCTACAATACCATTTTGCAATGTCAAGTTAAAAATGCCTAGCATAAAATTGGGAAAAAAAATATCAAACTTTTTTACATTTTCACACAATCCCAAGGTAAAGTAAACTTTGCAAAATTTTCATGGAAACACGAGTTTGAGCTTTTGAAAGTGTCTTGTAATCCGACACACCCACTTTTGCAAAACTGAAGTACATCATTTAAACTTTTGCCTTTTTTAAAATATAAACTCCTTTGAAAATGTAGTGTGATTTTTGCGCCACTATTTACCACATTTTGTGCCAAATATTTTGGAGTGAAATGCATCATAAAGTGGTACGACAATCATGCTAAGCTTAAGTATATAAACTCACCAAAAAACTGTGTGCAAATAGAAAAAACTTGTGAGCTTCAATGTGTTTACAAAATTCATGCAAAACCTTTTTTTCCCCCCACCTGTTTATGTGCAATTATAGTAAATTAGCACACATGAATGTGTAATTAAACAATGTGTTGGCAAAACCCACAATAAAACAGTTTATTTTTCTATGATTTTTCCAACCAATTTGTGTGCTACAGTAAAAAAAACTGACACCCTTGAATATGAGATTATACAATGTATTTACAAAACCTCTTTTTTTGTGTGTGTGTCACTATAAAGAGAAGCCAAGAGAGGGGGAAAGCAAAAAAAATAGAAAAGAAAAAATAGGGGAAAAAAAGGAGGGAAAAAAGGGGTAGTCTGAGATGGAGGGAAGGAAAAACAAAAGTAGGGGCATGGGGAGAAGGAAAAACCGACGATAGAGGAGAGAACAAGAAAGGAACAATAATGGGGGGAAAAAGAGACAAAATATAATAAAAGGGTACAAAAGAAATGTCAGAACTAGGGTTACTCGTTTCTGTCAGTTTCTTTTGTTTCTTTTTGTTGCTGGTGTAGTGCCATATTTTGTGTTACATGACTTAGCACTTTCCAGTGCTGGACTAAGACAGCTCCATTGGCTGACACATGCACATTCACCCCCTACCATTGGTTCCTGAGCATGTCACGTGACCACAAATATGCCGTCTCAAACATTGTTCCCTTCAGTGTGAGTTTGGCTACCTCAAGAGGATGTCTCCTGCTGTGATAGCCGAAGTGCTGCGGCTGCAATGTTCTTTGCGCTGCGGCTGTAATGTAATTGATTCCTGGCTATGGGGACCGTGCGCCCCGCTATGGGGACTGAACGCAGTGGCTGGCATCTTATACAGTCCCCACTAGAGATGAGCGAATTTTTGAAAAATGTTATTTGGCCGATCTATCGAATTAAAAGAAAATCGATTGGATCCGAATAAATTCTGGGCTAATTTTTATTAGTAATTTATTTTAATAATGTGTTTAAGTGTGTGTTTCACTTTTTTCTCTATTTTTTTTTACATTTCTTAGGTAGTACTACTACTTTCAGCATGGAACAGACTGTTCCATGATGAGAGCAGTAGTACCTGTGCTAATAGACAGATCGCCCCGGGTGTCAATCCTGACACCCGCTGCAATAGTCCTGTATAATGTATGGATGCGGGCGGCTTTCTCGCATCTCTGCCATAGATAGTACGATCACATCGGGTGTCAGGAGTGAAACCCACTGTGATCTGTGCTCAACTGTAGGTACTACTGCTCCCAACATGGAGCACACTCTGCTCCATGCTGGGAGCTGTAGTACCTGCATTATTAGATAGATCTACTGTGACTTCCATCACATCACATATTTAGGGAGGGACTGTCACTGTGGTTGTCAATCCGCTATTTAGGACGGATAGGCAAGTAGGCATGGAAAGAGGGAGTGGGTGAGATCAGTACTGCACTCCTTCCCTGCCCATATGGGACAAGTAAAGAAAGAAAAACAGAAGGAGAGAGTGGAAAAAAGCTTGAAGAGGTGAAATTATATGTGGAAGATCATCCAATATATAGGCACAAAGGAAAAGTGTTAAACATGTAATAGGGAAGTCATAAGTATGGAGCATGAAATAAATCAATGTTTATGCCCATTGGTGATCACCAAACTCATAGATCCAGCAGAGCTCCTTATGTTTCAGTAGCCATGTCACCTCCTATCTGTAGAGATTAAATATATGATCAATAACCTGGATTTGGCTGACATTTTTATGATGTTCCATGACATGTTTGGGTAATTCAGTCTTTCTAATGCTGATTGGGGATTTGTGTTATTGATCTGTTCCCTACATTCCATGGCGATTTATCCAATGTAGAGAAGTCCATATGGATTTGACATTGTATTCACATTTTGTCCTCTATATCTATATCTAGTTCCTTTTTAGTATCAAAATGCATGCAAAAAAAAAGAACAAACAGAAGTTGTATTTACGTTACCCGATATCAGTAAGCAGGTATGGTAAGAAGTGCTCAGTGCACTCCCCAAATGGTGTCACGCTTCAAGCATAACACTGATGATATGGCATATAAAACTGTCTGATTGTTGATCAGGAAGGTTCTAACAGTAGCCGGTAGCCCACTGTATCCCCAGGCTGGGCATGGAGAAGCCACTAGCAAAAGATAGTCCAGTAAGGACAAAAGAACTCTTAGGTGAAGACTTAATACTCATGATAGCGGCAAGTAACATGAAGGAATGTGGTTCTATCCCCTCTTTGTCAGATTGTAACAATAGACAGAATACAATGTGATGTATATGGAGACACTTTTAACAGTTTAGGCAGTAATTCACATTTGAAAAACTGTGTGAATGATGGCGCTGACCTCCGAACCAGGTAATGTCACTATGTAACATCCCATAAGCGTACAGTTAATATAATTAATAACTATGGGGTAAATGCAGCTTTATTGTCTAAATAAAGTTAAAGCATAAGATTTACATCGACTTCGGCAGTAGATAGAAGCGACCCTTTGGAGTAGAGGTAGCCTGCTAGACTACCATAGTGGGATCATGGTTCAAGCTGAGGTAAGTATTTTGTTTAGATGTTTAGTGTTTGTACTACCATAAGTTATGGTTTAATAATAAAAGAACAAAACAGAAGAGGATGGGAATTTATCTTTCCACTCTGTTTTGTTATTTCATTCTCCACTATGTTCAACGAGGAAAATGAAATGCCAGGTGAAATACAGCGAGATAAGGTAAACTCCCCAGAACAGGTCCCCTGTCTAACCCAGAAAGAAGTACAGTGCCGCGTAGACAAATAGACAAATCACCCCCTAAATCTCCTGCTCTAAAGGAATTAAGTAATGTAATAGACAGACCCTCATTTTTTTTTATATTTAAGGACTCACTGGTTGAATGTGGTTCCTGCATAGCCACAATCCCAACTTAGGTGAAACATGCGCCCTGCATGGCACACGTGCTAAATCTGGTTGTCAAGCAGTTCCTGAAGGGTTCCCCTCATTTGCGAGACATCCTAAGAATGGGAAGGAAACTTTGCATGCACTTTAGCCACTCGTGCACCGCAAAACACACCGTCCTTCAGCTGCAGCGTCAGAATGAAATCCCCCCAACATAGTCTGATTTGTGACATTGCCACACATTGGAATTCCACCCTCCATATGTTGGACCGACTGTACGAACAGAGAAAAGCCATCACTGATTTCTTGATGATCCAAGCGGATAGGGGTACACCCCTGAGTAGCTTCAATGTCAACCAGTGGCAGCTCATACGTGACACCTGCCGTTTGCTCAGGCCCTTTGAGGAATCCACATTATACGTAACTTGCCAGGATTACGGGATGAACAAAGTCATTCCACTGCTTCATTTCCTACATTAAGTGTTGGAAACAATGGCTGGTCAGGGCAATGGAGACGTTGCGGCTTCATCTCACGGCCACATGAGCCCTGTGGGGGTTGAACCTGAGGAAGAGGATGAGGGGTACAGTGGAGCACAGTTTAGGTTTTATGAGATGGACATTGTTTCTAGTCATCTGACAGGAGAGGAGGAGCATGATCAACTAGAAGAGCTAGAGGGTTATGAGGAAGGCGAGACACAGGACTCATAAAGACAGTTGCAGTATGCAGTGGAGATTGGGGCAGGGAGTCCTTCCGAGTCACTTGCACAAATGGCACGATGTATGCTCACTTGCTTTCGTAGTGACAGCCGAATAGTCACCATTCGGCAGCGGGATAACTTTTGGCTCTTCACCTTATTGGACCCTCGCTACCGACACAAAATGGGTGCCTTTTATACACCCACTGAGAGGGAGGACAAACTGACCTACTACAGAGAGATCCTACATAGTCAGTTTGCTGATGCCTATCGGCACCATCGTCCATCCACTAGCAGGTCTTACTCGGGGGGCCCTCTGCGCTCACCTTCCACTGCCATGGCTGCAGGGGAGGGGTGGGGTGGAAGGAGCAGTACCAGCTCCATCAGCAGCAGCCTGACTCTACAGTCGCTGATGAGTACCTTTCTTCCCCTGTTTCACGTGTGAAGCCGGCACTATATTATCCACCCAGGGTGGGGCTTGTAGCCTGTCTCTCCTTCTCCCATTGTATGTGTGCTTAGTCACATTGGAGTTAACCTGGGAGCAGTCTACAAGTTGGACCTAATGCTGCTGTAATTTGGTTCCTGGTTTTGCTTATCATGCACAGGTAGGTTGGTTTTTAGGTCCCGTACCATTTGAGAAACCTTGGCATTGGTGTGCGGCTCAGGTATGTCCTTGATATAAGGATATACTGGCTAATGTCTCAATTTTACATCAGTTTTGAGGGTTAGTTAATGTCATTGTATACATCCACCACAGTAGTGTACCTATATTGTGGTCCACAAATGCAGGACCTCCACCGCAGCGTAAGTGCACAACTGCACTTGGGGTTGGGGATCGCCTGCCATTTTAGACCACATTGATGTAGATGATAGCACAAGGTAACATACCTCTTCAATAGCGATTTTAACATTGATCTTTCAATCTTAGGGGTTATGAAACTTGAGTCTTGAGTACTGCTGCTGCCTGCTCCTGACTGTGTTTCAGGAACTACTTACCTTACTGATGCTGCTGGACTTGGGCCTTAAATTTTGGGATGGTAGCACTAGCTTTCGCGGTGAATCTATATAAAAAAAAGGCTATTTCTAGCCTACATACAGCCTCTATAGGGGCATAGAACACTTTGCCTTGTTCTAAAATGCATATGGAGTGTGTTGGGTTAGTGAAATAATACTGTTATTCAGAATAACATGCAGATTACCGGCATTGCTTTTAGAATCACTGCCGCACAGCAGCACAATGACAGAGCCTGGTGGTGGCATCAGTGTCAGGAGACCATATAGTGACTGAATGACAGTGTGGAGGTGTTGGCAGCATGAGGAGACCATTTAGTGGCTGAATGGCACAGCGTTGAGGTGTTGGCAGCATGAGGACACCATATAGTGGCTGAATGACACAGCTTGGATGAGGCTGAAGCATGAGGACACCATATAGTGGCTCAATGACACAGAATGGAGGTGTTGGCAGCATGAGGACACCATATAGTGGCTGAATGGCACAGTGTGGAGGTCTTGGCAGGTTGAGGACACCATATAGTGGCTGAATGACACAGCTTGGATGAGGCAGAAGCATGAGGACACCATATAGTGGCTGAATGACACAGAATGGAGGTGTTGGCAGCATGAGGACACCATATAGTGGCTGAATGGCACAGTGAGGCGGTGTTGGCAGCATGAGGACACCATATAGTGGGTGAATGGCACAGCATGGAGGTGTTGGCAACATGAGGAGACCATATAGTGGCAGAATGACACAGCGTGGAGGTGTTGTCAGCATGAGGACACCATATAGTGGCTGAATGGCACAGTGTGGAGGTGTTGGCAGCATGAGGACACCATATAGTGGCTGAATGACACAGCTTGGATGAGGCTGAAGCATGAGGACACCATATAGTGGCTGAATGACACAGAATGGAGGTGTTGGCAGCATGAGGACACAATATAGTGGCTGAATGGCACAGTGAGGAGGTGTTGGCAGCATGAGGACACCATATAGTGGGTAAATGGCACAGCGTGGAGGTGTTGTCAGCATGAGAACACCATATAGTGGTAGAATGACACAGCGTGGAGGTGTTGGCAGCATGAGGACACCATATAGTGGCTGAAAGGCACAGCGTGGAGGTGTTGGCAGCATGAGGACACCACATAGTGGCTGAATGACACAGCGTGAACATGTTGGCAGTAAGAGGATACCATTTAGTGGCTGAATGGCACAGCGTGGAGTTGGCTGATGGACTAGTACACTACACACCAGGGCTTCACAATCCCCCCCCCCAAAAAAAAAAAAAAAACACACAATATGAGAAGTTTTTGACGAAGATTTCTCATAGGTAGCACCCACTATCCAAAAATTTGACATTTCCAGACCCAGGCCCCACCTCTGCGGCATCAGTAACCCATATATTGCCTGAAGGACACAGCCTGGAGTTGGCTGATGCACCAGTACACACCAGGGCTTCACAATCCCCCCCAAAAAACAAGACATTGAGAAATTTTTCACAAAGATTTCTCATAGGTAGCACCCGCTATCAAAATTTTTGAAATTCACAGACCCAGGCCCAACCTCTGCGGCATCAGTAACCCATATATTGCCTGAAGGGCACAGCCTGGAGTTGGCTGATGCACCAGTACACACCAAGGCTTCACAATCCCCCCTCCAAAAAGAACACAATGAGAAATTTTTGTCCAGATTTCTCATTGGTAGCACCCGCTATCCAAAAATTTGAAATTTCCAGAACCAGGCCCCACCTCTGCGGCATCAGTAACCCATATATTGCCTGAATGACACAGCCTGGAGTTGGCTGATGTAAGAGTACACACCAGGGATTCCCAATCCCCACCAAAAAACAACACAATTAGAAATTTATGACCAAGATTTCTCATAGGTAGCACCCGCTATCCAAAAAAATTGAAATTCACAGACCCAGGCCCCACCACAGCGGCATCAGTAACCCATATATGAGGTCAAGGACACAGCCTGGAGTTGGCTGATGCACCAGTACACACCAGGGCTTCACAATCCCCCCAAAAAAACTAAACCTTGAGAAATGTTTCACAAAGATTTCTCATAGGTTGCACCCGCTATCCCAAATTTTGAAATTCACAGACCAAGTCCCCACCACAGCGGCATCAGTAACCCATATATGTGGTCAAGGACACAGCCTGGAGTTGGCTGATTCAAGAGTACACACCAAGGCTTCACAACTCCCCCCCCCCAAGAACAACATAATGATAATTTTTTGACAAAGATTTTAAATTTTTTTGTGATAAAACAATCTCAAATGAACGAGTTGATGAGGCCCCAAAATTAAGGACGGTGGACCACCAAAAATCATAATTTTCACCAAAAAGGATGAAGAAGCAGAATGAATTCCTCTTTGTATTTTTTTAGTAAAATTTTACATAATAAATCACACGCAACAAGCGTTCCGTTGTGCAATGGTTATCCTTCTGGAAATTTCAAATTTATTACCCTGTTTCCCCAAATGTAGGACATCCTCGGAAGATAAAACTTACTATACCATACCAGGACAAGCTGGCTTGCAATGGCATCTTGCATGTTACCCTTTATTCTGAAACGTGCATCCATACAAAAAAGTTTCCAGAGAACGTCTGATGCCCGTCAGAAGATTGGCGTGACAGATGCCCGTCTGAAGCTATGCATGAAGGATGCCCGTGAGAAAATGGTTGCCAAAGATGCACGTTTTAGAATAAAGGGTAAAGTGCAAGATGCCCGAGAGATGTTGAATTCTAAAAAGCAGCAGGTGGGTTTTGCAGTAAAAACGCCAAAATTGATGGACGCCCGGGAAAATATCAGCCTGAAGAGGAGCGCACCGGCCATCACTATGAAATCCGCCATGGCTCAATGGTCCCCATCCATAAACATTACCAAGACCATCCAGATTTCACAGCAGAAAACCATTACCCCAGGTCTTAGTAACTGCGTTAAGGGAATTCAAATAAATGTTGTCAACCATCAACGGACTTGCACAGCGTGGAGGTGTTGGCAGCATGAGAACACCATATAGTGGCTGAATGGCACAGCGTGGAGTTGGCTGATGCACGAGTACACTACACACCAGGGCTTCACAATCCCCCCCCCCCAAAAAAAAAAAAAAAAAAAAAAAAACACAAAATGAGAAATGTTTGACAAAGATTTCTCATAGGTAGCACCCGCTATCCAAAAATGTTAAATTCCCAGAACCAGGCTCCACCTCTGCGGCATCAGGAACCCATATATTGCCTGAAGGACACAGCCTGGAGTTGGCTGATGCACCAGTACACACAGGGCTTCACAATCTGCCCCAAAATCAACAAAATTGTATAAATAAAAAAAAAAATGTATACCTTTGTATTAGAACAAGCGCATATACAACATTTCAGAAGACTCTATAATGCAGGAAGGTGGACCACCCAAAGACTTTCTTCTCAAAAATAATAAACCACACAATGTTTGAAATTATTTTAAAAAAAATTATTACAAATGTGTGTAAGCGCATCTGTCTCCAAAAGATCAGATCACCAAAGGATTTTTCAAAGGATTTTCCTTCAAAGGATTCGCCAAAAATGATTAAGCAGAGTTAATCCCTCTCCGGATTTTTAAAAAAAAATTCATTAAAAAATCACACGCAACAAGCGTTCCGTTGCGTAACGGTTAGCATTCTGCAAATTTCAATTTTATTACTGATAACATTATCAGTAAATTTAACAATAGCACTACCCAAGAGTGTTTAATTACCCCATACATTGCACCAGGAACAGTCAGGAGTAGGCCTCAGTAGTACCCAAGAGGCTTTAATAACCCCTTACCTTGCCCGATCAATTGCGAGATCGAGCAATAACAGGTGTGTTATGGCCTCAGATGTCCTGGCCCGCACTAGTGCTCCACTGAACGGATTAGCGTGTCTCTATCTTTCAAGGACAGGTGCGTGCTACACGCTGAAACCAGTTTGTGATAGGGATCTGGGATTGCAATTATTTACCCTTAAAATGAGGAATTACCAGTAAGTGAGGGTCATAAACTCGCGTTGATTAAGTCCCTGCCCTTTGTACACACCGCCCGTCGCTACAACCGATTAGATTGGTTAGTGAGGTCCTCTGATCGGCCCAGGCGGGGTAGGAGAAGGCCCTGGCAGAGCGCCGAGAATTTAACAATCTTTGTTGAAATTTGCATTAAGCATGTATTTAGCTACTGCTAAACATCCAAAAATTTAAGGCCTAAGGCCAGAGGCACCAGGGAGGCAAGTAGTTCCTGAAAGACACAGAATGAGTCTGTAGCAGTCATTCGCAGTACCCAAGAGGGTTTCATAACCCCTTACCTTTAAAGATCAATGTTTACATTTGCATTAAGCATGTATTTAGCTACTGCTAAACTTCAAAAAATTACAGGCCCAAGGCCAGAAGCATAGATGTCCCCCAGATTAGGCAGCATAGATGTCCCCCAGATTAGGAGCATAGATGTCCCCCAGATTAGGCAGCATAAATGTCCCCCAGATTAGGAGCATAATTGTCCCCCAGATTAGGCAGCATAGATGTCCCCCAGATTAGGCAGCATAGCTGTCCCCCAGATTAGGAGCATAGTTGTCCCCCAGATTAGGAGCATAGTTGTCCCCCAGATTAGGAGCATAGTTGTCCCCCAGATTAGGCAGCATAGTTGTCCCCCAGTCAGCGCGGGCCGGTCAGAGCCAATCACAGTGCCGTATGTGGCAAGTGGGCTGTACAATGCCCAGGTCTGCCCTCAGAGGGTTTCATAACCAACCAAAATAGAGAAAATTTTGTTGTAGGAGCATGGTCAATCTACTCAGACCCATCTGTCATTGGTGGCTGGAAATCCTGGCTGATCCATCCCTGATTCATCTTGACAAACGTCTGTCTCTCCACATTTTTATTGGACAGACGAGTTTGCCTTGGGGTGACTATGGCCCCGGCCGCACTTAACACCCGCTCTGATGACACACTACTGGCCGTGCAAGACAGCTTTTCCAGGGCAAACTCTGTTAGTTGTGGCCATAAATCAAGTTTGGCTGCCCAGAAGTCCAGCGGATCTTCAATGGTTGTTGGCATGGCCATGTCAAGGTATGCCACCACCTGCTGGTTCAGGTCCTGCTCCATGTCTACCTGCTGCTGATGAGTTGCTTCACTATGCGGGTGAAGAAAGCTACTCATCAGCGACTGTAGGCTCCGGCTGCTGCTGATTGAGCTGGTACTGCTCCTGCCACCCCTCCCCAGCAGCCATGGCAGTGGAAGGTGAGCGCAGAGGGCCCCCCGAGTCAGACCTGCGAGTGGATGGACCATGTGGCCGATAGGCATCAGCCAACTGACTACGTAGAATCTCTCTGTAGTAGCTCAGTTTGTCCTCCCTCTCAGTGGGTGTAAAAAAGGCCCCCATTTTGGGACGGTAGCGAGGGTCTAATATGGTGGAGATCCAGAAGTCACCCTGCTGACAAATTTTGACAATTCGGGGGTCACTACGCAAGCAACTGAGCATGCATCGTGCCATTTGCGCCAGTGACTCAGAGGGACTACCTGCCTCCATCTCCACTGCATACTGCCAAGGTGTGTCTGGGTCCTCTGTCTCAACTTCCTCATAACCCTCCAGCTCCTCTGGCTGCTCCTGCTCCTCCTCTCCTGTCAAAAGACTAGAAACACCGGCCGTCTCATCCATCCTAAACTGTGCTCCGCACTGCCCCTCATCATCCTCTTCCTCCAGTTCAGCCCCCACAGGGCTCATGTAGCCTTGAGATGTAGGCGCAACGTCTCCATTGCCGTGACCAGCCATGGTTTCAATCATTTGTTGTAGGAAATGTAGGAGTGGAATTACGTAGTTCATGGCATAATCCAGGCGACTCACAATAATGTGGCTTCCTCAAAGGGCTTCAGCAAACGGCAGGTGTCACGTATGAGCTGCCACTGGTTCACATTGAAGTTACACCGGGGAGTACTCCTATCTGCTTGGATCATCAAGAAATCGGTGATGGCTTTTCTTTGTTCGTATAGTCTGTCCAAAATATGGAGGGTGGAATTCCAACGTGTGGCAACGTCACAAATAAGACTTTGTTGTGGTATACCGTTCTGATGCTGCAGCTTAAGGATGGTGTGCTTGGCGGTGTACGAGTGGCTCAAGTGCATGCACAGTTTCCTTGCCATTTTCAGGATGTTTTGCAAATGGGGTGAAGACTTGAGGAAGTGCTTGACAACCAGATTCAACACGTGTGCGATGCAGGACGCATGTTTCACACTTCCTTGTCGCAGCGCAGACACAATGTTCTTCCCGTTGTCTGTCACCATGGTTCCCATTTTCAGATTTCATGGAGTAAGCCATACTCGGATTTCTTTACGAATGAACTTTAGCAGTTCCTCCCCTGTGTGACTCCGTTCACCAAGGCAAACCATGTGAAGAACAGCTTGACACCGCCGTGCCCTACACACATGGTACGATGAATGGCCACCGAGATTTGGACGTGCACTGGAGGACGAGGACATGGTGGAGCATGAGGAGGCGGCGTCGCACACTGTAACAGGACCAACTGCCATGGAGCGAGAGCGTGGAGGAGGAAGCGGTGTGACCTGTCCAAGTTGCTGTTGTGGCTGTGCAGGAACCACATTTATCCAGTGAGCCGTAAAAGACAAGTATTGTGCCTGCCTGTAGTTACAGCTCCACATGTCGGCGCTGCCGTGCACTTTTGAACACACCGACAGGCTCAAGGACTGGCCCACCTTCTCTTGTACAAACTTATGCAGGGCGGGTACTGCCTTCTTTGCAAAGAAATGACGGCTTGGGACTCTCCACCTCGACTCGGCACAAGCCATCAATTCTCTGAAAGGTGCAGAGTCCACCACTTGAAAAGGGAGGGACTGCAACACCAGCAACTTGGACAGGAGCACATTCAACTTCTGCGCCATTGGATGAGTGGGCGCATACTGTTGTCTCTTGGACATGGCTTCGCCTATGGATTGTTGGCGGAATGGCTGACTAAAAGCAGGAGAAGCAGGAGCGACAGAAGGAGGGTTTGACACACAGCTCCCTTCGGCTGAGGTGGTGGAGCCTTGGCTGGATGAAGGAGGGAGTGAATGGCCACTGGGTGATGCAGCAGGCTGGACCACTACATCGGAGCCATGGTTCTCCCAGGCCGCTTTATGGTGGCGAAGCATGTGTTGACGCAGGGCCGTGGTGCCGACATTGGGACCCTGGCCACGCTTCACCTTCTGCTGACAGATCTTGCATGTGGCTATGTGAACCTCCTCCGGATGCCTTATGAAAAACTTTCTCACCACCGAGTAGCTGATTTTCCCACCCGCAGTCCGCACTAATTGACTGCTACTGGTGCCATCCCAGGAACCCCTGTTCCACTACCTCCCGGAAAGGTAGGCTGCCGCGACGCAGGTGGTCTCCCTTGGGCACGTTTGGCTCCTGAATTTCCATTACTGCCACCACACTGACTGCCAACCGTGCTACCGCCTTGCTTCCTCAAGGGCAACCTGCAACTCTCTTCTCCTGATGATGATGAAGCCCCTTCTGCACCCGGCTCCCAATTGCGATCGGCTTCATCATCATCAACAGTTGTGTGCACGTCACTGATGTCCTCCTCAGGTTCCCCAACAGTGACTGCTTCAGGACCCTGAACACTTGCAACACCGCCTCCCACGTCACTCTCCGCATCACTACTTGGCCGCCTAGCGGAGCAAGTGGCGCATGTCTCCTCCCCTTCTTGGCTGTCCAGTAGCTGCTGACTGTCCTCTATTGGATCGTTCTCAGTAAATAGTGGAGCTGAACCCACAGCATAAGATACTTCTTTAGGAGAGGGAACAGCATAGGACAAAGGCAATGGGAGGACACGGACTGCTCCCGGGCCATGCCAACTGAGGGTTGTGTCTGAGGAACCCACCGACTGTTGACTGGGGGTGTCAGATGTAGCTTGTGATGATGTGGATGAGCGTGTTAACCAATCGACGACGGCAGATAGGTTGCTGGTGGAGACACGACCGCTGGCTGATAACGGGAGCTCAGGCCTCTCGCTGCGACTCCTGCTGCCACTCGCCCCAAGTCTGCTGCCAACTCTGCCTGAAGTATTTAGGCCTCTGCCACTCCTCTGTGCACGTCCTGGCACTTCTCTGCCTGACATACTTTATGTACGAGGGTATTACAATACGCTACACTACTCTTTAAACAGTATTTGTCTAGAACAGCAGCAGGTGATTACTTACAGCTGTCCTTGAACAGTATGTAGGCCCTTGACAGATTAACAGGTACTAGATGGTACAATACTTGGATGTACGTATGCGGTAGGCACTGATGAGGGCAGTAATATGCCTAACTATTAGCAGAAAAAATTCTGTATTTTTGTAAAACACCAGCCAGTGGATACTATTGTTTGGACTTTGACGGTTTGGAGCATCTTGACAGGTTAACAGTTACTAAATGGCACAATACTTGGATGTACGTATGCGGTAGGCACTGATGAGGGCAGTAATATGCCTAACTATTAGCAGAAAACACTCTGTATTTTTGTAAAACACCAGCCGATGGATACTATTGTTTGGACTTTGACGGTTTGGAGCACCTTGACAGCTACTAAATGGTACAATACTTGGATGTACCTATGCGGTATGCACTGATGAGGGCAGTAATATGCCTAACTATTAGCAGAAAAAACTCTGTATTTTTGTAAAACACCAGCCGATGGATGGACTTTGACTTTGATGGTTTGGAGCACCTTGACAGCTACTAAATGGTACAATACTTGGATGTACCTATGCGGTATGCACTGATGAGGGCAGTAATATGCCTAACTATTAGCAGAAAAAACTCTGTATTTTTGTAATACACCAGCCAGTGGATACTATTGTTTGGACTTTGATGGTTTGGAGCACCTTGACAGATTAACAGGTACTAATTGGTACAATACTTGGATGTACCTATGCGGTATGCACTGATGAGGGCAGTAATATGCCTAACTATTAGCAGAAAACACTCTGTATTTTTGTAAAACACCAGCCGGGGGATACTATTGTTTGGACTTTGACGGTTTGGAGCACCTTGACAGCTACTAAATGGTACAATACTTGGATGTACCTATGCGGTATGCACTGATGAGGGCAGTAATATGCCTAACTATTAGCAGAAAAAACTCTGTATTTTTCTAAAGCACCAGCCGATGGATACTATTGTTTGGACTTTGACGGTATGGAGCACCTTGACAGCTTAACAGGTACTAGATGGTACAATACTTGGATGTACGTATGCGGTATGCACTGATGAGGGCCTAATAGCAGAAAAAACTCTGTATTTTTGTAATACACCAGCCAGTGGATACTATTGTTTGGACTTTGACGGTATGGAGCACCTTGACAGCTTAACAGGTACTAAATGGTACAATACTTGGATGTACCTATGCGGTATGCACTGATGAGGGCAGTAATATGCCTATTAGCAGAAAAAACTCTGTATTTTTGTAATACACCAGCCAGTGGATACTATTGTTTGGACTTTGATGGTTTGGAGCACCTTGACATCTTAACAGGTACTAAATGGTACAATACTTGGATGTACCTATGCGGTATGCACTGATGAGGGCAGTAATATGCCTAACTATTAGCAGAAAAAAAATCTGTATTTTTGTAAAACACCAGCCGGTGGATACTATTGTTTGGACTTTGACGGTATGGAGCACCTTGACAGCTTAACAGGTACTAAATGGTACAATACTTGCATGTACCTATGCGGTATGCACTGATGAGGGCCTATTAGCAGAAAAAACTCTGTATTTTTGTAATACACCAGCCGGTGGATACTATTGTTTTGACTTTGACAGTATGGAGAACCTTGACAGCTTAACAGGTACTAAATGGTACAATACTTGCATGTACCTATGCAGTATGCACTGATGAGGGCAGTTATATATGAGTAACTATACGCAGAAAAACTGTTTAAAAAAAAAAAAAAAACAGCCAGTGAATAGTATTTTTTGGACTTGCACAGTATGTAGCCCCTTGACAGATTAACAGGTACAAAATGGTGCAAATGCACTACAGTCCACTGAACAATCACGTATTTCTGAACAGCAGCAGGACCCAACAGTGCAGCACCACAAAAAAAAATCCAGGGATTAAACCCTAAATTGCACTCTGTCACACAATTCTGAGCAGCAGAAGTTTTGTGGAGCAAATAAAAATAAACTCAATTGGGCTGAACAATGAGGAGATAAGATGCTTCAGAAAGTTCAGGCAGTTTGGCGATCTGTATGAGGCAGCTGACAGCTATCTGCCCCTCTCTGCTGCAATGCTCAATAACGTAGGATAGGTTTAGCAATCAATGATCCTTCTCAGTGTAACAGCACAGCACTCTGCACTCCTGCCTTTCCCTAATGCTGATGTGACTAGCAGTTGCAGTGTAACGCTGTGGTATGAGCTATTCACACACACGCAGTCCCGTCCTCTCCATCTGAGTGCATAGATGAAATGTAGAGAGGCAAGATGGCCGACCGATTATATAGGGGCTGTGACATCACAGGGGTCAGTGAACACTGATAGGCTGCATCTCACATGTGATTTAGGGTCAGCCCACCTACCTTTCTTTCCGCCGCTGTTTCCCGCCCTCCCATAATCCCCTGCCCCATGTACTCACATGTGGATCTGCCATCTTAGGTCCCCAATAGCCTGGAACGCTGTAAAATGGAGTTTAATGAAGGGATCCGTGCGATAGAATCGCGGCGATATTCGTATTCGTTGCAAATCGAATTTTTCATGAAATTCGTAACGAATTTGGGTTCGTCAACTTCGATTCGCTCATCTCTAGTCTGTGTCATTAAGCAACTAAATGGTTTAGGGATGCTGCTGGGCCTAGGACATTAGCTATAAATGTTTATGGTAGCACTAGGTACCATACATCTTCAATGGAAATTTCAAAATTCATCTTTTATTCTTAGAGATTGTGAGGCCCTATGGTCTTCTCATCTGCTGCCAACTCCAGGCTCTGTCATTGTGCTGCCATGTGACATGTGACTCCTTGTTAGATTTGGTCCTTTGTACCCACACGCCAGGCCCCGAGATACTAAAACTTGGGATTTAAAAGTTCAATTTCAAAATTCTTAATTTAAATTTCAAAATCATACATTTCAATGGTCTACTCATGCTTCTGTCAACTCCAGGCTGTCTCATTCAGGCAATATATGGTTTACTGATACTGCTGCTGGGCTCAAAATCTTAGGTTTAAATTTCTGAATTAAACTTTTAATCTTAGGGATTGTGAAGGCCTAGTGTCTACTCCATGCTGCTGCCAACTCCTTGCTGTGCCATTCAGAAACTATATGGTCTCCTCATGCTGCCAACACCTCCACGCTGTGTCATTCAGCCACTATATGGTCTCCTCATGCTTCAGCCACCTTCAGGCTGTACCATTCAGACACTATATGGGCTCATTATGTTTTCCCCACTGCTAGGCTGTCATTCAGCCAATATATTGTTTTCTGATGATGCTGGGACTGGGATATTAACTCCAAATATGTTATGATAGCACTAGCTAACATAAATGTTTAGTTGAGATTTCAAGGTTGATCTTTTAATGTAAGGGATTATGAAACCCTCTTGGGTACTTCTGATGCTTGCTCCTGACTGCTCCTGTGTCTTTCTGGAATTAATTGGCTTGCTGATGCTTCTGGGCTTGGCCCTTACATTTTTGGATTTTTAGCACTAGCTAAATACATGCTTAATAGAAATTTCAACATTGATCTTTCAATCTTAGGGGTTATGAAACCCTCTGGTGTACTGCTGATGCCTGCCCCTGACTGTGTGTTTCAGGAACTACTTGGCTTATTGCTACTTCTGGGCTTGGGCCTAAAATTTTGGGATGTTTAGCACTAGCTTAATACATGCTTAATTGAGATTTTAATATTGTACTTTCAACGTAAGGGGTTATGAAACCCTCTTGTGTACTGCTAATGCCTGCTCCTGACTGTGTGTTTCAAGAACTACCTGGCTTACTGATGCTGCTGGGCTTGGGCCTTAATTTTATGGATGCTAGCACTAGCTTACATACATGCTTAATTGATATTTCAACATTTATCTTTCAATCTCAGGGGTTATGGAACCCTCTTGTGTACTCCTGCTGCTGACTGCTCCTGTCTGTGTCATGCAGCAACTACATTGTTTAGTGAAGCTGCTGGGCTTGGGCCTTAACTTTTTCGATGGTAGCACTAGCTAACATGCATCTTCAATAAATATTTCAACATTCACCTTTTAATGTTAGGGGTTTTGAACCCCTCTTGTGTACTCATGCTGTTGCCTGCTCCTGTATGCGTCATAAAGCAACTACATGGTTTAGTGATGCTGCTGAGCCTAGGACATTACCTATATATGTTTATGGTAGCACTAGGTACCATACATCTTCAATGGAAATTTCTAAATTCATCTTTTATTCTTAGAGATTGTGAGGCCCTATTATCTCCTCATATGCTGCCAACTCCAGGCTGTGCCATTCAGACACTATATGGTCTCCTCATGCTTCAGCCAACTCCAGGCTGTGCCATTCAGGCAATATATGGTTTACTGATGCTGCTGGGACTGGGTCTGGGAATAACATTTTTGTTATGGTAGCACTAGCTACCCAAAATTTTCGGTTTAAAATTCAGAATTCATCTCATAATCTTAGGGATCATGAAGGCCTAGTGTCTACTCATGCTGCTGCCAACTCCTGGATGTGCCATTCAGACACTATATGGTCTCCTCATACTGATGCCACCTCCAGGCTGTCTCCTTCAGCCACTATAGGTTCTCCTCATGCGTCAGCCACCTCCAGGATGTGCCATTCAGCCAGTATATGGTCTCTTCATGCTGCAAGAAAACCCAGGCTGTGCCATTCAGCCACTATATGGTCTCCTCATGCTTCAGCCACCTCCAGGCAGTGCCATTCAGCCACTATATGGTCTCCTCGTGCTTCAGCAAAATCTAGGCTGTGCAATTCAGACACTATATGGTCTCCCAATGCTGCCACAAACTCCAGGCAGTCATTCAGCCACTATACGGTTTCTTCTTATGCTTCAGCAAACTCCAGGCTGTGCCATTCAGCCAATATATAGTTTACTGATGCTGCAAGACCTGGGTCTGGGGGTCTGGGCCTAAATGTGTTTTATGGTAGCACTAGCTTCCCTAAATCTTCAATTTAATTTTCAAAAATCATATTTTATTCTTAGGGATTGTGAAGCCCTGGTGTCTGCTAATTTTGCTGCCAACTTCAGTCTGTGCCATTCAGAGACTATATGGTCTCCTCATGCTTCAGACACCTCCAGGCTGTGTCATTCAGCCAATATATGGTTTACTGATGCTGCTGGGCCTGGACCTAATAAATGTTTTATGGTAGCACTAGCTACCATAAATCTTCAATTTAAATTTCAAAATTAATATTTTCATCTTACAGATTGCGAAGCCCTAGTGTCTACTCATTCTGCTGCCAGCTCCAGACTGTCTCATTCAGCCACTATATGGTCTCCTCATGCATCAGCCACCTCCAGGCGGTGCCATTCAGCCACTATATTGCCTCTTCATGCTGCCACAAACTACAGGCTGTGCCATTCAGCCACTATATGGTCTCCTCATGCTTCAGCTACCTCTAGGCTGTGCAGTTCAGCCACTATATGGTCTCCTCGTGCTTCAGCCAAATCCAGGCTGTGCCATTCAGACACTATATGGTCTCCCAATGCTGCCACTAACTCCAGGCAATAATTCAGCCAGTATATGATCTCCTCATATTGATGCCACCTCCCGGCTGTCCCATTCAGCCATTATATAGTCTCTTTTCATGCTTCAGCCAACTCCAGGCTGTGCCATTCAACCAATATATGGTTTACTGATGCTTCTGGGCCTGGGTCTGGGGGTCTGGGCCTAAAAATTTTTTTATGGTAACATTAGCTTCTCTAAATCTTCAATTTAAATTTCAAAATTCATCTTTTATTCTTAGGGTTTGTGAAGCCCTGGTGTCTTCTCATGCTGCTGCCAGCTTCATGCTGTGCCATTCAGACACTATATATGGTCTCCTCATGCTTCAGCCACCTCCAGGCTTTGTCATTCAGCCAATATATGGTTTACTGATGCTGCTGGGCCAGGGTCTGGGGGTCTAGGCCTTAAACATTTTTTATGGTAGCACTAGCTTCCCTAAATCTTCAATTTAAATGTCAAAATTCATCTTTTTTATCTTAGGGATTGTGAAGCCCTAGTGTCTACTCATGCTGCTGCCAGCTACAGGCTGTGTCATTCAGTCACTATATGGTCTCCCCATGCTGCCAACACCTCCACGCTGTGTCATTCAGCCGCTATATGGTCTTCTCATGCTTTAGCCACATCCAAGCTGTGTCATTTAGCCACTATATGATCTTCACATACTGATTTTACCTCCAGGCTCTGTCATTGTGCCGCTCTGCGTCAGACATTCTAAAAGTGATGCCTGTAATCTGCATGTCATACTGAATAACAGTTTTATTTCACTACCCCAGCACACTCCATATGCATGTTAGAACATAACAAAGTGTTCTACACCCCTATTGAGGCTCTCTGATTTGCAGCAAATAAATTCGGATTAAATCGCATTTTTATAAAAAAATTCGGCAAATCGGCTGAATCTAATTTTTCAAACGTTTGTTCATCTCTAGTTAATATGGCCACATGCAATTTAAAAAAATATCTTTAATCTTTTCAATTGTGAGGCCCTTTGCTCTGGTGAGGCTACCACCATCTCCAGGCTCCTCATGCTGCTGGCACATTACATAAACATTTTTATTTCAATTTATTTAAAATCTTCAATTTAAATTTGGAAATATATCTTTAATCTTTTCAATTGTGAGGCTCTATGGTCTCCTCATGCTCCTGGGACATTAAATACAAATTTTTATGGTAACCTATTTAAAATTTTCAAGCTAAAATTGAAAATATATCTTTAATCTTTTCAATTGTGAGGCCCCATGGTCTCCTCTTGCTGCTGCCACCTCCAGTCTTGGTCATTCTGCCACTATATGGTCTCCTTCTGCTTCTGCCACCACCAGGCTGTGTCACTGTGCCACTATGTGGTCTCCTCATGCTGCTGGCACATTACATAAAAATGTTAAATAATCAATCATTTTAATTAATTTTAATAACTTAATTTTAATTCATTTAACCTGTTAAGGACCCAGGGCGTACCTGTACGTCCTGAGTCCATTCCCGTTCTATAATGCGGGGCCACGCCCGGGACCCGTGGCTAATAGTACGCGGCATTGGTCGCCACATCAAGTTGAACGCCGCATCTAAAGTGAAACTAAATCACTGCCGGTTAGCTCAGGGGGCTGTTTGGGATTGCTGCGGCAAAATTGCGGTGTCCCAAACAGCTGTAGGACACGAGGAGGGTCTGCTACATTGCCTCCTGGTGTCCGATCGCCGAATGACTGCTCAGTGCCTGAGATCCAGGCATGAGCAGTCAAGCGGCAGAATCATCGATCAGTGGTTTCTTATTAGAAACCACTGATCAATGTAAAAGATCAGTGTGTGCAATGTTATAGGTCCCTATAAAGATCATTTAACCCCACCCCTAATAAAAGTTTGAATTACTTCCCTTTTCCCATAAAAAAAAAAAAACCTGGGTAAATAAAAATAAACATATGTGGTATCGCCGCTTGCGGAAATGTCCGCATTATAAAAAATTAATTAATTAAACCGCACGGTCAATGGCGTACGCGCAAAAAAATTCCAAAGTCCAAAATAGTGCATTTTTGGTCACTTTTTACATCATGAAAAAATTTATAAAAAGCAATCAATAGGTCCTATCAATGCAAAAATGGTACCTCTATAAAATTCAGATCACGGCGATAAAAAATGAGCCCTCATACCGCCCCATACGGGTAAAAATGAAAAAGTTATAGGGGTCAGAAGATGACAATTTTAAACGTATAAATTTTCCTGCATGTAGTTATGATTTTTTCCAGAAGTACGACAAAATCAAACCTACATAAGTAGGGTATCATTTTAATTGTATGGACCTACAGAGTAAAGAGAAGGTGTAATTTTTTTTCTAAAAATATACTGTGTAGAAACGGAAGCCCCCAAAATTTACAAAATGATGTTTTTTTTTCAATTTTGTCTCACAATGAATTTTTTTTCCGTTTCGCCGTAGATTTTTGGATAAAATGACTGATGTCATTACAAAGTAGAATTGGTGGCGCAAAAAAAAAATTAAGGAGGAAAAAACGAAAATGCAAAAATGGAAAAACCCTGGGTCCTTAAGGGGTTGAATTAATAATTTTAATAAAAATGCCCTACCAGCATAACACGTGTGCAGGGCATGGCGGCATCACGCTGTTCTTCACATGGTTTGCCTTGGCGAATGGAGTCACACAGGGGAGGGACTGCTGAAAGTCATTCATCAAGAAATTGAATCATGGTTTACTCCACGAAAACTGGAAATGGAAACATGGTGACTGACAACGGGAAGAACCTTTCTTCTGCGCTGCTTCAAGGAAGCCTGAGCCATGTGCCCTGTATGTTCAATCTGGTTGTCAAGCAATTCCTGAAGTGTTACCCCCATCTGCAAGACATCCTAACAGTGGGAATAAAACTTTGCATGGACTTCAGCCACTTGTACACCGCAAAGTACACCCTCCTTGAGCTGCTGCGTCGGAACGGCATCCCCCAACATTTGCGGCTTTTCCACACGTTGGAATTCCACCCTCCATATGTTGGATTGACTATACATACAGAGAAAAGCCATCACGGATTTCTTGATGATCCAAGTGGATAGGGGGACTCCCCTGTGTAACTTCAATGTCAACCAATGGCAGTTCAGACGTGACACCTGGCGTTTGCTCAGGCCCTTTGAGGAAGCCACATTTTTAGTCAGTCACCAAGAGTACGGGATTAACAATGTCATTCCACTGCTTCATATCCTACAACACGTGTTGGCTGGTCAGGGAACTGGAGATATGGCACATACATCTCACGGCCACATGAGCCCTGTGGGGGCTGAACTGGGGGGGGAGGGGGTCAGTGGAGCACAGGCAAGGTTTTGTGAAATGGGTGGTTTTTATAGTCATCTGACAGGAGAGGAGGAGAAGGAGCAGGCTGTGGAGCTACAGGTTAATGAGGAAGACGAGACAGAGGATGCAGACACACCGTGGCCATGTGGGCTCCTCATGATTCTGGCACATTAACTGAAACTTAATCTTAAACTATTTTAAATCTTCAATTACAATTTTTCATTTTTTTTAATCCTTTCAATTGTGAGGCCTAAAGGACTCGTCAGGCTGTTGCCACCTCCAGGCTTGGTTGTTCGGCCACAATATGGTCTCCTCTTGATGCTACAAAATCCAGACTGTGTCATTCTGCCACATTATGGTCTCCTCGTGCTGCTGCCACCTCCAGGCTGTGTCATCGTGCCACCATATGATCTTCTCATGCTGTTGGTACCTTAAATTAAACTTTTAAAATGTGTATCTATCTAAAATCTTCAATTAAAATTTTACTAAATACCTTAAATCTTTTCTATTGTGAGGCCCTATGGTCTTGTTGGGCTGCTGCCACCTCTAGGCTCTATCATTGTGCCGCCATGTGACTCCTTGTTAAATTGGGTTTTGTGGTCATACAGTATTATTTCAAAGTAAACGCTTCGAGCACCAAGGACATTAAACTTGTGAATCTTATCAAAATCTTACATTTAAATAAATTAAAAAAATCAATGTAATCAATGTCATATATTACCTGTGGAATTACCACAAGAATCCAATGAAACAGTTTGAAGCGATAACAATAAACCATAACTGATTACATGAAGCATTTGCACTTTCACAGTCTGGGGGCCGCTAAGAGGCAGGGGCTGGAACAGGTGGTAGCTCACCTGGCAGAAGACCGCCAGCTCAATTTTAAGATACAAGTACGAGCTTTTTTACTACAGCCGCTTCTTGCCTTATGCACGCACTTATCCAACGGCACACAAGCTGAATCTGTCCAAGTTGCTGGTACTGCAGTCCCTCCCTTTTCAAGTGGACATTCAGAGCATGGGGGTGCGCTGAGAAGCAGGGACTGGAACAGGCGGTTGCTGGCCTCACGGCAGATGGCCAGCTCGATTTTAGCATACAAATACAAGCTTTTTCACTATAGAAAATTATACACTGCAGCAATTATACACTATTGGAGCTGGAATTACCGCAGCTGCTGGCACCAGACTTGCCCTCCAATGGGTCCTCAATAGAGCTGAGCGAATCAAATCAGACAAATCAAATTTAAAAAAAATTCACTATCTAGTTGTCATATATTACCTCTGGAATTACCACAAGAATCCAATGAAACAGGTTGGGGTGATAACAATGAACCATGATTGATTAAATGAAACATTTGCAGTTCCATGCAGAGTAAGACAGTTGGGTGGGGGGGAAGAGGCAGGGACACTGAGAGGCAGGGGTTGGAACAGGTGGTAGCTCGCCTCGTAGCGGACCACCAGCTCCATGCTCACCAGAATGGGTGCTCAAAAAAGGATTTAAAAGAAATTAAAATTAAATAAAATAAAAATTACATAAACATATCTCTTTAATCTCTTCAATTATGACGGCATATGGTCCTGACCCTGCTGCCACATCCAGATGCTCTGCGTCAGTGATGCTAATAGCTGCAGTAATCTGCAGTATTATTTCACTAACACAGCACACTCCCTATGCATGTTACGACAAGGCAAAATGTTCTACACCCCTATTGAGGCTCTCTTTAAGCCAGAAATCACTGTTTTTAATAGAGATTCAAATTGTAAAAAAATTTGCTCATCTCTAGTGTACGCCATTGACCGTGTGGTTTAACTAACCTAATATTTTGATAGTTCAGACATTTATGCATGCGGCGATACCACATATGTTTATGTTTATTTTTACTTACATTATTTTATTTTAAAAATGGGAAATGGGGGTGATTCAAACTTTTATTAGGGGAGGGGCTAATTCCCATTTATTAACAGTTTTTTTTTAAACTTTTTACTTTTTTTTTTTAGTCCCCATAGGGGGCTATACCATGCAATCTTTTGATTGCATACACTGTTCAGTACCATAGCATAGCATTTATTTGTGCTATCGGTGCTCTGCTGCTCCAGCCTGCCATGGCTTGCTGGGAGCTTCAGAGCACCGATCGGACAGCAAGGAGGCAGGTAAGGGCCCTCCTATCATCCTCTCAGCTGATTGGGACATTGCGGTTTTACTGCAATGATCAAAATAAGCAGTTAACCAGTATGTTAACCCAGCATTTTAGACGCCGCAATTGGCTTTGATTGCGGTGTCTAAAGGGTTTGAAGTGTGCTCAGCTCGTGAGCACGCTTTAAACACCGATAACCGGACGAGGGCGCACAGATACACACTGTGTCCTTAAGAAACAGGACACAAGGGCCTACCCATACGCCCTGAGTCCTGAATGAGTTAAAACTAGTTGAATGATCTAAAACATTTAACAATGGACTTGGTTGCTTAATTTTTTTATTTTCCCAAATTATAAATCAGGAGTAACGAACTTTATAGTGGAAATCTTTCAGCATCTTTATACCCATGTCCAAACATGTCCAACACAACCCTATGTCTATAACACAAGATTGATGTGTCCAACCCAAATACTAATACTTTAACCCTAATAGGTCCTAGAGTTAACTTTATTGCGTTATCTGGATTTTTTTACCTGCATATATGCAAGATCCTCATTCATCTTCAATAAAACATAAAAATTATATATTTTTATCATAATTACAATTTAAGAACTAGAGATTTAGTCAAATGTTATTCCTAAATTATGTGTGTCCTCTGGCCAATTCCAGGTCGCTGTAGCTATTATAACATTTTTGTAATTATGCTTAAGTGGCCAATTAAACTAAGATTTATTACTATTATTAGTAAAATCAATAGGTGATGTGTTGTACAAAGCAGAGTCAATTGTAGGTTCTATTATTCTGTTTTACACTCTTATTAATGTTCAAGATGAAAATTAGGTAATTGATAAAATATATTTCTAGTTTATGTACTCTGGGCCTTCATTTCATAGGTATCTAAAATAGAACTCAAGAAACACTGCTTATACTATATTTCTACATGTTGAGTTTTAGCAGTTGTCTATTCTCATGACTGGGCAGTAATTCTGGGTATGTGGTAGCATTTCTGAATAAATGGAAGGGGGGTAATTTGAGTGCAGTTCACTTTGTGGTACAACTGATGTGTTATCTACATTCTTTTTGTTCACAAATCTGTTTTTATTAACGAAAATAACATTAGAACAATCATAAAAAAAACTATGGGAACACAATGTATAAGCAACAATGAAGAGTTACATACACATTACAGTAGTAGAAAACGAAAACAAGGAATATCTGAAAAATTTGAGAAAACATAAAAACAACAGAAGTGAATGTGGCTGGTTAATTCTTCCATAGGACATAAATGATTTAGTTTCTCTATCCATTGTTCCTTAGAGGATGGATTTTGCTGTCTCCAATGCAGCGGGATAAGTGTCTTAGCTATATGCCTCTTGAGAACGCCGAGGGGTCGGCGAAACTTGTAGGAGCTGGCAATATAGTGTAATTTTAATCCCTCCAGTGGGAAGTTGGGTATCTGCAGTACCCGCACTTCTACTTATGGGGGTATTTACTCCATACAAGTAACTTCTATTCCTCACTGGAAGTTGTTTTAAAGTTTTTGTTTGGGAAGTTACATTTTATATATATATATATATATATATATATATATATATATATATATATATATATATAATAAAAGTTAAATTTTAGGGGTATATTAATAGGGGTGTTTTACCCCGGGCTACGGCCTCGGGGTTAAGTTAACTTTACTATTGGATGCCGATTATTTCCCGTTACTTCCCTTCTCCCCCCTGTTGCCCTCCATTCTCACCCCTTACCCCCCTCCCCCCCCCCGACCCCATTCCTATATGTTTGCTGATTGCGGAAAGAAGAACAGAGGGCTTAGCTCTCCTTAAAGTGTCGTTCATAGATGTGCAATCTATTGTTTAAATGTTTGTTTAATATGTATCAAAAAGAAAAAAAAAATAATAAAAAAACTATTGAATCTGAGATGGTGAGAAAGTTACTGCACAATTATTAGAAGAAAAAACAGGAGCCATAGATTTAACTGAGGTGAAGAATGTAGCAATGCCAACAGTTATGTGGAAATCTTTGAGGGGTGTAGTACCAACAAGAGGTTCCACAGCTCCCAGCACTGTGACACCAGGTAAGAGAGATTCAGTGGTGTGATGTCTGGGAGAGCGTAAAAGGATGAAAACTAGTTTTTAAGCAAACAGATGGACTCAGCACCAGTAACAGAGTAAGTCTGAAGCATTTTTTTTTTTTATCTTTTGACAGGGACACTTTAATACAGGGCCCATATGAGTGATAATAATCTCTGCATAAAACTGCAGAATAGGTTGGCTCTATATAAATGAATAAAATGCATAAAATACACAATACTAATACACATGTTTAATCTGGCCAGATGTATTAATATGTCTCTGAACAAAATCATATAATTATGAAACAATACAATGTATAACTTACATTCATGACACAGCAGCAAAAGAGAAAATAATATTTTTTATCAGTCATGTCTATCTGTCCAAGTACTGATAAGATGTGTGCGTAGATTTCCTCTAACATGTCACTGGTACAGTATAGCCGCTAACATGTAATCTAACAGCTCCGTCAGAATACTACCTGTTGCTTTTCCCAATTATTTAGGACTTGCCATGCTGCATGATTTCCTAATCCTCATTTTGTATCTGTCTGTCTTCACCTTAATTTGTCACGTCTCCTGGACCTTCCTTTGTCCCCCTTCCTTTATCACACTAATTTAAGCCATGTCTACGCTTGCCTTGCTTAATCATACTTGTTCCCAGGCTCCCTGTCAGCATCCAGCAATCCCTTGGGCTTCTCAACCCTACTCCTTGCCTTTTAATAACGTCCTGATCTCCCTTCAATGTTACTGAGTGGGCTTTTTCCATCACTCTGCCTGTGTGTGTGCGCTTCTGTGTTATTCTTAAATGAATATTTCCACAACGTTTGTCTCCCTCCACCTCCTCCTCTCAGAGATATGCATCCCGTGGGAAGCATAAATACTGACAAATGACAAGCAGTGCGTTAACGCTCGTTATGGCGCCATCATTATAATCCACCAAGCAATGGCGTTGGGGGATCCCTGAAGGACACTTAACAGTACAGCAGCTGCTCCACATTTGTACCTGTTCACATTGCTGCATGAAGACATTGTAATAAAAATCTGCAGCTCTACAGTGAGCAGATGGGAGGGGGAGAGCTCACGTACACAAAGCACAGAGCTACGAAAGAACAGAATTAGAACTGATATGACTCAGAGCTCTTTATTCACTCCGTCTATGCCGTTCTCCAATACAGTAGATGCTAGTCCTATTCTGAAAATAGTGCTGCTTTCTTCCATAACAGTGAAAAATAAATAATGTCACACAGTTGTGTCAGTGAAGATAGCAGAGTTTCTACACCAGGATTACACTGGTAATTGCCGATACAGAAAATACAGATATATTACTGCAGAAAGTAAGAGTTAGCATTCACTACAATAGGGATGCATTGCTAATGCTGAAATTGCATGGTACTTTAATGATGAAATTACAAAAGACGTAACACTATTGAAATTATCTTGTGCTTGGAATGTCTCTGGGGAGAGAGGAGATAATTAAACATAGATATGCCTGGAATGGATTCACAGTTCATTGTGGGTTCTTTCTACGTTTGCGAAATAGGATTTGACACCGAATACAGCCAAGGGTGCAGGGATGTTTATAGGAAGAAGGATATCATCATAGGAGTTCTGTATAGGATTTGCCTATAAAACTATTCATCTTTTTTTGTGAAGTACTTCATCATATTTATATTAGGTAAACCCCCTGGGCCTCTTTGTGTAGCTCTTAATGCATAATGCATGTTTCATCTATCATTCACAAATTGATAACAACCAAGAGATAGAAATGTATTGTATGGTTTTTCTGTTTGTAAAACAAAACCCCTTGAAGAGGTAACCCAGGAAGAGGAAGACTATAGTATGAGGTGATTTTACCGCATCACGATCATCACACATAGGCAAAAACACGCCATTTGCCATCTTGCAATGACTGCCGATATTGTGGGAAAATTGTAAGGCCGTTGGTCATCTCATGCTGGTGTGGGTTAACCTGTATGTCATAACCACAATGTGGCACCTGCCCTAAATCTCATAACTTTATAACTTATGCTCAAGAGATGAGAGACAGGTAGAAGCGGAGCACCAGGAGTGTGAAAAAGTAATACTCTTCCCGGATAAGCCCTTTAAGGTGTCCAAACACCTTGACTAACTGTTCGTTCCGTCAAGCCCCATTACTCCTGACCTGCTCATATACAAAAGGGTTAATATGATATAAATGGGGAGAGGTGGGTGAAAATGGGTTATTCAAGATTAAGAAAAAACATGTGCTTTCTTCCAAAATCAGCATCATACTTGTCCACACATGTGTGGTATTACAACTCAGCTCCATTCACAATCCCATACACAGAGTGAGGACAAGAGTGGTGATGTTTGTGAATGTAAAAAGATGTCACCCTTTTTTCACTTAATATATTTTTAAAGGTTCTATTAAAATAAAATTTTACACGATGTTGGCAACAACCAAAGTAATCCATACATACAAAGTAACCAAAACAAATAAGCTCAGAAATGTAGTTAATTGTAATAATATGAAATATGAACAAAAGGTGCAAAAAGCATAGAAAGCCAAGACAACAGCTGAAAGTAAGCAGTAATATAAAAGCAAGGAAGTCCCTTGCCATTGCAAATAATATCAGAGAGTTCAGTCCCAACAGATAGCCTACAAAAAGGTCTCATTGCCAAGGTCTCACACAAGACACATTTTATGAGGAGTAAAAGCAAATAGCTGACACAAGACCTAATTGTTGAAAAACATAGTGATCGTGTTGGTTAAAGTTGCATTTCTAAGCTTCTGATTGTTCCAGTGAGCACAGTTGGGGTCTGTTAAATGGAATTGGAAATTCAATCATTTCACCATAAATTTGCCTCAACCAGTAGCTCCTTACAAGATTTCTGCCAGAGGAGTGAGAATAATAATCAGATGAGTTGTCCAAGAGCCAAGGATACTTGTGGAGAGCTTCAAAAAGATCTGTAATTAACAGGTAAATTAACAATAAGTAATGCACTCTGACACCATGGTCTGTATGCACGCTCACCACACAAGACATGTTTAAGCTATTTAAAATTTGCTGCAAAATATTTGGAAAAGCCAATGAAACACTGTGAGAATATAATGTGTATAGGATCTGTGGTATAGTGTCCACCCCACAGCACGTGAAATACCAGTTTGTCTGTTCCCAGCAAAATAATATCAAAGAAAAAGGTGAATTTAAAGCCCATAGGAAGTGCTCTAAAACGGCATTGTGACCTATGTGATCGGGACTCGCGTCACGTGACAGCGGCATTCCAGATTTCAGGCCACATGCCGGAAGTCCCAGGCAGAGCACCAGCAGCAAGTAAACTGGCTCCTAACCACTGTACGTTGCACTCGGGCCTTTTCAAACCTACCAGAAACCATAACATGGGTAGCCAGGCTCTGGTGGCAGTTTCCTTTCTAGGTACCATGCCACTTGGACAATACCTCTAATCGGGAATTCTCTTTTTTACCTCATAGGCTTCCTGAAGGGTCTGAAGGTAGTGAGATCAACCTCTGTGGACACATTGCTTTCAAAAAATGCCTAGCATGCCAATAGAAAATGTTCCCTCTCTCTGCTTCTTTTTACAAGTTGCCCTCAGGAAACTGGCCAGTCCGGCGTTGATGATATAAATTTGTACTGTTTCTACATTATACATATTGCATAGTGATAGACCTATTCTATAATCTAACTCTCTATGTCTATCTATGAGTGGTTTAACCATATTGCATGTATTTTGAAACAATAGAATCGGACCCTATGATTTTGTTTTATTATTAATCAGTTATCTAACCAAACATCAAGGAGTTAAGTGATTGTACCATTATCATTTCCCCCGAGGAAGCTGCTGTATGCAGCGAAAATGGGTTGTGTCAGCTAACTCAATTGGTACAATTGATATCAGAATACAATTATTGCTATTTTATTGGGGCACATTATTGGTGGATTTTATCAAGGAACTATTAAAAGCTATGTTTTAGAGCACTTCCTCTGGGCTTTAGATCCTCCTTTTTCTTTGATATTATTTTGCTGGGAAGAGATGAACTGATATTTCACTGATGTGGGGTGGACACTATACCACAGATCCTATATCTATTTTTGTGTAATTATTTACATAGTGATGGCTGGCTTTGTCAATGGAGATATTAATGTAGATGAGTGGCTCTCACAAGCAAAAGAGGTCTTCTCGGATAAGGCATTTGTTCAACCCAGGTATACACCATCCTTGAAACTTGCATTCCGTTACTTGCTGACGTTCCATGAACAGTACGCCATATCTTTTTGGGAAGTACAGGGGTTCGATAATTACATTCAGCATGGCATAGTCCCATGTGGCCTTCGAATCCCTGTCCTCCCTGCTTTACGCTTACGCACACCTACAGTTCTCAAAAAGTGGGAACAAGAAGCAACTAGTACCTCTATCAGGTTTCTACAGATCCTGTTAGAGGAGGAGAAAATAAATTTACAAACCGCTGAAATAAGACTCAGAGAACAGAAAGAAATTACATAAAAATTTAACAGTGATCCGGATTTAGAAAATCGTGAGACCCACCTCCAGGACAGTGTAGAACAATTTCACTTTAATCTCAAAGAAAGAAAACATTCTCAATTTATGAGAGATCTACGTGACTTTCAGGAAAATCATGCCTACAATGTTCTGGGGAAAGGAGCCCCCCCACCTCGTGAAAGTGAAACAGAGATATCCTCCTCAGAAACAGACCAATCGGAGACCGAGCAGTCTAGGGGGAGAGGCTACCCTAGGGGGCAATCGGCAGGAAGAGGCCAAACAAGTCAGACACCATGTATCTATGGTTCCTCTACCTCTTCCTCTACAGCTCCTCCTCCTTTTTTAGGAACAGTCAGCAGGGACAACAGCACGAATCCATATCCCCTATGTCCAAAAACCCACTATTAGATAACTTAGCAACTGGCAACACATTGCAGGTGGTTAACCTCTCATATTTTGTGTTATCTGAGCAGCAGGTGCAGCTCCTCAGCAGGGGTCTCTCATTTGCACCTACTGTTTTGTAAGACTCCTTTACCTGGACTAAGGACTTGCACCTGTTTACCAGAAAACTTAAGTGGCACAAGTTTTATAAGCAAAAAGAGAGACGTGAGTGTCAAGAACTAGGGATTGATGTGGGGGACCTTTTCACAACTAGAACTCTAGCAGGTTTACTAGATGAAAAAAATAGACCAAGGGGTGAGGGTCATTTCACAACATGTGGTCCCACTAACACGTCTTTCTCACCCACCAGTGAAACTTCCTGGATCTGGTACAATGTGATCTAAAAACACTTGCCACTTCCACCTTACCAACTAAAAATAATCTCTCAAGACATGAGCGTCAAGCAATGAAACAGCTCGGGGATAATAAGGACCTGATTATCAAATCTTAGGACAAAGGGGGTAATATTGTGGTACTTAGCAGAAAATACTATGTCCAGATGTGTCATAAACTACTGGATGATAGGTCCACATATGAAATTCTCCCTAGGGATATCTTTTGGAATTGAGAGACATTGTTTCTCAGGCCAAGAGTGACAGATTTCTGAGTGACAAGGAATGCCAGTTCTTATAGCCAGTTAAGACGACTATTGCTTCCTTTAATGCTCTTCCTAAGATTCCTAAAGGGGGTCTCTCCCTTAAGGGGCGGCCCATAGTATCAGGGATAGGGAGCATAGGGCAGAATATTGGCATTTACCTAGATAAGGTCTTGAGAGATTTCGTCATCACCCCTCCATCCTACACAAGGGATTTGATGGATCTCTTAAGTAGAATCGAGGGTCTGTCACTTGATGAAAATACTTTGCTAAATAGCATTGATGAAGAAGCCCTCTACTCATCCATTCCACATGAGATGGGTATGAGGGCTGTTTAATTTTTTCTATCTTCTAGAGGTAACCACCTGCAAGCACATAATACCTTGATGATAATACTTGAATTTGTCCTCACACTGAACTATTTTCTTTTTGACGGCTGAATATACCACCAGCTTAGGGGCACGACCATGGGGAGCCCTTGTACCCCCACTTACGCCAACATGCTCCTAGGCTGGTGGAAGGCCAGTCTTGTCTTTGTGGATGAGAAAGAGAAATTCAGTGACGTTTCCCTATTATGGGCAAGGTTCATTGATGATATCCTCATACTCTGGCAGGGCTCTGAGGAGGAGTTCAAAACATTCATACAATCATTGAACACTAATTCTATTGGTCTATTCTTCACATTCGAGATCAGCCATATTAAATTGGCTTTTCTAGGCCTGAATATTGAAAAAGATGAGAGTGGAATGCTGCGAACAACAGTAATCCATAAAAAAAGCAACAAATTGCCTCCCAAGGTGGGAGATCTGGCACCCAGCCCCCCTGAAAAGGGGGATCCCGAGGGGCCAGTATCTCCGCCTCAGGAGGAATTGTTCTCAAACTGAGGACTTTATTGTACTAGCTCATGACCTGAGAACCCGGTTCAGAAATCTAGGCTACCCTAATTATATCTTGAGGGACGCCTTTCAACATGCCTGACGGACTCCTAGAGGGGATCTACTCATCCCTCATAGGAAAGATGAATCTAATGGCCCCATGAGGGTCATAGGTACATTTGATCAAGCAGCAAGCCCGATCAGATCGATCCTTGAAAAATACTGGGGGATCTTAATGATGGACCATGATCTAAGTGAGGTCATAGGGGAATGGCCACAGATTACCTTTAGGAGAGGGAGGAGTCTTGGGGATATACTGACCCAGAGCCACTTGGCCCCAGATGCACAGTCATGGGATACGTTGTTTGGTAATGTATCCAAACTAAAGGTATGCTACAGATGTGGCAAATGTAAGGTCTGTCCCTTTGTATTGAGAAAACAGATTTTCAGGGGTTCTTGCTCTAACATGAGATACAGAATAGGGAACGTTATAAACTGCGATTCCTGTGGGGTCATTTATGTAGCTACTTGTCCGTGTAGAATGAATTATGTGACCAAAACCACACAAGCCTTCAAACAAAGAATACTTGAACTCAGTGATATCAGGAATAAAAGAGAAACTTCTCTTTTGATTCATGTGAACAACATACATGGAGGCCGCACAGAAGGATTATGTTTCACAGCAGTGGAATGGGTTAAATCCCTCCCCTTGAGGTGGAGATATAGATTGCATACTGTTACAGAAAGAATGTCGATGGATTCATCAACTTAATTCCACTGCTCCCACAGGTCTTAATGAACAGCGGAACTTTTCGTGTTTTCTCTAGATCATATGCATGTTCACATGGCTCCTCCCACCAAGTAATGACATGTTAGGCAGAGAGTGGACCCTTAGTAGGTGTCCGGAGATTAGTGTCATTACATAGTAGGGTAGATAAGAGGTTAATAGGAGGTTCCAAATCGGGACCGCACTTTTTAGGGCGGCCACCCCGCCTAGGTACTAGGGGCATAAGTAGGGCATAACAGGGACCAATTTAGGCTCACTGGGCCCCCACAAACCACACCCTCCTATCCCATTCTCAGTTAGGGATCTCTGTCCGTATGGGAGGAGCCATTGTTTTAGTACATGCATTTTTTTGCATTTTTTTATTGATGCACTACAATAGTGCATTACCCAATATACAAGAGTACATTTGTTTGGGGTTTGCTAACTCTCATCCTTTTTTTCCACAAATATCCTATCTGTAGCAGCCTATTAGCTAGATGCGCCATATTCTAAAAAGTATATGGATTTTTTTCAACATTGACTAAGTAAAACACTTACCAGCCTAAATCACGTTTCAACCAATATTCTTTTTATTAAATTTGATTGCTCTGTGGCATTATATCACTCCAAGGGACGGGACTTAAATTCTGGCAGATTATCATCGGCGGTGAAACTGCAGAGCGAGATCAGGAGACATCAGCGAGATCAGAGGAGATCATGCGTATGTTCTCGTAGCATTGCGATCCACGTGATCGAGAATATAATGTGGTCAGATGAAAACAAGATGGAACTGTTTGGATATCATAATACACACTGTGTTTGGAGGAGAAATGGCTCTGCACATGACCCTAAAAACATTATACCAACAGTGAAGTTTGGAGGTGGGAACATCACAGTGTGTGGCTGATTTTTAGCAAATGGTACTTCACTCAACACAACACAACAGAGTTCGCATAATTGAAGAAAGGATCATTTAGCAGATTTACCGAGACAATCTTAAGAAAAATCTGCTGCCATCTACCAGGATGATGAAGATGAGACAAGGGTGGACATTTCAGCAAGATTATGATCCAAAACACACAGCCAAGGAAAATCTCAAAAGGTTTCAAAGAAAGAAAATTAAGCTGCCAGGTGGCCCAGGTGGCCCAGGTGATCACCTGACTTATGTCCCATTGAAACTTAAGATCATTATTCATAGAAGAGGCCCACAGAATGCTTGAGATTTAAAGACTGTGTGGAAGAATGGGCTAAAATCACATCAGAGAACAAAAGAGATCGGCTCCATAGTGTGACTTCCAAGCAAATCTGTATGCCTGAGGAAGCTGCCCATGCACAGTGAAACGCATTGCATGATGAAAAATAAAAGTTTATTCTGCCTTTCCTGATGGGTTGGTCCGGTCAGTGCTGAAATACTCCTGCATTTCTTGAGAAGTTTGTTGTGCTCCGGAAAATAACACCAGTGCACTGCATGTGACTAGTTTCGTCATATAGGAGGTGTCTTCAAGCAGTCATTGCCAACAAAGGCTTCTGTACAAATTATTTTAGCCGAATGGCTCTCCCATAAAGATATATGGAGGGGGCATGTCGGCTGCCGCTTTGTGTGAGGGTCAATATGCTCTGTTCCTAGGGAGAACAGGGTCCTTCTTCAGGAGATTGTGGAATGTCCAAGTGGTCAGAGCCCCCGTGATCTTATACTGATCCCTTATCCGCAGGATACGTTTTTGGACATGCTACATCTCCTTTAAATATATATCAGTAAGCATGTACAATGCTTTTTTCATGTGTCAATTCACATTATTACACATAACTTTATTCCAGATCTTAGGTGAAAATTTCATGTCAATAGCACCTTGGGAAATATATTTAGTAGGAAAAATGTTGATGTGTTAAATACTCAATTCTCCCGCTGTATCCTGGATAACTCCTGTAAAGTGCATCTGTCACATGAAATAATCTAGCAAAGCTGCACACACAGTGCAGTACTGCTTCATTATCCTACTCCAGGCATTACTTTGTTGCTAATGTACAAAAACCAAAAGAAAAAAAAGGAAACAACAATGGCACACACCTAAATATAAAGTACAAAAATTCTTTATTAGGGCAGAATATGTACATAAATATATAAAGCACTCCCTCTAAGAATATTGAAAAAGCTCAGAGTTTGAGCTATTTCCACAAGCAAAAGGAGTCATAGCCCCTTCTAAGTGTAACTCGTCCAAAAATCAATTAATAAACAATGGCCCTGATTTACTAATGTAAAACCGACCTGCTATGTCAGGTTGTGGACAGATTCTGCGCCAGAAATTCTGTGTGCGCCATAATTTGCACCAGAATTTGCACCAGAATGAAAAAAAAACCCGAACAACTCTCCATTTTTCTATCACAGACTATATAGATATCTCTATTAAAGCTATTCTCAAAATTCCAAAAACCATAAAGCAAAGCTAAAATTAATTAATTTTTATTACAAAATGCAAAAAACACAAACAAAATTAAAAGATAGTACCGGTTATAGATACATTCAGATACAGTGAGGTCAATCCCTAAATATACACCTATACCCAACGCTTTTCCCCGTACCCAGATTAATAGTACGGTTCATCAGGGGTTTAACCCCTTAAGGACCAAGGACGTACCGGTACGTTCTTGGTCCTGCTCTTCTGATATAACGCGGGGTTACACAGTAACCCCGCGTCATATCACGGCGGGCCCGGCGTCATAGTGAAGCCGGGACCCGCCTCTAATAGCGCGCAGCGCCGATCGCGGCGCCGCGCGCTATTAACCCTTTAGCCGCGCGGCTAAAAGTGAAAGTTCCCGGCTAGCTCAGTCGGGCTTTTCGGGATAGCCGCGGCTAATCGCGGCATCCCGAACAGCTGACAGGACAGCGGGAGGGCCCCTTCCTGCCTCCTCACTGTCCGATCGCCGAATGACTGCTCAGTGCCTGAGATCCAGGCATGAGCAGTCATGCGGCAGAATCGTTGATCACTGGTTTCTTATGAGAAACCAGTGATCAGCATAGGAGATCAGTGTGTGCAGTGTTATAGGTCCCTATGGGACCTATAACACTGAAAAAAAAAGTGGAAAAAAAAGTGAATAAAGATCATTTAACTCCTCCTCTATTAAAAGTTTGAATCATCCCCCTTTTCCTATAAAAAAAGAAAAACACAGTGTAAATAAAAATAAAAATAAACATATATGGTATCACCGCGTGCGGAAATGTCCGAATTATAAAAAATATATAATTAATTAAACCGCTCGGTCAATGGCGTGCGCGCAAAAAAATTCCAAAGTCCAAAATAGTGCATTTTTGGTCACTTTTTATATCATTTAAAAATGAATAAAAATCAATCAATAAGTCCTATCAATGCAAAAATGGTACCGTTAAAAACTTCCGATCACGGCGCAAAAAATGAGCCCTCATACTGCACCATACACGGAAAAATAAAAAAGTTATAGGGGTCAGAAGATGACAATTTTAAACGTATTAATTTTCCTGCATGTAGTTATGATTTTTTCCAGAAGTCCGACAAAATCAAATCTATATAAGTAGGGGGTCATTTTAATCGTATGGACCTACAGAATAAATATCAGGTGTCATTTTTACCGAAAAATGTACTACGTAGAAACGGAAGCCCCCAAAAGTTACAAAACAGCGTTTTTTTTTCAATTTTGTCACACAATGATTTTTTTTCCCGTTTCACCGTAGATTTTTGGGCAAAATGACTGACGTCATTACAAAGCAGAATTGGTGGCGCAAAAAATAAGCCATTATATGGATTTTTAGGTGCAAAATTTAAAGAGTTATGATTTTTTAAAGGCAAGGAGCAAAAAACGAAAATGCAAAAACGGAAAAAACCCCGGTCCTTAACCCTTTAAGGACTCAGCCCATTTTGGCCTTAAGGACTCAGACAATTTAATTTTGACGTTTTCATTTTTTCCTCCTCGCCTTCTAAAAATCATAGCTCTTTTATATTTTCATCCACAGACTAGTATGAGGGCTTGTTTTTTGCGCGACCAGTTGTCCTTTGTAATGACATCACTCATTATATCATAAAATGTATGGCGCAACCAAAAAACACTATTTTTGTGGGGAAATTAAAACGAAAAACGCAATTTTGCTAATTTTGGAAGGTTTTGTTTTCACGCCGTACAATTTATGGTAAAAATGACATGTGTTCTTTATTCTGAGGGTCAATACGATTAAAATGATACCCATTATTATATACTTTTATATTATTGTTGCGCTTAAAAAAAATCAAAAACTTTTTAACCAAATTAGTACGTTTATAATCCCTTTATTTTGATGACCTCTAACTTTTTTATTTTTCCGTATAAGTGGCGGTATGGGGGCTCATTTTTTGCGCCATGATCTGTACTTTTTTTTGATACCACATTTGCATATAAAAAACTTTTAATACATTTTTTATAATTTTTTTTTAATAAAATGTATTAAAAAAGTAGGAATTTTGGACTTTTTAAATTTTTTTTCGTTCACGCCGTTCACCGTACGGGATCATTAACATTTTATTTTAATAGTTCGGACATTTACGCATGCGGCGATACCAAATATGTCTATAAAAAATGTTTTTTACGCTTTTTGGGGGTAAAGTAGGAAAAAACGGACGTTTTACTTTTTTATTGGGGGAGTGGATTTTTCACTTTTTTTTTACTTTTACATTTAAAAATTTTTAAAAATTTTTTTTACACTTGAATAGTCCCATAGGGGACTATTCATAGCAATACCATGATTGCTAATACTGATCTGTTCTATGTATAGGACATAGAACAGATCAGTATTATCGGTCATCTCCTGCTCTGGTCTGCTCGATCACAGACCAGAGCAGGAGACGCCGGGAGCCGCACGGAGGAAGGAGAGGGGACCTCCGTGCGGCGTTATGAATGATCGGATCCCCGCAGCAGCGCTGCGGGCGATCCGATCGTTCATTTAAATCGCGAACTGCCGCAGATGCCGGGATCTGTATTGATCCCGGCACCTGAGGGGTTAATGGCGGACGCCCGCGAGATCGCGGGCGTCGGCCATTGCCTGCGGGTCCCTGGCTGCGATCAGCAGCCGGGATCAGCCGCGCATGACACGGGCATCGCTCCGATGCCCGCGGTTATGCTTAGGACGTAAATGTACGTCCCGGTGCGTTAAGTACCACCTCACCAGGACGTACATTTACGTCCTGCGTCCTTAAGGGGTTAAGGGGTTAAACAGAATGACAAATAATTATAACGCAGCATATATCACTCCCTTCCACTATAAAAATAGGGAGAGAGAGGGAACAAATGTGGTATCAGAGGATATCAATACATTAACAAAAGCATAAATAAAGCATGACAACATAAAAGCACATGAAGCTAGGCTGACAATACAATACATTGATCTTCAATTAAGTACGGTCTGAGTTGCCTTTCTTATATTGTTTTAACCTTGATATGGTAAGAAAGGTGTCCCAAACCCCTACATGTGGTGTTATGTAAGGGGTCAATGTGAGCCAAATTTCTATGTGATGATCTCCTACTTCCAATAATGAACTAGGGAAAACATCTCATTAATTCACCTCTTTCGAATAGAAGAGAAAGAGAAGCAATGGACACCATCAGTCCAACACTGGGTATAATCCAACAATAGGTATAGTCAATATAAGATCCATCAGATCAATATACTTGTGTTGCAAACGAGGACCATCAAACAAGGTATTTAAAATATAAATGAAATCCTAGATATAGAGGGAGATTTATCAAACTGTGTGAGAGAAAAAATAGAGTGATGTTCCAACAGCGACCAATGACTGCTCAGCTTTCACTTTACCTCAGCTCGTTAGCTGAGCTGTGATTGGTCGCTGTGGGAAAATCTCTCCATTTTTTCTCTCACACAGTTTGATTAACCTCCCTCATAGTCAAAATAAGGTGCCACTAAACCAATAACCGTAGTAACGGAATCTAGAGACCAGGGATACAATTAACCCTAAAAAGGACAATCCCTTCACAAGTCCACCGCTATGGTCATTGGTACAGGTTCTATATACTTGACCGCCATAGTATACGACCACCGCCAGGTACACTGAGTGTGGTCACCACACTCAGTGTACCGGAGACACAAGCAGTTCAAGAACCAGGATATTGTGGTGTTCCGGTACCGTATTGCATACCGTACCTTGTATGGTGGTCCCCAAAGCCAGAGTTACTACGTTCAGGTAGTGTTCCCCAGGTGGGACAGTCCCTAGTCACCCCTCCTCTACTCTAATTCTGTGGTGTCTATATGTACATATTTAATAATAATGTGTATATTTACTATAATGTATAGAATGCTTACCTTGTTAGCATCGTAGGACCTTCTGTCATGTGACTGTGTTGATTCCTCTATGGTATGTTGGAGGACCATTGTAGGTCCTTGGGTCACATGTTACCCATAGTGCTATGTAAAAGTGATTGACAGAAGTATTAGACCAATTAGCTCTAGTCCAGCCCCTGCCCATATAAGGGAGCTGTTGCCAATTATCGCTCTCTTGGGTTGCTGCTCTCGTGGATGCCGGACTAGCAGGACAGATCTGCGCAACTTTCAAAGACAAGCTAGGCCTGAAAACCTACTGGCCTCAGCCTAAACTAAACCATGAGTTCTAAACTAATCCCCGCTAAAGCTAGCGTGACTACTGGACCACAACTAAATCCCCTAAATCCAGAGGAACAGCACATATCAGTCTAAGGACTCTAAAACGCTTAAGGTCCCAACCTTTGTCAATCTCTGAGAGACTTTTCATGTATAGAGACTGTTCTTGTTATGAAGCTTGCATAAAATCTTCAGTAAAGTTCCAACTGTTCTCAGCAAACTCTCCGGTTGAGGACATTCAATTATTCTATACCTCCCTATCACTCTTGGGAAGGGTGGCAGTAGGACAAGCATTACAGAGGAGCCCTCACCCTGGCATTACGAATAGAAAGGGTTAACCAGACACCCTTTAGTCGTCGCACAGCTACACCCCATATACCCTACTACCCCAGGCTATCACAATATGAACATAGACTAGATATAAGGATCAGTATACAGCAGACAAAACCAGGAGATGCAGGGTATGAACAGGTTAACTAAAGGTCAGAACACTAAACAGGTCAGGAAATCAAGAGCACTGTACACACTGGACTCTGAACAAGGAACACACTAGACACCCCACTCCAAACATGGAGGGACAACAATACTAAAGTCAAATAGGCTCCTAGCCAGCTGGAACACTTTACAGTGTGAACAGGATACTAAGCTAGGAGGAAACAAAAATCCTAAATACAAGCAAACACTGGTACAAACACAAGGCTAACTCACTCCTAGATAAACAGATTAACAAAAGGCTTGAGACAGGATTCTATCCTAGGAGATCCAGGATGAAACAAGGGTCAAAACAGAGCTGACAAACACACACTATGTTAAAGGGGTACTCCGGCCCTAATACATCTTATCCCCTATCCAAAGCATAGGGGGTAAGATGTCTGGGGACCCCCGCACCACTGGGGACCCCAGCAATCTGTCATTGCACACCTATCTTTTTGAGCTTTCCACAGTGCTGGAAGCTCCAAATGTGAAGCATGATGACCACGGGGCCGAAGTGTCACAATGTCACGATACTCCGGCCCTGGGGTTGTCACGCTACACATTTGGAGCCTAGAGCGCTGCGGAGAGCTCCCCAGCAGTGGGACCCCCGCAATCAGACATCTTATCCCTATCCTTTGGATAGGGGATATGATGTATTAGGGCCGGAGTACCACTTTAATACAGACTCAGGAAACACTGAATACAAAGCATATGCAGAACTAACAATACAAGAATATCAAAACCTGACAAAGGTACTAAAACAAGGCAAGCAAAAAGCTATATCAAATAACTAGGACATAGAGCCATGGCTAACTAACGACATTAGTGCACACACACAGACATAGCAAAATAATGAAAACTTGGTCTGAGTTACAGGTGTAATAACTAGCCCAGACCAGCACATGAAGAGGCCTTATATACACTCCCAGTGCTGAAGGGCCTTTATTCTCCAGATCTGGGGGCTCAATAACCCAGAGTTTTTTTTTTTTTTTTTTTTTTTTGCATTTTTGCAATTCACCAGCTGTAACTTTTTATTTGACCGTTTATGTTGAGACTTAGATTTTTTCCAGAGCATGTATTCGTTTTTTGGTGTTTTGGGGCACATACATATCCTGTGTCATTCCTTTTTTTTTTTTTTTTTATTTATTTTATTTTTTTTGGTAAATGAAAATAAAATAAACAATTTTAAGCATTTTTAAATCAATTATGTTTCACATTGAGCAACATATTCAATGAATTATTCATCTTATTACATTTGTGTGGTTACTTAGAATGTACATTAGTTGCCAACTTCTAAAACTGATTTTCTAGTGACACTTTGGATTTGACAGCATGAGGTATGGTTTTTGGCGGGTGTGGCTTATGGTGGATTAGGTTTTTAGGGCATTTTTTTAGGACATTTACTTTATGAGGTTTAGTTGCAGCCAATTCATGTTCCTTACTGAACACATTTAAAATGAAAGAAAAAAACTGAAATAAAAAGATTTTTAGTTCATAACAGAGAATAAAATGCTGCATAGCTCTGCAAGACAGCAAGGAGTTCCTGGAAATTGTTCTTTAATGTTGGCAACTACAGCCTGAAATAGCTGTCATGTTCTCTGCATAAGTAATGAACAGCTATGGCTATGTAGCCTAGAAATGTTTAAATGTAAAGGTAAATGTAAATGGTAATAATAAATGTTGACCTAAAAATTGATATCAGTGATCCATTTAATTAAAACATTCACAGTTTTTTGGTAAATTATTTAATTTATAAATGTAAAGAAATTAATGTAAGTATGCGTATTTATGAATAAATGCTGTATGGCAGAGGTCACATGCTTCATGCAGATTAACCTCTTAAGGACGCAGAGTGTACCTGTACGCCCTGCGCCCGGTTCCGGTATATAACGCGCACGTCTTCCACCGGTCCTCCTGCGCCTCTATGGTTGTAAGCACGGGACGTCACTGAGGTCCCATGTGTACAACCATAGAGAGGCGGAGGATCGCAGGAAGACCGCAGGAGGACCTGAGGAGGACGTGCATCGGCCGGGGAATGGTTAGTGACCCGCGGACATCCTTATGTCCCGAAAAGATTTTTCGGGAAACAGGGATGTCCGGCATAGGAAAACCTATCTGCCCGGGCCGGCTCCTGTGTGCGGCTGCAGGCTGTATACTAATAACCAGGGGGCCTCCAGCTGTTGTGAAACTACAACTACCAGCATGCCCGGACAGCCTTTGCCGGTCCGGGCATGCTGGGAGTTGTAGTTTCACAACAGCTGGAGGCACCCTCGTTTTTAGTATACAGTCATTAGTAATTCACCTGCCCGGCGCCCGGAACTGTATGTTCCAGGCATAGGGCAATAAACATAGGAATTTAAAGGTATTATCTCATTCTAGAAAACTATAGCTGCTTTCTTGAAAAAACTAAACAAAAAAACAGCCCGCACACCTGTCCTCATGTTGTGAGTGGTATTACAACTTGGCTCCGTTCACTTCAATATAACTTAGCAGTAATCAGGGGTCAAGTCCTGGGAAAAAAAGTGAGGGAACTCATCCAAGATTTCCATTCAATGGCTGGTCCTGCAGGACTTCTGATAATGGAAATGGTGTTCCTGCTGTGAAAAAAGTACAGGAACTCAGTTTCCATGCATTCCTGCAGGACTTGAGCCCTGGCTGTAATACCCCATACAACCTGCTTCTTGAAGTAGTCATCATGGTTTCAAGCGATGCCACAGTTGAACATAAGGGGCTGGAATTGCTGCCAGATGAAGAGACTGGTTCTTCAATAAGGGAATCTCATGAGGGTCTAAAAAAAACAATTAACTTTAGGAAGGCAAAGTTCGATCAACTCAGAGAAGCCCTTAACAATATAAAATGGGATAATGTCCTCAAAAACAAGAATACTAACACTAAATGGGAGACTTTTAAAAATACCTTACATTTTCACTGTAAGATGTATATACCTTATGGGAATAAAAGGGTCAGAAATAAAAGAAAACCAATATGGATGAATAAGAACGCGAAGGGGGCACTAAATTACAAAAATAAAGCATTTAAACTACTAAAACAGGACGGCAGTGAAGAAGCATTAAAAAGCTATAGAGAAAAATGTAGAATACATAAAAAACAGATAAAAGCCACAAAAATAGAGACAGAAAGATGCATTGCCAAAGAGAGTAAAACTAACCCCAAAATGTTCTTTAACTATATAAATAGCAAAAAGGTCAAAAATGAAAGTGTAGGCCCTTTAAAAAATGATGAGGAACAAATTATAACCAGGTATCAGGAAAAGGCAAATATATTAAACAAATTCTTCTCCACTATATTTACCGCGGAAAAGGAAATGCCAGGTGAAATACAGTGATAAGGTAAACTCCCTTGTACTGGTCACCTGTCTAACCCAGGAAGAAGTACAGTACCGCCTACAAAAAATCAAAATAGACAAATCACCAGGTCCAGAAGGCATTCACCCCCGTGTTCTAAAGGAATTAAGTAATATAATAGACAGACCCCTATTTTTAATATTCAGGGACTCTATAGTGACAGGGACTGTTCCCCAGGAGGGTGGTTATTAATGGTTTGTATTCTGATTGGGTGACTGTTACTAGTGACCTTGAAGAGGGGTTGAATAGTAAAGTAGCAATCTTGGCAGATGATACTAAACTCTGTAATGCGGTAAACACAATAGAGGACAGTGCACTGTTACAAATGGATCTGGATAGGTTGGAGGTTTGGGCTGGGAAGTGGCAGATGAGGTTCAACACTGATAAATTTAAGGTAATGCACATAAGGAAGAAAAATCCGGGCTGGGATTATGTATTAAATGAGAGAACACTTGGGACGACTGACGTGGAAAAGGACTTGGGAGCCTTAGTTAACAGTAAATTTAGCTGTAGTGACCAGTGTCGGGCAGCTGCTGCCAAGGCAAATAAAATCATGGGGTGCATCAATAGGGGCATAGATGCGCATGCCAAGGAAATAATTCTACCGCTGTACAAATCACTAGTCAGACCACACATAGAATGTGTACAAGAAAGATATAGTGAAGCTGGGGAGGGTTCAAAGATGGGCAACCAGGGTAATACGGGGAATGGGAGAACTACAGTACCCAGAAAGATTATCAGTATTAGGGTTATTTAGTTTAGAAAAAAGAAGGCTTAGGGGAGACTTAATAACTATGTAAAAATATGTCAGGGAACAGTACAGAGATCTCTCCCATGATCTATTTATAGGGGGACACCCTCTACATCTAGAGGAAAGGAGGTTTCTACACCAGCACAGATGGGGGTTCTTTACTGTAAGAGAAGTGAGACTGTGGAATTCTCTGCCTGAGGAGGTGGTCATGGTGAACTCTGTAAAAGAGTTCAAAAATGGGCTGGATGCATTTTTGGAGAATAATAACATTACAGGTTATGTATACTAGCTTTATAGGGACAGAACGTTGATCCAGGGATTTATTCTGACCGCCATATTTGGAGTCGGGAAGACATTTTTACCTTGAGTATGAAGGTTTTTTGCCTTCCTCTGGATCAACTCAGTAGGGACTCATTAGAGATATAGGTTGAACTTGATGGACTCTGGTCTTTTTTCAACCTTATGAACTATGTTACTATGTTACTATCTTAGACAGGCACACTGTTAAACTCACCTTGCAAGAGCTGTAAGGCTAGGCTTCCACACAGATTTTTTTATGGTGTTTTTGGAAAACAGTATTTGGGCCAAAGCCAGAAGTGTATTCAAAGGGAATGGGAAATATAAAGGACAGACTTAAATGGGCACTCTCTTTAAAACAAATTTTTGATATTGCACTCCTTATGGTAAATAAAAAAAGATTTTTTAATATACTTTGGTTAAAAAAATGAAGTTTTCTATGTTTTATTTGTGCTTAAAAAATCTCAAGACCACATTTTCCTCATCTTATACACAGACTTAGGACCAAAGCCCAAACACAGAAAGTGCAGCCTGGAGTGCTGAGGGGGGGTAGGGTGTGTGTCCAACCAACAGCATATGGCAGTTGAGTGTGAGAGGAGCTATGATTGGATGAGGCAGGACACACACCCTCAGCACTCCAGGTGGCACTTTCTGTGTTTGGACCTCAGTCCTAAGTCTGTGTATAAGATGGGGGAAAATGTGCTCTTGAGCTTTTTTAAGCACAAATAAAACATGAGAGTTACCCTTTAAACTTCTTCTCCCCAATGGATTCATTGCATCATACAATATATTGGGACACTTAAAATGTAGAGTTCCACTTATACCTGATCTTCAAGTTAGTGTGGAGAGACACAGCCCACACTTTGTGGTGCAGTTGCCAAAGTAACCCTCTGATGCCCAGCTAGTTTCCTGATAAATGCCTTTAAAGTTTAGAGAGGACTCATGCATGGAACTTGTTGGGTCCTATTTTAGTATAAATTATTGTGAACTACATTGTGCATATCAGTGTAATTTCAGCATTAACACATTTATATGTTTTTTGTTATGGTTTATAGTACCATACACTGAGTACCAAGTACTGAGACTTTTTTAATTGATGTACCTGTGTGATGCTTTTTTTTTTTTTTTGTTTTGTTTTGCAGGGCATGCAAAAGTCTAAGAACCCATTTTCTGTTGGCAATAGGCAGCAAGTCAATTTTGTATACGGCTGGGGGAAAAGTCCCTGGGTCGGGCGCAATGCACCTGGCTCGGGTAATCTCTTAAAGATAAAGTAAAGTAAAAATATTGGGACCTAGTATTAGGTCATGACATAAATAGTTCTGTCAAAACCAAACTTTTTGTTGAGGTTTTACAGAGGCGATGGAGCAGAATTTTTGAAAATTTTGCCCATCTCTTTTTAGGTAGAAATTTTGGAGATTTTTTTTTTCTTTAGGGGGAGCAAACAATGTGGTAATTTTAACAGTTTGCTGTTTTATGAACACATTATTTTAATATTTTTTATACTTTTCTAAACTTGTAGATTTATTTTTACTCTTTTCTTTCTTTTTTTACTCCAGAGAACCTGAACATGCAATTATTTGATTACTTGAAAAAGTATTGCAATGGTTTTGTATTGTAATACTTCTCTTAGTACGTCTTAAGCAGAGAGTACTAGAATTACTAAGATGGTAGGACCATGGGCGTTCACTAGGCCACATTTATGACTCTAGCCAATCATGTGAAAAATCAGGTTTCATGGCATATAGCTTGTTAAAAGATTGGGATCAGAGATCATCAAAGATTTGTTGGGGGGTAATAAAACTCTTAACCTCTTAAGGACGCAGGGCGTACCTGTACGCCCTGAGCCTGGTCCCAGTGTTTAAAACGGGGTCACGCCGTGATCCCGCATCACACCGGGTCGGTCCCAGCTGCTGGTCATAGCCGGGACCCTGGGCTAACAGCGTGCGGCACCGATCGTTGTGCCGCGCGCTATTAACCCTTCAGACGTGGCGATCAAAGTTGATGCCGCGTCCGAAAGTGAAAGTAAACGCTTCCCGGCAGCTCAGTCAGACTGATCGGGACATCACAATTAAATTGTGATGTCCTAATCAGCGGGATGCGAGCGGTGAACCCCTTACCTTGCTCAGTCGTGTCCGATCGGCGTTTGATTTCTCCAAGCCTGAGCTACAGGCTTGAGCAATCCAGCACCTATCTCTCTGATCCATGCAAAGCTATGGGTAAAATATCAGTATGTGCAGTGTTATAGGTCCCTATGGGAGCTATAGCACTGCAAAAAAAAGTGAAAAAAAAGTTAACAAAGGTCATTTTTTTTTTATAACTGTAGTTTTTATTAAAGATTTTCACATAAAAAAAGAAGCCAGTAAAACACAATCAAAGCATAATCCGGGACACTGCCCAGTGCGATCACATCAGGGGCAAATGACAAGCTAAGATAGAGACCAGAGCATGCAGAAACAGTTGTAGTCCAAAACGACTAGTCCCAACCTCAGAAAAACCATAAAGACTGTAGTAAATGAATATAGTTATATAGCCAAATATTCAAAGAGAGAACTAAAACTCTTCAACATGAAAAACTGAGGGAGGAGACAAGAACAAAGACAGAAAAGAGACAAAGATAACAAACCACAAACAAACAACAAACAAAAAACAAACAAAAAAATAAAAATAAAAAAGGGGGGGGACAAGGAGGGAAGGGAAAGAGGGGGGGGGGGGGAGAGGAAGATGTTAGTATCGCCTCAGGGAGGTTGCCTGTCAGAGAAACGGTCCCATGGTTCCCAAACTAAAAGAAAGGCAGGGATAGTATTATTCAAAGAGGCAGTGAGATATTCTAAAGAGCGCATTTCACGTATACGGGAGAGCAGGTCTGATTCAGAGGGAGGAAGAGTCCTCTTCCAGCATTTAGCAACAAGTGTCTTAGCTGCCAAGAACATATGCATAGCTAGCTTAAACAGTTTCTTGGGCAGAGTGTGAGATGTGCAAGAGGTAGACCTGAGGGTCAGGAGGGACTGAAACTCCAAGAACATCTGATAATAAACGACTCACTAACTCCCAATACCCCGTGATAAGAGGGCAGGACCAGAAAACATGAAACAGTGTCCCCAAACCCACCCCGCAACGCCAGCACTGGGGGGGGGGGGGGATATCGGGATTCAGCCTATTCAATAACTCTGGAGTATGGTACCAACCCATAAACAGCTTGTATTGAGTCTCCTTATAGGCTGTACATATAGACGCCCTAGAGGCCCGCTCCCATATTATCTTCCATTGAGGAAGAGTGATAGTAGTATTAAGCGCCTCCTCCCAGCGAGGCATAGAGCAATGAGATACCTGGACTCCCTCCTGAGGTTGGATTAACAAGGAATAAATATCGGAGAGAAGACCCCTCACCTGAGGTCCACCACGACACAGCCTTTCAAAGCCAGTGGGGAGGACACCATTGGTGCACCCAGTGTGGAGGACATAAAGTGTTGTAGCTGTGAATAATGAAAACGCTCAGATGAGGGGAGATCCCAACGAGACTGTAAATAAGAGAAAGGCAGGAGGGTACGCGACAAAGGGTCAACTACATCCGCCCAGCAAAAAAGGCCTCTAGACCCCCATTCCCTCACCATAAGAGAGGTCCGGCCAGGGGGAAAGCTAGGATGATAAAGGAAAGATTGAAGAGGGGAATAGGGAGACAGCAGTTTAAATTTGACAGAACAGTAATTCCACACATATTTAGAAAATGCCATAGGGCCCAGGAGAGGGGTGAGAGTAGGAGCAGAGGCAGGAAGAGTCCAAAGGAGAGCGTTAGAGTGGACGGGCGCTAACCACAGCTTCTCTAGTTCCATCCAGCGGCTGTAGGCATGATAGGTGGACCACACCGCAAGATGGCGCAAATGGGCAGCCCGTAATACTTCACCACATCCGGGACCGCCAGACCCCCAAACGCCCGCCCAGCCAACATCACAGACATCGGAAGCCTATGTCTTTTCCCGTCCCAAATAAACCGAAAAATAGCCGCCTGTAGGGAGCGCAGGGCCGACAGCGGGACCCGAACCGGCAGGGTTTCAAAAAAGTAGAGGAGTTTCGGAAGAACAGTCATTTTCACCGCGGCAATGCGACCAAAAAAAAGAAATATATTGCGAGCGCCATTTTTCCATAAGGGCACGGAGATCCCTGAAAAGGGGGAGATAATTGGTGGAATATAGTTAGGAATAGTGAGAGGAGATCCAGACCCCAAGGTATTTAATAGCAGAGGTAGACCACCGGAAAGAATAGTTAGAGCGTAAAAGAGTAGGAAGGTTAAGAGGAAGGGCCTCTGATTTAGAAAGATTTACCTTGTAGCCAGAAACCACACCATAGTCATGCAGAACCCTATAGAGAGAAGGAAGAGACAGTAGAGGTCGAGATAGCGTAATAAGAACATCATCAGCAAATAAACAAACCTTGAATTCCCTATCATGTAAGGAAATACCAGTAATGTCCGGATCACCCCTGATCATGGCAGCCAAGGGTTCAATACAGAGTGCAAAGATCAGCGGGGATAACGGGCAACCCTGATGAGTCCCATTAAACAAAGAAAAAGTAGGAGATGGCGAGTGAGGAAGCTTAAGTGAGGCTGTAGGAGAGGAATAGAGACCCCGCAGTGCAGTCAAAAACCTCCCCGAAAATGCAAATTTCTGTAAAGTAGCAAAAAGGAACGGCTACCCAAGCCTATCAAAAGCTTTCTCAGCATCAAGACTAAGAATTAATTCCTGTTCAGATCTCCAATTGATCAAAACAATCAGGTCCACTACCCTCCTAGTGTTGTCTCCACCCTGGCGACAAGGGATAAATCCAACCTGGTTCTTATGAACAAGGGCCGGGAGGAAAGAGCAAAGTCTAACTGCCAAAACCTTAGAAAAAAGCTTAAGGTCAGAGTTAAGGAGGGCAATGGGCCGGTAACTGGAACAATCATGAGGATCCTTACCAGGCTTGGGTATGAGGGTGATAAGGGAGTGCAAGAAAGACTGTGGGATCGTCTCCCCATCCAGAAAGGAATTGAAAAGAGGGACAAGTTTAGGCACCAACAAAGATGAGAACGTCTTATAGTACAGGTAAGGGAAGCCATCCGGCCCAGGGGAGCGACCAGCTGGGAGAGATTTAAGGGCCTCAGAGATCTCCCCTCCAGTAATAGGAGCATTAAGAGCATCCCGGTCCGCCCCCGAAAGAGAGGGCAATCCACACCGAGAGAGATAGGCATCTAAGGCTACCATTCTCTCCCCCGGGTCGGACGGCAACTGGGAAGGAAGTGAGTAAAGATTAGTGTAATAGTCAACAAAAAGACGAGAGATATCAGCAGGGTGGTAATGAAGCACCCCAGTAGGGTCCTTCAAAGCAGAGGGGGATTGAGCAGCAGCCCGGTCACGCAAACGTCTCGCCAGCATTGTGTGGGCCTTATTCCCCTTTTCATAGAAACGCTGCCTAGCATAAAGCAATTGCCTCTCAACTTTATGGAGAGCCAGGTCGCCTAAGCGTGCCCGAGCCGCCACCAAGCCCCTCAGAGTCGAAACAGAAGGAGAACACAACAAGAGAGCCTCCAGACGAGCAATCTCTATACGAAGTTCCCGAGATCGATTCAGAGCATTCCGCTTGAGACCGGCGCCCAGAGCAATGCAATGGCCACGGATCACCGATAGGATAGCCTGAGAGGACACAGAGCCTTCTTTAGTGGCAAAGTAGTCAGAAATACACTGCTGAATCGATTCACGGGAAGGTAACGTTTTAAGAAGAGAGTTGTTCATCCTCCAATGACAGGATCTCAGAGAGGAAGGGGTAGAGGAAAAAGAGAGGAGAACTGGACAGTGGTCAGACCAGGAGATAGGATCCAGAGAAGTATCAGAGAGCATGCGCACCATTGGGAGATTCCCGAAAAAATAATCAATACGCGTATGCAATTTGTGGGGATGTGAGTAAAAACTAAAAGAGCGCTCCGTCGGGTGGCCAATCCACCACAAATCGTAGAGCGAGGAGTTACGAATGAGACGTCGAAAAAGCGAAGCCAGACGCAGCTGCGCAGGTACAGGGGGAGCACTAGTAACAAAAATGGCGGTCCAGGGATGGGGAGAAAATGAGATTGAAGTCACCGCCCACTAACCATGCAGACGGAGGATACCTCTGGAGTTTAGCAAAGGAAAGGGATTTGCGAAGTGTTAGGCGCATAGACATTACAGAGCAAAAGGGGGACCCCTCTCAGAGTACCTTCTAATATTACGTATCGTCCCATAGGGTCAAAGAGGGAGGAAGAGACTTGAAGCGAGCAGGATCTAGAAACCAGGATAGCCACCCCCGCCGTCTTCCTACTCGTGGTAGCTGAGTAAGACTGGGGGAACAGGTGTTGAAGAAATTGGAAGGACCCAGAATGGTCGAAGTGCGTCTCCTGAAGGAAAACTATATCAGCATGTAAACCAGCCAACTCACGTTGTAGAAGGCGTCGCTTAGTGGGGGAATTAAGCCCCTTAACATTCAGGGAGACGCACTTGACCATGGCGGGTGAGTGAAGAAAAAGAAACAGCCAAGAAGAAGCATACTCACAAGAACAGCCTGGTAGGATACGGCGGGCAGCACCGAACCCTGCATGGGAACTGGGAAAGAGCAGGGACCAGCAACTGTACTGACAGGAGAAGACAACCTAAGGCAGGAGAAAAAAAAGGGAAACGGACAGACAAGACAATGAAAGACTAACAGAAAACAACACCAAATCAAGAGAAAACACAAAAGCAAACAAACAGACGAAAGACCAAACAGATACCAGAGAACAAATAAAGTACAACAAACAGTAGTGAAATAAACCATTGACCAGGAAGCCAATGCGGAGGCCAGGACCATCGATGTGGACCATGAACCAAAGCATGGGCGGTCCATTACTATGGCCTCAGGAGGGGAAATGGAAGGAGCAAACTAGAGAACCACCACCAAAAAGGCAGGAACCCAACTCTGAGGCCATATCATAAAAACACACGTGAAGAAAAACCACAGGTGACCAAAAAATGCGACACTACTACAATGATGGGGACAATCAAAAACTAGAACAAATGTCAACCACGCGGAGGGGATAATCTCCGCCAATCAGGGAACAGCCAGAGTCCAGCAAGAACCCCCGAGCAAGAAGCATTGAGGAAAAAATACAGCGTCCCGGTCAGAAACTCAGGGGGGAACCCGAGTTGGGACCCCCAGGGCAGGTGGCGGGGACTTCCGCTGAGAACCAGACCAGCGAGCCCGGACTGGTTGCCACACAGGAGGCAAAGGTGGAGGGGGAGACATCAGGTCCCAATCTTCCAATTGAGGCATGGGCAATTCCAAGGTGGAGCAGAAGGCTTGAAGGTCAGAAAAGGAGCGTAAAACAGCGGAGCGTCCATCTCTGCGGGCATGGAACCCAAACGGAAAATTCCACCTACACGGCACCTGATGAGAGCGTAGGACCTCCAGCAGGGATTGAAGCAGTCGTCGTTTCCTGAGGGTTAACCCGGACAAGTCCTGAAAAAGTTGAAGAGGAGCCCCATCAAAGTCAAAATGTCTCAGAGACCTAGCCTTAGCCATGATAGCTTCTTTAACTTGAAAATCATGTACACAACAAATAACATCCCGTGGAGCGCCCGTGGCAGATTTAGGACGAAGCACCCTGTGAGCTCTGTCCAGTTTGATCTTATGGGAGGTGGGGAGAAATGGTGGAAAAAAGCCGGTACAGTGGAGGCGCTGCTCGAGTGGTGAAATTACTGAGAAACTCAGGCGGTGCAGGATAACAATTTTTATTGAAAGTATTGGGACAACGCGTTTCGGCATCTGCTGATGCCTTCCTCAGGTCCACTTAACAATTCCCAAATTCCATTGATGTTCAATGTGAGAGAGCTGAAAGATGATCCTGTCTGACGTCTGCACCGCTGCTGGTATGGTATGATATGGTATGATATACCAGCAGCGGTGCAGACGTCAGACAGGATCATCTTTCAGCTCTCTCACATTGAACATCAATGGAATTTGGGAATTGTTAAGTGGACCTGAGGAAGGCATCAGCAGATGCCGAAACGCGTTGTCCCAATACTTTAGATAAAAATCGTTATCCTGCACCGCCTGAGTTTCTCAGTAATTTCACCACTCGAGCAGCGCCTCCACTGTACCGGCTTTTTTCCACTATTTCTCCCCACATTGCATATCGGCTCCTTACTTAGGAGCTCGATGCCGGTGGGAGAGCAGCAGCTCATCCAACATTAGGGCTCCACAGGTCCCAATGCGGCCCATCCAGGGTCGGTATATCACTGTTGGTGTGGTGGAGGGTGCACATCAGTGAATACATTTCTCTCAGGGAGCGCCCCCTGCACCTTTTTCTCCCCTCTTGTCTCCTATCTTATGGGAGGGGGGTTCGCCAAGTATCAGGTTAAAAATGGTTTCCAGGGTGGCAAAAAGGTCCTCCTCACGTGCAGCCTCCGGCAGTCCTCGCACCCTGATATTGTTACGCCTCCCTCTATTGTCCAGATCCTCAACATGGGCATGGAGATCTCAGAGGAAGTCCTTCTGGGAAGCAATGGTAGAGTGGAGCTGGGCAATATACGCTCTGGTGTGATCATGAGCATCTTCCAATCCATCCACTCGGTCAGAGACATGCTGGAGATCCTGTCGCATAGAGGAGATCTCCGCTCGACAAGCTTTCTTAATCTCGGCAATAAGAGAGCGGAAGTCCTCTTTAGTTGGAATTTGGGAAAGGAGCTGGCTCAAATCAGGGAGAGCAGAAGAATGCACAGACAGGCCCGAGCAGGGTAAATCAGATTCAGATGCCAAATCCCAGGATAGGAGGGCCGGGGCCGGTCCTGGTGGTACTACCGGCCCAGACTGAGAGCGAAGAGCCCCCTGATGAGACATATGGAGTGCCCCAGAAGCTTGTATGGAGGTCTGCATGGTGGCCTGCCTGTACCTCTGTGGCTTAGGGGAACGAGAGGGGGTATAGCAGTCAGCTGGAGGGTCCAGAGGGGCAGTATGAGGATGTGCTGGGGGAACAGAGGCGGGTCCCACTTGCAGAAACTGTCCAGCAGAGTAATGCACAGAACCCCTATCCGGGGATTTAGGGGAGAGGGAGGCCGAGCAGTAGGGAGTAGCTGAACACGGCAGGGAACTTGCTGGAGAAGGCCGGCCCCCCCACCAAGGAGGCCCAAGATGGAGCCCCAGCAGGCCCACCCAACGACAAGGGAGAGGAGCCCACCAGGGACAGCGGCAGATCGGGGCAAGGGGAGGAATCTGCCTCTAACACAGATCCCCCAGCAGCACTCACCGCCACAGGCAGCAGTTCCGGAGCAGGAGAAGAGCCCACAGCAGGGGCCGCAGCAGCAGGCAGGAGGTCCGGAGCAGGTTCAGCAGCGCCGCTCACCGACGGCTGAGGCGAGGTCCCAGGCACAGTCAGAGCAGCGGCAGTCACCGGCGGTAGGAGCGCAGGAGTCCCGGGGTCTTTGGCAGGCGGTAAGCAGAAAGATCCCCCGTGGGTAGCAATGGATGAGCGCCGGAACAAGAGCGCAGGCCCAACGCAGGTCCCGCAATGGCGGAGAGTGAGGAAGAGGCTGAGGCCTGGGACGGCTGAAAGTAGCGTGGTATGCCTCCGGAGTTAGGTAGAGTCAGCCGGGCGGGTGCGGAGGGGTTCCCAGCACGTCGGGAATTCTTCCCCATCTGATAGCAGGGTCACCTTTGAGCATTTAAAGCCCGTTTACGGCCAGCAGAGCAGGAGCCCTCTCAATGTGCGGCCATCACAGTCGGCGCCAAGCCACGCCCCCAACAAAGGTCATTTAACCCCTTCCCTAATAAGAGTTTGAATCACCCCCCTTTTCCCATTAAAAAAACTGTGTAAATAAAAATAAACATATGTGGTTTATTTTAATTAATACAAAAATTTGTATTAATGTGCATAAAGAAGCCAAGGAAAGATGAAAAACTCCCCAAAAGGCATTAAATTACAGATTAGACATTCTTATAATATGTCAACAAAAGTTAGATTTTCTTTCCATCATTTACACTTTCAAAATAAGAGAAAACTAAAAAAAATGGCATCTGCAAAAGTTTGGGCACCCCGCAGAGTTAATATCTTGTACTGCCCCCTTTGGCAAGTATCACAGCTTGTAAACACTTTTTATAGCCAGCCGAGAGTCTTTCAATTCTTGTTTGAGGTATCTTTGCCCATTCTTCATTACAAAAGTCTTCCAGTTCTTTGAGATTTCTGGGCTGTCTGTCACCCACTGCTCTTTTGAGGTCTATCCATGGATTTTCAATTATGTTGAGGTCAGGAGATTGTGAAGGCCATGGCAAAACCTTCAGTTTACACCTCTTTATTTAATCCCCCGTGGATTTCGAGTTGTGTTTCGGATCATTATCCATTTGTAGAAGCCATCCTCTCTTTAACTTCAGCTTTTTCACAGATCAAGTTAGCATCCAAAATTTGCTGAAATGTTATTGAATCCATTTTTCCTTCTACTCGTGAGATGTTCCCTGTGCCATTGGCTGCAATACAAACCCAAAGCATGATTGATCCACGCCCATGTTTAACAGTTAGACAGGGGTTCTTTTCATTAAATTCTGTTCCCCTTCTTCTCCAAACGTACCTTTGCTCATTCCAGCCAAAAAGTTCAATTTTAACCTTATCGGTCCACAGAACTTGTTTCCAAAATGCATCAGGCTTGTCTATATCTTCATTTGCAAAGTTCAAACGCTGATTTTTGTGGTGAGGATTTAGAAGAGGTTTTCTTCTGATGACTCTTCCATGAAGACCATATTTGTACAAGTATCTCTTTATAGTGGAATAGTGTACCACAACTCCAGTGTCTGCCAGATCTTTCTGGAGGGATTGTGCCGTCAAACATGGGTTTGGAATTGTTTCTCTCACAATCCTGCGAGCTGTTCTGTCTGATATTTTTCTTGGTCTTCCAGATCTTGCTTTAACTTCCACTGTTCCTGATGACAGTCATTTCTTAATTACATTCCGAACAGAGGATATTGACATCTGAAAATTTTTGCTATCTTTTTATAGCCTTATCCAGCTTTGTGACCGTCAACTATTTTCAGTTTCTGATTTCTAGACAACTGCTTAGAAGAACCCATGGTGCTGATTGTTGGGGCAAGGTCAGATGAGTCTGGGCATTTAAAACCTTTGAGATTGACATCATCTGGTCTTCCCAGATAATGATTGAGAACAATCCAGGTCTCAGCTTTGCAAAGGGACATTGCATGCTATAAATTCTGCAGGGTGTCCAAACTTTTGCAGATGCCATTTTATGTTTTCTGTTATCTTGAAAGTGTAAATGATGGAAATAAAATCTAACTTTTGTTGACATATTATAAGAATGTCTAATCTGTAATTTGATGCCTTTTGGAGATTTTTCCAACTTTCCTTGGCTTCTTTATGCACATTAATACACATTTTTGCCTGGGTTGCCCAAACTTTTGATCCCCACTGTAGATGTCTGATTGCAGGGGGTGGGTGGTGGTCTGACTGTTTTGACCCCCTGCAATCTGAAGAACAGGGCCCCAGCTGTCCATTCGTATGGAAGCAACAGACTCCACATGATCCATTATCCATTCATCCACATCATTCATTTCTATGGGAAATATCAAAGTAAAGCACTAATGATTTGGCTGCATGCAGCTTCCACTAAAGGAAGCTTGCATCATATTGTATTTTGTATATTATACATTACAAAGACACACTGATCTGTGCACAAAATATTTTAGTTCAAGTGACTAAACTAATGTGACATTTAATAGATTTGATACCTCCAGCATTTTCCCCACATTGAATTCAAACAACTACTTGCCCAGCCAAGCTTTTTACTCTGTTTGCCAAATCACATTACATAAGTTTTCATTTGACAGACTTGCATCTTTTTCTAACCTTACAATGAACTGTAACTGTGTGACTGTGTTGATTGCTCATGGTAAACACATCCATAAAACATGAGTGTAACATAAGCGCAGACTTCATCTTCGTTATTTTTGTGATAGGAAACAATTCTGGCTTGATTTTGACTGGGTCATGACTATGCTCTGTTTCCCAGGTTACTGGGTTTCATTAGCCTATACAATATTCATGAACTCATTTAAGGGGTTGTCTGAGGCAAAAAGGAGAAAATACAGCCTGCTACGGTACTAAAATATAAAATACTCTATACTTATCTCTCCTCTGCTTGCCAAGTTCAGCAATGCCACTCTGACCCTCCCCACTGCCTGATGACGTCCCAAAACATTGCAGCCAATCCTTGGCCTCATAGGTAGCCTGTAGAGTGTTCAGAAAGTCATCAAGAGAGCAGGGAGAGCATATCAATCAGAGGGGTAAACAGAATCAGCAGGAATGGCCAGAGTTTGGACTGTAGAAAGCAAAAGACAGATGAATATAATGTACTCTATATATGTATATATATTTTAACCCCTTCCCGCTATTGGACGTATGCATACGTCCAGGCGAACTACACGTTCGCGCAAATGGACATATGCATACGTCCAAGCGATCTCCTGCTCTGCCGCGGGCAGCGCAGGAGATCGCGGGTGGGACTCAGCTGTCAATCACAGCCGGAGTCCCACCGCAGCTGCCGGGGCCGCGATCGCGTCGGTCCCGGCAGCATTAACCCCATAGATGCCGTGATCAGTTCTGCTCACGGCATCTACGGTGTTTGCAGGGGGAGCACTCTCCCCCTGCCCATCAAAGGCAGCACCGCGATAAAATAAGGGGGATCGGGGGTGTCCAAGACACCCTCGATCCCCCTTGAAGAGATAGGAGTGAGATGGCAGAGTTGCCACCCCTCCTATCCCTGCTATTGATCGGCGGAGCGGCCAACCAATAGTAGACTGGCGGCGGGGGGGGTTAAAGTTCGGTTCCCCCCGCTATGCCCACCCATCGGTGTCCGGGCACAGCGGGGGGAACCGTGTAATAGCGGCGGCAGCGGCGGTCACTTACCCGGCGGCGGCTGTGATCATGGCGGCAGTGGAGGTGAGTATGGTGCCGCGTGTCCGGGAGTCTGTTGCCTAGCAACATCTGCAGGGCGACAGTTTAGAGAGTGGTCTCTAAACTGTGACCCTCCAGATGTTGCAAAACTACAACTCCCACCATGCCTTGACAGCTGTTTGCTGTGTTGGCATGCTGGGAGTTGTAGTTTTGCAAGATTTAGAGGGGTTCAGGCTAGAGATCACTGACAGTGGTCTCTAAACTGTAGCCCTCCAGATGTTACAAAACTACAACTCCCAGCATGCCCAGACAGCAGTTTGCTGTCTTAGCATGCTGAGATTTGTAGTTTTGCAACATCTGGAGGGCCACAGTTTAGAGACCACTGTCAGTGATCTCTAGCCTGAACCCCTCTAAATCTTGCAAAACTACAACTCCCAGCATTCAGGAACAGCAAATGGCTGTCTCGGCATGCTGGGAGTTGTACTTGCGTGCCTCCAGCTGTTGCATAACTACATCTCCCAGCATTCCCTTTGGCAATCAGTACATGCTGAGAGTTGTAGTTCTGCAACAGCTGGAGGCACACTGGTTGGGAAATACCGAGTTAGGTAATAGGTTCTATTACCTAACTCAGTATTTTACAACCAGTGTGCCTCCAGCTGTTGCAAAACTACAACTCCCAGCATGCACGTTCTGTCAGTGCAAGCTGGGAGTTGCAGTTTTGCCCCCCCCCCCTCCCATGTGAATGTACAGGTTACATTCACACTGGCGGCGGATTACAGTGAGTTTGCAGCTCAAACTCCTAGCGGGAGACTCAGTGTAATCCGCCGTCAGTGTGAATGTAACCTAAAAACACTACACTACACTAACATAAAATAAAGAGTAAAACACTACATATACACAGGTACACTGCCCCCCCCACCCCCACCCCCTTCCCCCCCAATAAAAATGAAAAACGTATCCTACAGCAGTGTTTCCAAAACGGAGCCTCCAGCTGTTGCAAAACAAAAACTCCCAGCATTTCCGGACAGCCATTGACTGTCCAAGCATGCTGGGAGTTTAGCAACAGCTGGAGGCACCCTGTTTGGGAATCACTGGCATAGAATACCCCTATGTCCACCCCTATGCAAATCCCTAATTTAGGCCTCAAATGCGCATGGCGCTCTCACTTTGGAGCCCTGTCGTACTTCAAGGCAACAGAATAGGGACACATATGGGGTATCGCCGTACTCGGGAGAAATTGCCTAACAAATTTTGGGGGGCTTTTTATCCTTTTACCCCTTATGAAAAGGTAAAGTTGGGGTCTACACCAGCATGTTAGTGTAAAAAAAAACATTTTTGTACACTAACATACTGGTGTTGCCCCATACTTTAAAATTTCACAAGCGGTAAAAGAAAAAAAGCCTCCAAAATTTGTAACGCAATTTCTCCTGAGTACGGAGATACCCCATATGTGGGCGCAAAGTGTTCTGGGGACGCACAACAAGGCTCAGAAGGGAGAGTGCACCATGTAAATTTGAGGTCTAAATTGGTGATTTGCACAGGGATGGCTGATTTTACAGCGGTTCTGACATAAGTGCAAAACAATAAATACCCACATGTGACCCCAATTTGGAAACTACACCCCTCACGGAATGTAATAAGGGGTACAGTGAGCATTTACACCCCACAGGTGTCTGACAGATGTTTGAAACAGGGGTCTGTGAAAATGAAAAATAAAATTTTTAATTTCCACAGCCCACTGTTCCAAAGATCCGTCAAGTGCCAGTGGGGTGTAAATTCTCCCTGCACCCATTATTACCTTCCGTGAGGGGTATAGTTTTAAAAATGGGGTCACATGTGGGGGGGTCCACTGTTCTGGCACCACGGGGGGGCTTTGGAAATGCACATGGCCAAATTCTCTCTCCAAAAGCTCAATTATGCTCCTTCTCTTCTGAGCATTGTAGTTCGTCCCCAGTGCACTTCACGTCCACTTATGGGGTATTTCCATACTCAGAAGAGATGGGGTTACAAATTTTGGGGGGTATTTTCTGCTATTATCCCTTGTAAAAATGTAAAATTTGGGGGAAAATAAGCATTTTAGTGTAAAAAAAATATTTTTTTTTTACATATGCAAAAGTCGTGAAACACCTGTGGGGTATTAAGGTTCACTTTACCCCTTGTTACGTTCTCCAAGGGGTCTAGTTTCCAAAATGGTATGCCATGTGTTTTTTTTTTTTCTGTCCTGGCACCATAGGGGCTTCCTAAATGCGGCATGCCCCAAGAGCAAAATTTGCTTCCAAAAAGCCAAATGTGACTCCTTCTCTTCTGAGACCTGTAGTGTGCCAGCAGAGCACTTTTCATCCACATATTGGGTGTTTTCTGAATCGGGAGAAATTGGGCTTCAAATTTTGGGGGGTATTTTCTGCTATTATCTTTTCTCAAAATGTAACATTTTTGCTAAACCAAGCATTTTTGGTAAAAAAAAAAAAATATTTTTTTTTTACATATGCAAAAGTTGTGAAACACCTGTGGGGTATTAAGGTTCACTTTATCCCTTGTTACGTTCCTCAAGGGGTCTAGTTTCCAAAATGGTATGCCATGTGTTTTTTTTTTTTTTCTGTCCTGGCACCATAGGGGCTTCCTAAATGCGACATGCCCCCCGAGCAAAATTTGCTCTCAAAAAGCCAAATATGACTACTTCTCTTCTGAGCATTGTAGTTCGCTCGTAGTGCACTAAAGGTCAACTTATGGGGTACCTCCATACTCAGAAGAAATGGGGTTACAAATTTTGGGGGGTATTTTCTGCTATTAACCCTTGCAAAAATGTGAAATTTGGGGGGAAACACACATTTTAGTGAAAAATTATTATTATTTTTTTACATATGCAAAAGTCATGAAACACCTGTGGGGTATTAAGGCTCACTTAATTCCTTGTTACGTTCCCCAAGGGGTCTAGTTTCCAAAATGGTATGCCATGTGTGTCTTTTTTGCTGTTTTGGCACCATAGGGGCTTCCTAAATGCAACATGCCCCCCAAAAACCATTTCAGAAAAACGTACTCTCCAAAATCCCCTTGTCGCTCCTTCGCTTCTGAGCCCTCTACTGTGCCCGCCGAACAATTTACATAGACATATGAGGTATGTGCTTACTCGAGAGAAATTGGGACACAAATTCAAGTATAAATTTTATCCTTTTACCCCTTGTAAAAATTCAAAAATTGGGTCTACAAGAACATGCAAGTGTAAAAAATGAAGATTTTGAATTTTCTCCTTCACTTTGCTGCTTTTCCAGTGAAAGGGTTAAAACACTTACTGAATGTCTTTTTGAATACTTTGGGGGGTGCAGTTTTTGCAACGGGGTCATTTATGGGGTATTTCTAATATGAAGACCCTTCAAATCCACTTCAAACCTGAACTGGTCCATGAAAAATAGCGAGTTTGAAAATTTTGTGAAAAATTGTAAAATTGCTGCTGAACTTTGAAGCCCTCTGGTGTCTTCCAAAAGTTAAAACACGTAAATTTTATGATGGAAACATAAAGTAGACATATTGTATATGTGAATCCAAAAAAAAATATTTTGAAATATCCATTTTGCTTACAAGCAGAGAGCTTCAAAGTTAGAAAAATGCAAAATTTTAAATTTTTTCATCAAATTTGGGGATTTTTCACCAAGAAAGGATGCAAGTTACCACAAAAATTTACCACTATGTTAAAGTAAAATATGTCACGAAAAAACAATCTCGGAATCAGATTGATAAGTAAAAGCATTCCAGAGTTATTAATGTTTAAAGTGACAGTGGTCAGATGTGCAAAAAAGGGCTGCGTCCTAGAGGTGAAAATGGTCTGTGTCCTTAAGGGGTTAAACCCAGGCAGAAATGCTATGTGCTTGATTAAACCTAGAAAATACATATAACTTTGCATTAGATGCCTCACATTCTCAATTCTTTTAATGCATATTTATTTTAAACCCGGGTAGAAATGCCACATGTTTGATTAAACCTAGAAAATACATGTAACTTAGCCTTAGATGCCTATTCCGTGTTTACTATCAACACTTTTCATGCATATTTATGTTAAAATACAGCCCACTGCCTTGCTCAACTTGCTAATTATTGTTAAGTGATAGTTTTATTGGGATTTGTAATACATCAACTGGACACAGTACTGTAGGTGACAGGTCACTGTCTGACGTCAGCCCACTGCTCAGGTATTTGCTCATCTTGCTTTCTATTGTATTTCTGAAAGCTTTCTGGAATCACTAGTTCCTGTACACTGTTTTCTCTATCTCAGCTTTCTCTCCAAGATGGCAGCCACAATGTGGTGTGTAGAGTATTATCAGCCTCTTAAACCAACTCATATGCTGTCTTCTGATTGACCTAGAAGATTTATGTCACATAAAGCAGGCAATGATTGACTAACTTGGGGGTCATAACATTTTGTTGCCAGCTGGATTATCCTGATGTCATCTTAGTGTTCCGGTCATGATTAGGGGGACAGGTAACAGTGAGCCCTAAGCTGTTCCTACAAACCACTTCCCCTGCCTTCTTGCCCATCCACCCTAAACGATGAATTGAACACTGACCGCTGGTCCCTTCTTGCGCTAGAGTACATGGGCGTACAAGTCAAACAAGACAAACCAACTGTACATGTCGGGAAACAAATAAGGAACATAACAGGAATACTACTAAGCTACAAACAGATACACCAGGTAGGATTTAGCATGCTAACATACAGTACAGAAACCAGGATCAAGATAAACGGCAGATATGATAATTACATAGCAGACAAAAGCAGGAGATGCAGGGGATAAACAGGTTAACTCAATGTCAGAACACTAAACTGGTCAGGAAATCAAGAGCACTGTTCACGCTAGACTCAGAACAAGAAACACACTGGACACCTCACTCCAATTATGGAGGGACATCAGTACTAAAGCCAAATAAGCTTATAGCTAGTGGATACTAGCCTAGGAGGAAACAAAAATCCTAAGTACAATCAAACGGGTACAGACACAAGACTAACTCACTCCTAGATAGATAGATTAGCACAAGGCTCAGAACAGGATTCTATCCTAGGAGATCCAGAATCAAACAAGGGTCAAAACAGCATTGACAAAACTCACAATGTGAATATGTACTCAGGAAACACAAAGCATATGCAGAACGAACCATACAATTATACTAAAACCTAACAAAGTACTCAAAGAAGGTAAGCTAAAATCTAGATATCAGAGAGGACAGATAACCATGGTTAAAACTCAGAATTAGAGATGAGCGAATCGAAGTTGACGAACCCGAATTCGTTACGAATTTCATGGAAAATTCAATTTGCAACAAATATGAATATCGCCGCGATTCTATTGCACGAATCGCTTCATTAAACTCCATTTTACAGCGTTCCAGGCTATTGGAGACCTAATGTGAGTACATGGGGCAGGGGATTATGGGAGGGCGGGAAACAGCGGCGGGAATGAAGGTAGGCGGGCTGACCCTGAATCACATGTGAAATGCAGTCTATCAGTGTTCACTGACCTCTGTGATGTCACAGCCCCTATGTAATCGGCGGCCATCTTGCCTCTCTTCATTTCATCTATGCATTCAGATGGAGAGGACTGTGTGTGTGTGAATAGCTCATACCACAGCGTTACACTGTAACTGCTAGTCACATCAGCATTAGGGAAAGACAGGAGAGCAGAGTGCTTTGCTGTTACACTGAGAAGGATCATTGATAGCTAAAACTCCTATTCACGTTATTGAGCATTGCAGCAGAGAGGGACAGATAGCTGTCAGCTGCCTCATACAGATCTCCAAGCTGCCTGAACGTTCTGAAGCATCTTATCTCCTCATTTTTCAGCCCAACTGAGTTTAATTTTATTTGCTCCCTACAAATCTTCTGCTGCTCAGAATTGTGTGACAGAGTGCAATTTAGGGTTTAATCCCTGGATTTTTTTTGTGTGGTGCTGCACTGTTGGGTCCTGCTGCTGTTCAGAAATAAGTCATATTAGTGTGGACTTTAGTGCCTTTTAACCATTTTTCACCTGTTACTCTGTCTCTGTGCTAAATTCAGTGTTATACCACACGTTATACACCTTTCGGTGTATAAAAGAAAAAAAAAAAGTTTTTCCTGCGTACAAATACGCTTAACAGTGCGCTCATCATTGCAAAGGGCCTACATACAAGCAAATAGCGTGCCATATACTACCTTTTTTTCTGTCTCTGAGCTAAATTCAGTGTTATACCACATGTTATACACCTGCCGGGGTATGAAAGAAAAAAAAAGTTTTCCTGCATACAAATATGCTTAGCAGTGACCTTATCATTGCAAAGGGCCTACATACAAGCAAATAGCGTACCATATACTACCTTTTTTCTGTCTCTGTGCTAAATTCAGTGTTATACCACACATAATACACCTGCCGGTGTATGAAAGAAAAAAAAAGTTTTTTCCTGTGTACAAATACGCTTAACAGTGGCCTTATCATTGCAAAGGGCCTACATACAAGTAAATAGTGTACCATATACCACCTTTTTTTTTTAAGTTGCATATATTTGAGAGGAAAAATTGGCATCCAAGCTTTAACAAAGGTTTAGATTTTGTAGATATACTGGTAAACTGCTTTTAGGACAACTAGCAGAACAGTTTTGATCCTACTGGGTATGTCTAAAAAGAAAAAAAAACAGAGCTTCTCATAGGGTGAAATGTATAGCACACAGGTGGGTAAATTGAAAACAGGACCTTTAGACAGGGATCTGCTCACGCTGTGTGGTTGTCTAGGACACAACCACTATATGGACATAGGTATAGATGGTGCAGCCCTCCAGGTGACGGCATCAGGACAACCACACTGCATAATGCAGAGATTCCAGGGAAAAGAAAAAAGTCATGGGTGTCAGAGGCAGAACATCAAGCAGAAAGTGATTGCAAAAATTATAATTGTTTTATTTGAACAGCCAAAACATAATACACTTTGAGGCTTGAAAACCTCTTCATCAGATGAACAGCTATTAGTCTAGGTGATAAATAAGCATTTCTACCTCACAAGTGTTGAATGCACCCTGGATGGTGCATGGTTTGAACTGTTATTATTGATGAGCGGCATAGGACATATTCAAATTCGATTTTGCGAATATATGGACGAATATTCATCCTATATTCATGAAATTCGCATACTTGCTATTTTTGTTCTCTTTTTTTATGCGAAAATTTTTAATGAAATTCACATAGTGCGCATGTGCAATTATATCTTTCACCTAAAAGAAGGGAGGGATCAGTGTCTTCTGACTGGAGGTGCCGATATTCGCAAATATTAGCATATTCACATATTTGCATATATTTGCAAAAAAAAATATTCGTCATTACGACTATATATCACTATATTCTTAATATTCACGAATATCGTCAATTCGCGATTTTGCGAATATTTAGTATGATTTTATTAATTTAGTAGGATAATATTCAGTATGATTTTTGCAGCAGAACGTTTGAAGTAAATTACATTGACCACAAATGTGGTATGCTGTGGAAAACCTACTGCGCGAAACTTGTGCGCAACCTGCCTTTGAGACTGTACACTATCTGTATGTTATTCTTTTACATATGTTAATTTTGTAGAAGCAGACAGATAGAATAATTTTAGATGGAGGTGTGAAATTAGATTAAAAAAAAATTATAATTAGTTCTAAAAGTAGTGCAATAACAGAAATACTACATGGATTGGGTATTATTTCAATCACATCAGTCAACAGAATAAAGAGAACTTGTCATTTTTATCACAAAGGGCACTATATAACCCTCCCCCCCCCCCCCCACAAAGTTATTTTCATTCCCCTACCCAACAAATATATATTTTGCCATATATTTTATGGTAAAATGAAAGGAGTCATGACAAAGTACAATTGGTCATGCAAAAAACAAGCCCTCATATGGGTCTGTAGATGAAAAATAAAGATGTTACGATTCTTAAAATGCAAGAAGGAAAAAACTAAACAACAAAATTAATTTGGCTGTCCTCGAGGGCAAAATTGGCAGTGGTGTCCTTAAGGGATTAAAACTATATATATATATATATATATATATATATATATATATATATATATATATATATATATATATATATATATATATATTAATAATATCTATAAAAAAATATTTAGAACTGCACAAACAAATATAGTTTTTATATTGTTTACTTTTTTGTGTAACAGAAAAACAACATTGATATGGGCATCACTGACCATTAACAAAATAAAAATAAAAAAAACTCAAGAAATCAAACAATAGTGTTTTCAGTGGATTAGGGATTGTTCAACGAAAAAGAAAGTAGATAGGAAGAGGATCTTTAACAATCTGGCACAGTAAGCCATCAGTTGCTACAATGAATGGATCCCCCTCCTCCTCTGTATCTAGAACACTCAGCCTTCATCTGCTTTATTATGATCTATGAACCATTAGCCTCTCCCTAGCGATGAGAAGCTGATAGACACATCACATTGTAAAAAGTATTGCAGCCCCTTTGTTCTATTGCTCATTGGGGATCCCATGTTTTATTGACATATTAGAAGATATATATTTAGCACACAAAAGTGATTATACACTTTATTAGGAATTTTATGCTATGTAAATGGGAAAATAGGGCATGTAAAAATCATAGTTTAGGGTTATCTCTCTTTGTATCCAGCCGCATAAGCAAATTTCCTTAGCTACTAAGTATTATTTATAAGTCCACCATATAATGTATGATTTACCTGTAGTGTTCCTGGTGCCACTAGTTTATGAAAATATTTGCATCTACCAACAGCTTGAGAGCCAGATGTAGTTGTTGACAATTGGCTAGGGAACAGTGGTATACAGTACAGCTATTTACAGTTTGGTAAACATTGTAGAGGCAAAGATAAATGCCCTTTTTTTTATTTGACTATGTTACAGGGGCTGGAAACTTGGTGTGTTTTATAATGTAGTGTCTGTACCTGTGTTTCATGATGGTCTCGCAATTCTTTTTTTATTTTTGTCCCCAATGTTTATTTTTAACAGCATGCAAAATGAGTGTCATTTGGTTTTCCAAGGTTGCAGTGCAGCCCGAGACATTACATAACTAGTCAGGTGATTAAAAGAAGCCTGTTTTTGCTTCAACGGGTGGCGCGACCGCGGGAGGGAGATCATTCTGCAAGGAATTGTAGTTGGGTGCTCCGTGGTTAGAAAACACTGGTCTATTGCATGGAAGTCAGTTCATTTGTGTTTCAATGGGTGGGGTGGCTAATGTGTGGGATGGAGAAAAGTGAACTCACACTTACAAACAAGGAATCATGGGACTTGAAGTTGGAGGGAGGGAACTCCAACAGGAAATAGCCAGTTCACAAAAAGATAACCACAGCATTATGATAAACTCACAACATAGCCATATAGTGCCAAGACAAGCACAGATTCTTCCTAAGCATGTCCCTTACTGTCTGGAAGGTACATACTAAAATCATATTGTGGTGGATAACCCCTTTAATTCTGTTCATCCAGGCCACCATTTACAAACAAATAATGTTCTATGGCAATAATAAGATTTGCTTTGGTTTTGTTCAACAAAAAAAGTAAATATATTAGGAACTTAGTTTAAAAGAAACTCATTATGGCTCCTGATGGGCTTGTTCTTTCGCCTAAGGCAAAAATCAGATTTTTCTTTTTTAACCACTTAGGGACGCAGGGGGCACAGGTACGCCCCCATTCCAGAGTCCTAAGGACTCAGGGCATACATGTACGCCCTGGTCCTATTACTGGTGTTTAAAGTGTTCTTATGAGTGGAAAATGCTTTAAACCCAGTGGGTCCCGACTGCTATCAGAAGCCTGGTCCCAGGGTTAATGCCAGGCATCACCGATCGGGCCGATGCCTGCCATTAACCATTTAGATGCCGAGATCCCGGCAGCTCAACGGAGCCAATCTGGACTATCTCGATGAAATTGCGATGTCCAGATCAGCTGAGAGGACAGTGGGAGGGTCCTTACCTGCTTCCTTGCCGTCCTATCGATGTTCTATTGTTCCAAGCCTGCCATGCAGGCTAGAGCAGTAGAGCACAAATAACAATGATCAATGCTATGCTATACTAATGCTATACTAATTAAATTTTGGTGCATGTAGTAAAAAATAAACATAAAACATACATAAATTGTGTATCCTTGTAACCGTATGAACATACAGAATAAAGATAAGGTGTCATTTTTGCATTTTGCAAAATGGCATCTTTTTTTTATTACACCCCACAGATAAGTTTTTTTTTGTTTCTCCACAGATTATGATATAAAATAAATGATGTCATTTCAAAGTACAATTGGTGACGCAAAAAACAAGCTTTTATATGGGTCTTTAGGTGCAAAATTGAACACATTATGGTTTTTAGAAGGGAAGGAGGAAAAACAAAAGTGAAAAAATAAAAATTGGTCCCCTTAAGAGTCCTAAGAGTCAGATACAAAAACTTTTGATATGTTGTAAAGGAGGCAAAACCAATAGTTTTTGCAATTGCTTTCATTAGAAAATACTGAAAAAGCCAGTTAAACAACTGCCCCCTGCCTGCTTGGACACATACTAGTCCTGCTGTGTCCATGAGTCATCACCTATGTCATGGACACACTTCCGTGATTGACAGATGTGACTGTAGGGCTCACAGCTGGAGGAAAAATACTCCCACTGTCATTTTGTGTCCTGCTGCTGTCAGTGAGGACAAGCTGGGAGTTGTTGTTTTGCTAATTCTAGGGGAGATGTGAACAGACAGCATACTGAGGGAGGGGGCGGAGACCTGTACCGTGAGGCTACGCCCCCTCCCTTTTGAGAGGAATTCAGACTAGTGAGCTAAATTAAAAGTGTAATAAAAAAATAAATAAAGGTGCTAGACACATAAAAATTTGCTGTACATGGTCAGGATTAGGTACTGAGTGATATATAAAAAAATTTTTGTTTTTTTGGATCTGACAGGTACGTTAATTGGGTTAGGTACATTGATAATTTTGTATTAAAGCGGGATTCCCATCTGAATAAGCTATTCCCTATCTTCAAGATATAGAATGATAAGCTAATTGGTGTGGGTTTAATTGCTGGGACTCCAACAAATCTTGAGAATGGGGGGAAAAATTTCCCTGGTGCACACTATGATGTATGGTCAGGGCACCATTCATTCTCCATGGTGTTCTCTATTCGGTTGCTGAACATTGCTGAGTACAGTTTAGCAAAGTTTGGTAGTTTCATAGCGAATGAATGCCACATAGGCTGTAGACATGTGGTACATGCCATTCATTCTAGGGACAATTTTGTCTCCATTATCATGATCGGTGGAAGCCCCCCACTAATCAGCTTGTTATCCACTATCCTTAGAATAGGAAATAACAAGCTAATCAATGTTTATCCAACTGCTGGGCTTCCCACTGACCACGAGAATAAGGACAAAATCTATATTCAAATAGGAAGATACCATAAATACATAATCACAAATTGTTCTTAGCATCCGTGGGGATCTCAGTGGCTGGACCCCCACCCATCAGTTTGTTATTTCCTGTCCTTATGATATCCTTAGTATAGAGGACAACCTATTCAGATGGGAACACCCTTTGACCTTTAAATTGATTGAATAATGTTTCAATTAATATTATTATTCATTCCTAGATCCATAATGTTCATTTTTTTAATCAAAATGTACAATTAGTGCATGATCCAGATGATTGCCATAAAAGAACAGAAGAAGAAAGCAGTGTATGCTTGCCCTGTTACGCCAGGTTGACATCGGGTTTGAGCTCTATTCAGGGGAGGTCCATTCAGATGATGGGAGTTGAGAGGGAAAAAAAAATACTTCAGATCTTATTTTTTTCTCCGCTTGACACCCGAAAAACAGGAGACAGCAGATAAAAACCCAAAGGACCCAGTTCAAAGTCAATGGGACCCATCGGAACCTGTTAGTGTCCGTTGTGCAGTGGATCGTCCAAGTCTATTGTGTGTCAATAAAAAAGACTACCGAAAAGACCTGTGATGCAGATGTGTACTTTGCCTTAGCTATGTAATGGTTGTGACAGCACAGCTATACATGCACCTCTCGTGGGCACTTCCGCAGCTTTTAATTTGTGTTGCTTAAAGATTGGCAATATTGTACATGCACAAATGCAATAATTGGTCTACAGTATAATGCAGCTTCTAGCAATAAGGAATGCAAATTGGTTGGATAAGGGTAATTTAGCAGAGTATTTTCTAACAAAGAGGTAAAATACTTAAATCAACTGGTGCCAGAACGTTACATAGATTTGTAAATTACTTCTATTTAAAAATCTTAATTCTTACATTACTTATCAGCTTCTGTATGCTCTTATGTAAGTTCTTTTTTATTTAAATTTATTTTCTGTCTCACCACAGTGCTCTCTGCTGACACCTCAGTCTGTCTCAGAAACTGTCCAAAGTAGGAGCAAATCCCCATAGCAAACCTATCCTGCTCAAACAGACAAACAGAGGTTTCAGCAGAGAGCAATGTGGTTAGACAGAAAAGAAATTAAAAAAGAAAAGAACGTCCTATGGAGAATACAGCAGCTGATAAGTACTGGAAGGATTAAGATTTTTAAATAGAAGTAATTTACAAAACTGTTTAAGTTTCTGGCACCAGTTGATTAAAAAAAAATGTCACCAGAGTACCTTTTTAACCACTTAACCCATTAAGTGGGTTTTTCCGTTTTTGCACTTTTGTTTTTTCCTCCTTACCTTTAAAAAATCATAATTCTTTAAATTTTTGCACCTAAAAATCCATATGTCTACTTTGTAAAGACATCAGTCATTTTACCCATAAATATACCGTGAAACGGTAAAAATATTATTGTGCAACAAAATTGAAGAAAAAACACAATTCTGTGCAGTACATTTTTTGGTAAAAATGACACCTTCTCTTTATTCTGTAGGTCCATACAATGAAAATGATACCCTATTTATATAGGTTTGATTTTGTCGTACTTCATGAAAATAACTACATGCACAAAAATTTATATGTTTAAAATGGTCATCTTCTGACCCCTATAACTTTTTTATTTTTCCGTGTATGGGGGCTCATTTTTTGCACTGTGATCTGAAGTTTTTAGTGGTATCATTTTTGTATTGATCAGACTTTTTGATCGCTTTTTATTCAGTTTTTCATTTTATAAAAAGAGACCAAAAATACCCTATTTTGGACTTTGGATACCACGTATGTTTATTTTTATTTACACAGTTTTTTTTATGGCAAAAGGAGGGCAATTCAAACTTTTATTAGGGAAGGGGTTAAATTATCTTTATTAACTCTTTTTTTCACTTTTTTTTTTGCAGTGCTATAACACTGCACTAACTGATCTTTTACAGTGATTAATGGTTTCTCATATTAAACCACTGATCGATGATTCTGCCGCTTGACTGCTCATGCCTGGATCTCAGGCACTGAGCAGACATTTGGCGATCGGCAATGCCGGAAGCAAGTAAGGACCCTTCTTGTGTCTGCCAGCTGAGCTAACCGGAAGTAGTTTACTTTCACTTTAGACACGGCGATCAACTTTGAATGCTGCGTTTAAAGGGTTAATAGCGTGCAGCACCGTGATCAGTGCCGTGGGTTATTAGCCACGGGTCCCGACCCTGGGTCCGACCCTCTATAACACAGGGACACTCTGTGGCCCTGCGTTATAGAAAGGGAGCAAACTCAGGGTGTACAGGTACACCCTGCGTCGTTAAGGACCAAGGGCGAACAGTTATGCCCTGATGTCCTGGTACTTAAGGACCAAGGGCGTACCTGTACTGGGAGAATTCATTCAGAAGGCACTCCGTGCAAACCCCTGGAGGAGTCCTGAGACCCCCCCCCCATGTTGGTTATCGCCACAAATCGCCGGTCAATTCAGACCGGCGATTTGCGGCAATTCCGTGTCAATCGGGTCTCCTGTGACCTGGTGACCTCGAGACAGCCCCATTCATCCTTACCCAGCAAGAGTGAGGTGGCATGGGTGCCACCTTCCGATCACATGATTGATTGGTCGGGTGGTGATCGGGGCCGGCAGGGGTCTCCTATCGCTCCCTGGCCCGGGGGGGGGGGGTCCCCTCAGTAGCGGCAGCGGCGGGAGAAAGGAGTAGCATGATCGGTTGCAGCAGCTGCGCCAGTCCCAGCGGGACAGGCGGCAGGATACTGCAGGAGGTGAGGCCTGTTCTCCTCCTGCTGTTGCTTAGAAACACAGCCAAAGGGTATGCTGGGAGTTGTAGTTTTGCAACAGCTGGTGTTCCAACTACAACTCTTAGCATGCCCTTTGGTAGTCTGTGCATTCTTGGGGTTGTAGTTATGCAACAGCTGGAGGCACATTTTTTCTATGAAAAAGTGTGCATCCAGCTGTTGCATAACTATAACTCCTAGCATGCACGAACAGCCGAAGGGCATGCTGGAAGTTGTTGCAGTGTGCCTCCAGCTGCTGCAAAACTACAACTCTGCATGCCCTTCGGCTGTCAATGCATGCTGAGAGTTGCAACAGAGTTTTGCAACAGCTGGAGTCACATTGATTGTGAAACATAATTTGTGTCCTAACTTAGTGTTTCACAAGCAGTGTGCCTCCAGATTTTGCAAAAATACAACTTCCAGCATGCACTGAGAGACCGTACATGCTAGGAGTTCTAGTTTTGCAACAGCAGGGGGCACACTGGTTGCAATACACTGGGTTAAGTAACAAACTACAACTCCCAGCATGTATGGTCTGTCAGTGCATGCTGGGAGTTGTAGTTTTGCAACAGCTGAAGGTTTGCCCCTCCCCCCATGTGAATGTACAGGGTACATTCACACAGGCAGGTTTACAGCGAGTTTACTTCTGCAAGTTTCAGATGTGGCAAATTTTCCGCCACAGCCCTAACTCCCAGGGAGAAACTCACTGTTAACCCCTGCCCATGTGAATGTACCCTAAGAACACTACTCTACACAAAATAAAAAGTAAAACACTACATATCTACACCCGTAAACAGCCCCCCACCCCCCCCAATAAAATTTAAAAAAAATCTTGTACAGCACTGTTTCAAAAACGGAGCCTTCAGCTATTGGAAAACAACAACTCACAGTGTTGCCGGACAGCCACTGACTGTCAAGGCATGCTGGGAGTTTTGCAACAGCTGGAGACATCCTGTTTGGGAAACACTGTCGTAGGGTATTTTGGTGGCGGATGCATATCCCCAATTCAGGCTTTAAATGCACATGGCACTCTCTCTCTCTTTGGAGCAGTGTCATATTTCAAGGCAACAGTTTAGTGCCACATATGGGGTATTTCCGTATTCATGAGAAATTGTGTTACAAATTTTGGGGGGCTTTTTCTCCTTTTACCCCTTATTATAAGGTAAAGTTGGGGTCTACAGCAGCACGGTAGTGTGAAAAAAAATCATTTTTTACACTATTATGCTGGTCTTGCCCCATACTTTTTATTTTCCCAAGCGGTAAAAGGAAAATAAAAAATAAAATTTATAATGCAATTTCGCCTGAGTATGGAAATACCTCATATGTGGATGTAAAGTGATCTGCGGATGCACAACATCTTGTTAACTATTCTGTTGCCCATCTCAGGCCTGCAAGCTTTATTGGTGGACATCAGTCTTGCACTTTAATTCAGTCTCTCAAAAAGCAACCTGGGTCCATAGTAGCAAATACCCATCCTACCTTGAAGCGGTTTCTGCCTTATATTCCACTACCCAAAGTGGTGCTTTAATTTAATAGCCTGTTTTTAGTCATTTGTCTGTCATTCTTTCCTGAGAACCTTGTTGTTCAAAAAACAAGGTCCTTTTTTTTTGGGAATCGGACTTATGGCAACACCAGCATAGAGATTTTATGTTTGTGTGGGTCTACAAGACCAGGTGCTCCAAATTCAGATGTGAGTCAGCATAATCTCTGTACAGTGCTGTGGGATAAATTAAATAAATAACCGTAGGATGCTACGGTTCACATTGTTTATACATTGTTTATATAATAGCAAGTTATAACTTAACCTCTATGAGCTTTGCTCATGTGACAGCTCTTGTAGAAAATAACTAGGTAAAACTAGGATTAAAGATTTTAGAAATACAACTTTAAAGCAAAATAATTAACCAGACTAATTTAAATTACTTCCCCTGTCTACTTGATGGCATAAAAAAAAAAAAAAAAAAAAAAAAAAAACAATTATGTAAGTAAATTAAAAGAAAATATTCCCTGAGACGATTTCCAGATTGCTTGCATAGAGCTTCAGTCAGTACTCAGAAAAGTGAGTGATTAAGTGAAGTTAAATCCCCTTGTTCTCTAGAGCGTGCACCCTGTGAGGATCCTGATGTTTATTGAGCTCCTATTCCAAATAGAAGTGATAAGATTTATTTCCCAAATGAGTTTCATATTGATTAAAATGGCCTCTCCAGATGTTGTTTGAGCTCCTAACAGTCAGGCTGTGAGTTAAAATGAATGTATAGATGTAAACATTTTAGGACAAAATTATTATTAAGTAAGTTATTACACTGATTTATTAAGAAATAGCTTTTCTTTTGTGGCAGAATTTAGGATGTGTTTCATTATGGTTAATTAAAGGAAATAGTTAATTAAAGGTTAATGTAAAGATCTGTCATAACATTTTCTATGCCTTGGCATAAAGAGTTCCACACCGCACACATCATGCTGACTTTCATGTACATTGACTTTCTTGATGTTGGGCTCATTGCTCAATTACCTACCAGCTGTTTTGGAGAAATAATACCATTCATCTAAGATTTACATAGGAATTTTAGGAGTAATGCTCATGCTACGCCAAAATGTGCTACTTGGGAGGTCTACACAGAAGAGTGGTAGAACCCAGAACCTCATCAATTCTACTATTCTTAATGAGAAGCTAAGCATACACTGGATAAATCCATAATGCGTAATCCTTAATGGAATCGGCAAAAGTACATTTCTCTGCTAGATCATGCAAAAGCAAAACAATAATTTTTGTGCCAACCTCCACAAGCAGGATGTCTTGTAGTTCTTACCTTAATATACCACAGTGCCTCCACCCACATATTTTTGGGAGCTTTGAGGGAATGCAAGAAGTTCTTTCAAGAGGTGAACTTAGAGACCCCCTGCTTAAAGTGTACCTGCTTTCAAGAGGTGGACTTAGAGACTCCTTGCTTAAAGTGTACCTGTCATTCGCAAAAACATTTTATATAATGTAGATAATATCATTATATGTATATTTGTTATATAAATTGGTTAAAATATGCATATTTTTGGGTTACAAAATGCTGCCCCTGCAGGTATTGCCTGTGTGTCTCTGTGTGGGTGGACAAGTAGGGCTCTGTGCAGACTCCTGGCTTGTGTGAGCCGGGAGCATGTCACAAAGCCAAAGTGCACAGAGCCCTGCTTGTCTTCAATGGACAGAGCCCTTCTTTTCCTCAGTGCACAGTGCACAGAGCCAGTGTTGGTCTGACCTACTGGGATACCTGGAAAATTCCTGTTAGGCCAACTGCCCAGTGGGCTGGCAGACGCCGGCCCCTGCCCAGTCACCCAACGGGCGCTTGCTCACGCTAGCACACAAGGTCATGACTTTAGTCATGACTTTAGTCATGACATTTTCAGTTTTTCCTCCTCGTCATCTAAAAATCGTAGCTCTTTTATATTTTCATCCACAGACTAGCATGAGGGCTTGTTTTTTGTGCAACCAGTTGTCCTGTGTAATTACATCACTCATTTTACCATAAATTGTATGGCGCAACCAAAAAAAAATACTATTTGTGTGGGGAAATTAAAAAGAAAACCACAATTTAGCAAATTTTGGAAGGTTTCGTTTTCACGCCGTACAGTTTATGGAAAAAATTACATGGATTGTTTATTCTGTTGGTCAATACGATTAATAATTTGTATTTAATTAAATCACACATTTTTTAACCAAATTAGCATGTTTAAAATCCTTCTATTTTGATGACCTATAACTTTTTAATTGTTCTGTATAAGCAGCAGTATGAGGGCTCATTTTTTGCGCCATGATCTTTACTTTTTATTAATACCTCATTTGTGTATATAAAACATTTATACATTTTTTTATTATTGTTTTTTTAATTAAATGTGACAAAATAGCAGCAATTTTTTTTTACTTTCACACCGTTCACTGTACAATATTAATAACTTTATATTTTAATAGATCGGACATTTACGCATGTGGGGATACCAAATATGTGTATCATTTTTTTTTTTTTTTTACACTTTATGGGGGTAAAATGGGAAAAACGGACATTTTACATTTTTATTGGGGATTGGATTTTTCACATTTTTTTTACTTTTTTTTTTACTTTCATTTTTACACTTGAATTGTCCCCATGGGGGACTATCTATAGCAATCCTTTGATTGCTAATACTGCTCAGTGCTATGCATAGGGCATAGCACTGATCAGTGTTATCAGTGATCTTCTGCTCTGGTCTGCTCGATCTCAGACCAGAGTAGAAGACCCCGGGAGATGGCCGGAGCCAGGTGAGGGGACCTCCAGCCGCCAGGCTGGATGATTGGATCCCCCCGGCAGTGCTGCGGGAGATCCGATCATCCATTTAAAGTACCGCACTGCCACAGATGCCATGATCTGTATTGATCACGGCATCTGTGCGATCGCGGATGTCCGCCATCACTGGTGGGTCCCTGGCTGCTGATAGCAGCCGGAACCTGCCGCGCGTACATTTACATCCATTGTCGTTAAGGGGTTAAAGGGGGCTACTGTTATTATTACCTAAAGGAGACTGCTGATGTCACTACCTTAAAAGGGTTATTATTATTTTTTTTTGAAAATTTTTAGAGAAAATGTTTTTTTCCAGAAAAATTTGGTTTGGTCCAAATTTATTCACGGCAAATTGCTATTAAAAACGGCTATTTCTAGCGCCCAGATAGTCTCAACAGGGGTGTAAACACTTTGCCTTGCTGTAACACTCATAGGGTGTGTGCTGGGTTAGTGAAATAATACAGTTATTCAGTATGACATGCAGATCAGTGGCGTCACTATTAGAATCACTGTAGCAGAGCGGCACAATGACAGAGCCTAGAGGTGGCATCAGTATGAGGAGACTATATAGTGGCTGAATGACACAGCGTGGAGGTGGTGACAGCATGAGGAGACCATATAGTGCCTGAATCACACAGCACGGAGGTGGTGGCATCATGAGGAGACCATTTAGTGGCTGAATGACACACTGTGGAGGTGGCAGCAGCATGAGGAAACCATATAGGGCTGAATGACCCAGCGTTGAGGTGGCAGCAGCATGAGGAGAACATATATTGGCTGAATGACACAGCCTGGAGTTGGAGGCAGCATGAGGAGACTATATAGTGGCTTAATTACACAGCCTGGAGTTGGCAGCAGCATGAAGAGGACATATAGTGGCTGAATAACAAAGCCTGGAGGTGGCAGAAGCATGAGGATACCATATAGTGGCTGAATGACACAGCCTGAAGGTGGCAGCAGCATGAAGAGAACATATGGTGGCAGTATGAGACAGCTTGGAGCTTGCAATAGCATGAGGAGAACATATGGTGGCAGAATGAGATAGCCTGGAGGTGGCAGCAGCATCAGGAGTCCTGAAAGTGAACCGGTGACAGTGTGGTGCGGTGGGTGGCAAAACCAGTACACGGGGAAGAAGGTGGGTGAAAAAAGGAGTACTTGGCATCAGAGGTGTGGCATCAGGCGGGTGGCAGGATAAGAATAGTAGCTGAGGCAGGTAGGAAGAAGAAACAGTCTCTTTTTTAAAAGTGTTAGTGTGCACAAGAAAGTATTGAGCATATGATAAAATATATGGACACAAATATTTTTTTTTTCAAATGAAACAAAAGGAAAGATGTGCAAAAAAACACCACGTGCCGCCTACACAACCAAGTATTGATGTGATGCAAAGAACTCTAAAAGGTAGAAGGGAACAACATATGGTCCATTGTAACCGGTGGGGGTAAAAACTTCCCCTGTAAGGCCCTACTCTCGCATTATTAATTTCCTTCTTGGCAAGAGTTACACACCCTAAAAAGGGTGGCCCCACACAGGAACCTCTCCAAATTTCCACCTACAAACACTGCCATTTCCCAGAGTTTTTAGGTGGAAATAAGGAGAGGTTCCTGTGTGGGGCTGCCCTTTTTAAGACGAGTAACACTTTCCTTGAAAAGGTGGAAGGGAACAACGTATTTTCCATTGTAGCAGGTGAGGGTAAAAATTTCCCCTGTAAGGCCCTACTCTCACCCTATGAATTTCCTTCTTGGCAGGTGTTACTTAACCTAAAAAGGGTGGCCCCACACAGGAAACTCTCTTTATTTCTAACTAAAAACCCTGGGGAATGGCAGTGTTTGTAAGAGGAAATAGGAAGAGGTTCCTATGTGGGGCCACCCTTTTTATGGCGAGTAACACTTGCCAAGAAGGGAATTAATAATGCGAGAGTGGGCTATACAGGGGAAGTTTTTTCCTCCATTGGTTACAATGGACCATACGTTGTTCCTTTCTATCTTTTAGAGGTGTTTGCATCACATCAATATTTGGTGGTGTAGGTGGCAAATGGTGTTTTTGGAAACCTTTCCTTTTGTTTGATTAAAAAAAAAATTTGGGTACATTTTATTTTTATACTAAGAAAATTATTAAAAGTTACATTTTACATAATGTATATCCTCAATACTTACTTGTGGTTTGAGGCGGAGGAATGTCTGTAACTGAGGAGCAGCTCTTTAACCAGGGGTTTTTCCGTTTTTGCATTTTCGTTTTTTCCTCATTACCTTTAAAAAATCATAACTCTTTCAATTTTGCACCTAAAAATCCATATGATGGTTTATTTTTTGTGCCACCAACTCTATGTTGTAATGACTTCAGTCATTTTACCCAAAATTCTACTGTGAAACGGAAAAAAAAATCACTGTGAGACAAAATTGAAAAAAAAATGCCATTTTGTAACTTTTGGGGGCTTCCATTTCTGCACAGTAAATTTTTCGGTAAAAATGACACCTTCTCTTTATTCTGTAGGTCCATACGATTAAAATGATGCCCTACTTATGTAGGTTTGATTTTGTCATACTTCTGGAAAAAATCATAACTACATGCAGGAAAATTTATACTTATAAAATTGTCATCTTCTGACCCCTATAACTTTTTTATTTTACCGCATATGGGGCAGTATGAGGGCAATTTTTTTGTGCCATGATCTGCAGTTTTTAGCGGTACCATTTTTGCATTGATAGGACTGATTGATCGCTTTTTATTCATTTTTTCATTGTATAAAAAGTGACCAAAAATGCACTATTTTGGACTTTAGAATTTTTTTGCGCGTACGCCATTGACCGTACGGTTTAATTAACAATATATTTTAATAATTTGAACATTTCCACACGCAGCGATACCACATATGTTTATCTTTATTTACACAGTTTTTTTATGGGAAAAGGTTGGTGATTCAAACTTTTATTAGGGGAGGTGTTAAATGATCTTTATTCACTTTTTTTTTCTTCACTTTTTTTTGCAATGTTATAGCTTCCATAGGGAGCTATAACACTGCGCAAGCTGATCTTTTACATTGATCAGTGGTTTCTCATAAGAAACCACTGATCGATGATTCTGCCACTTGACTGCTCATGACTGGATCTCAGCCACCGAGCAGTCATTTGGCGATTGGACAGCGAGGAGGCAGGTAGGGATCCTCCGGCTGTCTTGTTAACTGTTCGGGATGCCGCGATTTCGCAGTGGCGATCCCAAACAGCTCGCTGAGCTGAGCCGCTTTAGATGCGGTGTTTAACTTTGAATGCTGCGTCTAAAGGGTTAATAGTGTGCGGCACCACGATCAATGCCACGCGCTATTAGCCACGGGTCCCGGCCGTTGTTAGAGGCCGTGGCCCTGCATTATAGAATGGGAGCAGACTCATGATGTACGCGTACGTCATGGGTCCTTAAGATGTTAAATATGTTTAGCACTATCCATATTCGTGAAGTGTTGGTGTGGCACCATGGTCAATCTACTCTTATCCATCACCAATTGGTGGGAGGAAATCCTGGCTGATCCATGCCTGATTCATCTACACAAAGGTAAGTCTCTCCAAATTTTTTGTGGACATATGAGTTCTCCTTGAGATTTCTTTGGCCACCACCACACTAATGTGGTGGCACACTTCTGGCCGGGCAGGACAGCTTTTACAGGCAACAAATCAAGTTTGGCTGCCCAGAAGTCCAGCGGATCTTCAAGGTGTGTTGGCATCATCATGTCAAGGTATTCCCCCACCTGCTGGTTTAGGTCCTGCTCCAGGTCTACCTGCTACTGATGAGTTGCTTCACTATGCGGGTGAAGAAAGTTACTCATGAGCGATTGGAGACCCAGGCTGCTGCTGATGGAGCTGGTGCTGCTCTTGCCACCTCACCCCTCCTCAGCAGCCATGGCAGTGGAAGTTGAGTGAAAAGGGGCCCCCGAGACAGACCAGCCAGTGGATAGATGATGGTACAGATAGGCATCGGCCAACTGACTGCATAGGATGTCTCTCAAATAGGTTAGTTTGTCCTCCCTCTCAGTGAGTGTAAAAAAGGCACCCATTTTGTGCCGAAAGCGAGGGTCCTATAAGGTGGAGAGCCAGAAGTCATTCTGCTGCTGAATGGTGACAATTTGAAGGTCACTACGCAAGCAAGTGAGCATGCATCGTGCAATTTGTGCAAGAGATTCGAAAGAACTCCCTGCCTCTCCATCTCCCCTGCATACTTCCACAGTGTGTCGGGGGTCTTCTGTCTCGCCTTCATCATAACCCTCTAGCTCTTTTAGCTTATCCTGCTCCTCCTCTCCTGTCAGATGATTAGAAAATCCAAAAAATAATCTCACTGACAGTCGGACACAATGGTGTCCTATAGCTATTTTCTACCAGAATAACATTAAACCATGTAGCTAAAAATTCACAATTTTATTTAATCCTCGTAAAAAACCCAATGACAATAGTATAAATAATTAGTATCAATACATAAGAAAGAAAAAGCTCTCCTATGATGAACAACCGTATATCCCAACGCGTTTCCCCGTGTATCTTGTGATATACAACGGTTCATCAGGGGATGACAACAACAGTATACAAATATATACCTAATAAGCACCGAGATATGGAGGAACAATATGTATAGATAGCGTGCAACACATGGACAAAGGCACAGCTCAATGTACAATAGATGAAAGGACATTTAGAACTATACATATGTTATAATACATTAAAGCAGACATATATACAATACAAAGCACGTGAATGCAGATAGGAAATAGCAAGGCTTATTTGTGGCTTCATTTGAATATCCTCCGACTGATGTAACAACCTGTAGCAGGAAGCAAAAAAAGGGAGAACAAACAAGGATAGAAAGAAAGAAGACACAACATACCACATAAAACATAGCATTAGCTTTAGTACACAAATATTCCATTCTACATATATTTGCAAAGCAAGACAAAAAAATATATAATAATAAAGAATATAAAATATGATAACATCACATGCCAAAAGATATTGAGACATGAAAAGTGTAAAGATTATAGTGTAGATAATGGATGTGTTGAAGATAATAACGAAGGTAAGTAAAGAAGAAAACAGATAAATACTGTGTTAATGACAGGCCAGGTGCCAAAAAGGAAAAGGGAAGTAGATAAAGTCCTTAAATTACACCAGATGTGGTCTCAAAAAACTCCCAAAGAAAAAACAGAGACATATATATATATGTCATTACCTCTAGGTAGCAGAGAACGAGATCACTGATAAAGTGAGGACCCTACGATAAGGGCTCCTCCACAGAAAAAGGGAAAATAGGCTTAGTAAATGGCCCCCTAAAAATGGCAAATAATAATAATCATGATAAGCCATACCAAATCTACCATATATATATATGGACCATTTCAATAGTAGTAAAGCCACAGATATTGCAAAACCTAAACTGTGCTCCGCTGTGACCCTCCACCTCCTCCTCCACCAGTTCAGCCCCCACATGGCTCATGTGGCCGTGAGATGTAGGCACCAGGTTTCCAGTGCCTTGACCAGTAATTGTTTCCAACACATGTTGTAGTAGGGGAATGATGTCGTTCATCCCAATATCCTGAGCAAACGGTAGGTGTCAGGTATGAGCTGCCACTGGTTGACATTGAAGTTACACAGGGGAGTTCCCCTATCTGCTTGGATCATCAAGAAATCAGTGATGGCTTTTCTCTGTTCATATAGTAGGTCCAACATATGGAGGGTGGAATTCCAATGTGTGGAAATGTCGCAAATCAGACTATGTTGGGGGATACCGTTCTGACGCTGTAGCTGGGTGTGCTTTGTGGTCTACGAGTGGCTGAAGTTCATGCAAAGTTTCCTTCCCATTGTTAGGATGTCTTGCATATGGTGGAACATTTCAGGAACCACTTGACAACCAGATTGAACACATGTGCCAGGCAGGGCACATGTCGCAGGCTTCCTTGTCGCAGCACAGACAAGATGTTGTTCCCGTTGTCAGTCACCATGGTTCCCATTTCCAGTTTTCATGGAGTAAGCCATGATTCGATTTCTTCATGAATGACTTTTAGCAGTTCCTCCCTTGTATGACTCCGTTTGCCAAGGCAAGCCATGTGAAGAACAGCGTGACACCGCACACATGGTATGCTGGAGGGGCACTGAGACTTGTCCGTGCAGTGGAGGCTGAGGATACAGTGGAGGATGAGGAGGCGATGTGATACACTGTCACAGGACCAATGGCCTGAGAGCGTGGAGGTGGAAGCGGCGTGACCTGTCCAAGTTGCTGTTGTGGCTGTGCAGGAACCAAATTCACCTAGGGGGCCGTAAAGGACATGTATTGTTCCTGACCGTAGTTACAGTTCCACACGTCGGCGCTGCCGTGCACTTGGTACACACCGATCGGCTCAAGGACTGGCCCATCTTCTGTTCCAGTAAATTGTGCAGGGCAGGTACTGCCTTCTTTGCAAATGAGTGACGGCTATGGACTCTCCACATTGGCTCGGCACAAGCCATTAGTTCTCTGAAAGGTGCAGAGTCCACCACTTGAAAAGGGAGGTACTGCAGCACCAGCAACATGGACAGGAGCACATTCAGCTTCTGCACCATTGAATGAGTGGGTGCATACTGTTGTCTCTTGGACATGGCTTTGTCAATGGATTGAAAGCGGAATGACTGACTCGAAGTAGGAGGAGCAGGAGCATCTGGAGCAACAGAAGATGGGTATAGCACACAGCTCCCTTCGGCTGAGGTGATGGAGCCTTGGCTGGCCTAAACAGGGAGCGGCGTGCCACTGGGTGATGCAGCAGGCTGGACCAGGCCCAGGCCGCTTTATGGTGACACTGCATATATTGTTGCAGGACTGTGGTGCCAAAATTGGGACCCTGGCCATGCTTCACCTTCTGCCGAAACATCTTGCATGTGGCCAGGTTAACATCCTCTGGATGCTTGATGAAAAACTGCCACACCACTGAGTAGCTGATTTTCCCACCAACAGTCTGCAATATACTCCAGGAACCACTGTTCCACTACCTCCCTTGAAGGTAAGCTGCCACGAAGCAGGTAGTCTACCCCAGGCACGTTTGGCTCCAGACTTTCCACTTCTTCCACCATGCTAACTGCCAACCATGCTGACACCTTGTTGGCTCAGCTGCGGCCTCATCGGCAACCTGCAACCCTCTCCTGATGATGATGAAGCCCCTTCTGCACCCAACTCCCAGGTGCGATCATCATCGAGTTGTGTCTGCACCTCACTGATGTCCTCCTCCTTAGGTCCCTCGCTGCAACTCCTGCTGCCACTCACCCCTAGTCTGGTGCGACCTCTGCCGGATGAATTTAGGCCTCTGCCACTCCTCTGTGCACGTTGTGGCACTTCTCTGAATGACATACTTAGTGCGTATATGAGGGGAGGACAGTACGCTCCAATATGCTTAAAACAGTACTTGTATACAACACCAGTAGGTGTGTACTTTTGACTGGTCTTTCACAGTATATAGACCCTTTAAGACTTTAACAGGAACAAAATGGTACACCACTTAGATGAATGTATGTAGTATGCACTTATGAGAGGAGGACAATGTGCTCTACTACACTTTAAATAGTATTTATCTACAACACCAGCAGTTGTGTACTTTTGGCTGGCCATTCACTGTAACTAGGCCCTTAAGACTTCAACAGGAACAAAATCGTACACCACCTATTTACGCACATGTTACACTTAATAGAGGACAATACGCTCCGCTACGCAACCTGTATTAGGCACTAATAGCAGGTGATTATGGCTTATAGTGCTCTGCTCAGCCTAACTTGCTGACTATTATTAGCTTTTCAGTTGTTTTACACACCGGTGCTGCGGCACACAGTCATAGCAGGAAGAGTAAAGGAATGTCGGCCACTTACCATATCTTCTTATTCTTCTTAATTGCATAAACATAGTCACATAAATACAATCTTGAATCAGGGATGGACACACAAGGGGATTAAAATCTTAAAAAGAGCAAAAAATTAAAAAAACATACCGACAAGTCTACTTTATCATTGAGCCCTAGTGCTCCTGTAGCTTGGGTGTTAACAATCCAATGTGTTTCTTTTTGTAAAAGACGTAGGTCCACTCTAGTGCCGGGTATAGCATTTACTTTTTCTATTCCTGCAAACCGCAACACTTCAAGGTTACCACCGTGGGCTTCTTTTACATGGGAGATTAGGTGTGGAGCTGCCTTGTCAGAATGGTAGGAGTAAAAATGCTCCCTGATGCAAATGCATAACTGCATAATAGTCTTCCCTATGTAAAAGAAACCGCATGGACAAAAGATAACATATACTATGCTTTTAGTTCTACAAGTTATGAGTTCTCGAACCTTGCGACTCAATTGTCTCATTCTCAATGTTTTAGCACCTAGGTTATACTTGCAAAAGAATACATTTTTACATAAAGAGTTTCTTTGCTGAACTGTTTTGTGCAACCATGTAGTTTTCTGTTTAGATGTTTTATTTTTCAACATGTCCCCAATAGTTCGATTTTTTCTATAGGACATAAGTGGTTTCCTTTCTGTTATTTGTTTTATTTCCTTGTCTGTTTCTATTATATATCAATTACGCCTAATTGCTTGCTCTATAAGTTAATTTACTGGAGAGTTGTTGAAAGTGAATGCAAACCTTCTTATATTATTTTTGGGATTATTTTTAGATATTAATATGTCATTTCTATCCCTCATGTCTGCTTTCATTCTTCCTTTATTAATCCTTGCTGCCGAATAGCCCCTTTCAATTAGTCTTTTCCCTAGTTCATCAGCTGGTTCTTGGTATTTTTCTTCCTTACTATTATTTCTTTTTAGTCTAATAAATTGGCCGTATGGTATTCCTTTCTTAATGGCTAGCGGATGAGAACTTTTAAAATGTAAGAAGGTATTCTTGGCGACTTCCTTCCGATATCCTTCGAATCAACTGGCAATGCTTTAAGTGCTATTTGTTTTGCAAGGTTTGCTGTCTCTGTTTTCTTTCATTCTATAGGAGATTATACCTCGGCACAAGGATACTCACTGCTCCTCAAAAGTCCCGAAAAAGTTGTCATCGTGATTGTCTTGCCTCAATTAAGTCCTTATCAGCTATGTGCCATCTTTTTGCGTACTATCTATGTGCCAGTCATGTGCTATTTTTGTATTCTATGTGTTATTGTGTCATATAAAGTGGAATAGTACATACATATATCTTAATATCTCCATTTTTCATATGTGCATTCTGGTTCCTTACCCCTGATGAACTGTATCTTTATCTATATACGGGGAAATGCATCGGGATAAAGTTTTTAGGGGATTGAGATTTTGATTCTTTTGTAATTTTGTGATAAAATAAAGATACTTTTAGCTATTTTTTGTGGATATTTGTGGTCGAGTCTAGCTAAAATGGACATGGTCAGTCCAGATTTTGTCAGTGATTAGTGAGTTCACCTATGCCGGATGCTGGATATACAGTATGTGAACCCAATCTAACTTCCTTCTTGTCAGAGAAGGAGCAGAGCCTCTGCAATAGGATGACAGTATAACTAAACTGGCTCTGACTATTGTCAGGCTGGGACAAAGTCCAGTATGTGCGGGCCAGACTGGAATTCCTCTGTGCTCACTTCTGTCCTGTCTATTAGACTCCTGTCTGAAAACAGAGAGGAGGGAGTTACAGAGCAGACTGCAGTGATTGGATGAAGAGACCTAGCAGCACTGCACAGCAGACTCAGACAGAAAGGGAATGCATGGCGAGTGATGGTGGGCTTAGAGCTTTCGTCGAACACACCCCTTCCTGAGCAGTGGATGTCAAAATGAGTGAGCAGCAGAACAAAGGGATTTGTGAGCCAAATACAGAAACAAATAAAGAACGTAAAGAATCTGAATGACCTAGTGAGCAACATATATATAAGCATTATACTTTTTCTGTCATATAAATGGTACGTTAGGGATAGTGGGGGAGATTTATCATTTAGTGTCTATTGTAGACACAGATCTACCCCTTTACGCTGCTTGTCTAATTTACACTCTTGCTAACAATTTACAAAGGCTGTGCACTTTGATAAATCTTGTGCAGATATAGAAACGCCCCCCCCCCCCACCCCTAGCTCTACCGTACACTCCTTCTCTACCTCACAGGAAAAGTGGATGTAGGGATTTTGTTCTATTGCTTTGAGGCGAGGATTCCATTGAGGTTGTTTGTCCATCAGCAAAAACGCCAGAAAAAGTGTCCCATCCTTTTCCTGCATTTTTTCAGTTTTTCTTGCGTTTTTGCTGGTGTGTGGAAACAAAAAAATGTACTAAACTTTTTTTCTTTCTCTTCGAAATTTAGATACGTGAATGCGGAGGACTATGTCAGATTTGGTGCATTGCGACGATGAACAGCGTTTTTTTATGTCAATAAAAGGGTTAACAAGGGCTGTGGGGGAGTGTTTTTTTAAATAAAATTATTTTTTTCAATTCAATGTGTTGTGTTTTTTATAATTGAATTTTCAGGCTTAGTAGTGGAAGGCGTCTTGTAGACAGAATCTTTTACTATGCCAGGGCTTAGTGTTAGCCCCCAAATCAGCTAGCGTTAACCCCCAATTATTACCCCACTATCCACCGCCACAGGGGTTCCGGGAAGAGCCGGTACCAACAGGCCCGGAGCATCAAAAATGGCGCTCCTGGGCCTAGGCAATAACAGGCTGGCGTTATTTAGGCTGGGACGGGTCAGTAACAATGGTCCTTGCCCACCCTGGTAACGTCAGGCTGTTGCTGCTTGGTTGGTATCTGGCTGATACTGAAAAAATGAGGGAAGCACACACTTTTTTAAATTTATTTATTTATAAAAAAAAAGCATAGGGTTCTCCCTATTTTCAGTGTCAGACAGATACCAACCAAGCAGCAACAGCCTAACGTTAGCAGGGTGGGCGAGGACCATTCTTACTGGCCCTCCCCAGCCTAAATAGCACCAGCATGTTACCGCCTTGGCCCAGGAGTGCCATTTTTGACGCTCCAGGCCTGTTGGTACCGGCTCTTCCCGGCACCCCTGTGGCGGTGGGTACCTGGGTAATAATTAACGCTAAGCCCCAGCTTAGTAATGGATTCCGTCTATATGACAGCTTCCACTACTAACCCTGAAAATTCAATTATAAAAAACATGACACATTGAAAAAAGTTTTTTTTACTTAAAAACAACACTCCCCCACAGCCCTCGCTAACCATTTTATTAAGATTAAAAAAAAAAAAACGCTGGTCATCGTCGCAGTCCACCGAATCTGACGTAGTCCTCCACATTCAGGTATCTGAAATGAGCAGAAAAGAAAAACAAGAAATATGGGTTAGTACATTTTTTGCACTCTCCCCTGGGAAGAGCGCACATAATGCAGCGTGTTCCTAAACAGGGAGCCTCCAATTGTTGCTAAACTACAACTCCCATTATGGGGTGGCTGAAGTTAAGCAACAGCTGGAGTCTCCCTGTTTGGGAACACACTGCCAGAAAGGCTCTGTTCCCATTATGCAAAATGCATAATGTGAACAGGGATCTGTCCCTCTGCCCTTGGACTACTACTCCTATCATGAGACAGAGTCTGTCCTGTGATGGGAGTAGTTGTAGTACCGCAGGGCTGCTGAGGGATGGCACTTGCACATCCCCGGCTGCAGGACTTTTAGAACTACTACTCCCATCATGGACAGACTGCCCATGTTGGGAGTTTTAGTCCAGGGGCTGAGGTGCAGATCGCACCGGGTCATTCTGCAGAGACCCGCTGCAATACGCATTTATTAACTGTAAAAGCCGGCGGCACACGTGTCTACACTGCGCACCCCGCCGGCTTCTATATACACTGCTCATAATTCATAATCCCCGCCTCCAGGAGAGGGGAGCTCTGATTGGTCAATAGCTATTCACCAATCAGAGCTCCCGTGTTCTGGCGGCGGCGATTATGAATTATGAAAATATATATAGAAGCCGACGGGCAGTGCAGTGAAGACACATGTACCGCCGGTTTGTATAGTTAATAAATGCGGATCGCAGCAGATCTCCAGAGAATGAACTGCTGTGATCCGCATTTAAATAAAAAAAAACGGTGGTACATGCGTCTACACTGCGCACCCCGCCGACTTCTATATACACTGTCATAATTCATAATCGCCGCCGCCAGAACACAGGAGCTCTGATTGGTGAATAGCTATTGACCAATCAGAGCTCCCCTCTCCTGGCGGCAGGGATTATGAATTATGAGTGGTGTATATGGAAGCCGGCGGGGTGCGCAGTGTAGACGCACTTACCACCGGCTTTTACTGTTAATAAATGCGTATCACAACGGGTCTCTACAGAATGACCCGATGTGATCTACTCCTCAGCCCCTGGACTACAACTCCCATCATGGGCAGAGATTTTCCATGATGGGAGTAGTAGTAGTCCTAAAAGTTCCGCAGCCGGGGGATGTGCAAGTGCCATCCCTCAGCAGCGCCGTGGTACTACAACTACTCCCATCATGGGACAGACTTTGTCCCATGATGGGAGCAGTAGTACAAGAGCAGAGGGGCAGATTGCAGAATAGCATTCTCTGGAGATCCGCTGCGATCCGCATTTATTAACTATACAAGCCGGTGGTACATGCGTCTACACTGCGCTGCACGCCGGCTCCTATATACAGCTCTTATAATTCATAATCCCTGCTGGGAGAAGGGAGCTTTGATTGGTTAATAGCTTTTCACCAATCAGAGCTCCCATGTTCCAGCGGCGGGGATTATGAATTATGACAGTGTTTATAGGAGCCGTTGGCAGCGCAGTGGAGCCGCATGTACCGGCGGCTTTTACAGTTAATAAATGCGGATCGCAGCGGATCTCCGGAGAATGACCCTTGAGATCTGCACCTCAGCCCCTGGACTACAACTCCTATCATTGGCAGAGTCTGTCCATGATGGAAGTAGCAGTCCTTACTGCGCCAAAATAGATAATTTGGCGCGTGTCCTCCGAGGTGGTGTATATTTGCGCAAGAAAATGCTGTTTTTTGGTGCAAAAAAAACGCAGTTAGTAAATTCGACTCTACAGTAGAAAATCCTCTATGGTAAACTTAACCGTATAATCAACATTTGCACAAAAAAAGTTGCAAAAAACACTTCCGCATATTGTGTGCAAAAAAATGGACACACAGCTCTATATACAATGACACATTCCCCCCAGTGATCATATAATATCACATACCATTTCACATTCCGTCTTACGTAGTTGTTTTGGTCCGTTTTGATCCTAATGATACCAGAAAAGCTCAAAACACTGACAGACAAGTTGCAGTCTTCTGCCTCATGAGTCATCCTTAGACTTTCCAGCATGACAATGCCCCTAAGCATAAGTCCAAGTTTATCCTTCAATGGTCACAACTGAAAAAGATGAAGGTTCTGGAAGGGCCATCACAGTCTCCTGACCCTAATATCAAATCATTCTGGAGAGATCTCAAACGTGCAATTCATACAAGACGACCAAAAATTTTGCCTGACCTTAAAGGGGTACTCCAGCGCCAAGACACCTTATCCCCTATCCAAAGGATAAGGGATAAGATGCCTGATCACGGGGTCCCACTGCTGGGGACCCCCGTGATCTTTCAAGTAGCACCCTGTACTATCAGCCCCAGGAGCATTTTCGCTCCGAGTCTGATGACTGCCGATCACAGGACAGGAGTATTATGATGTTACAGCTCCGCCCCCATGTGACATCACGCTCCGTCCCCTCAATATCATTCCCCCTCCATAGGCTTGCATTGAGGGGGCGGAGCGTGATGTCACATGGAGGCAGAGCCGTGGCCTTAGAATACTCCGGTCCTGTGATCGGCAGTCATCAGACTCGGAGCGTGTTCGCTTTGGGGGCTGATGGTAACGGGGTGCTGCGTGAAAGAACATGGGGTCCCCAGCGGCTGGACCCCCGCGATCAGCCATCTTATCCCCTATCCTTTGGATAGGGGATAAGATATCTTAGAGCTGGAGTACCCCTTTAAGGCAATTTTCAAAGACGAAGGGACAACTATACAATCTGAATGAATTTGGAGTCTCATAGACATGTATTACAAAAGACTGCATGCTGCCATTGATGCTAAAGGGGCAATACACAGCATTGAGAACTAGGGTATGTTTTTGAGCACAACATTATATATTTTTTATGCTAAACACACTGAGGGGGATTTATCATGCTGTCTTTTGATAAGATTATTTTGGGTTGCCCATAGCAACAGCTCAGCATTTATTTTTCAAATTGTTTTGGTAAAATGCAAGCTGAACTGTGGTTGGTAGCTGTAAGCAACAAAGAGAATCTTACTGTTAGACAGCATGATAAAACTACTATCCCCAGCTTTGTGGTATGAACATGACTCATGGGACGGCCACTTTAAATTAATTGGCATTCTGAACTACCAAATGATCTGTTGAGTTTGCTGATGTTTGTGTTTTAGTAAAATACTAGAAAAGAGTTTGACGAAAGAAATACATTATAAACTGCAGGATTTGGCAAATATACTACAGACAGAGAAGACAGAATTTTTATTTTTTTTTGTATTTAAGGAATTGAGTTCCAACTAGAAAATATTAAATAATGCTACATATTGTGCATACATTCCCTATACTGGAATAAGTGCTCAGGGATACCGAACAGGCATGCAGAAGACAAAATCAATGCACTAAGGGAGAACCAGAAAACAGGCCAAGAGGACAAAACTAAGAGAGCAACGCTGTCCAAAATCATAAACAGAGGCCGGAAAAACAACAAGAGGTCAAAACATTAGGCCAAAATCAGCTGGCAAAATGGAATTCAGGAAAAAATTCAATTTGTAAGGTTTCAGGGAAAGCTTAGTAGAGTAAAACACAATGGATGGCTTTATTAGACCAATCAAAGGCATCTGTAGCTAGCACTAAATAGAGGCATGAGACTTCAGGGCTGGCACTAATTGGCCTAGTGTACCTGCCCATTGCAAAAGATGGGGGGCAGCTCCAGGGACCAGAGACAACGTGGCATGGGAGCGTCGTCAGGTAAGTTCCTGACTGTACATTCTTGACAGTTAACCCGGACCCAGCCCATTTTCACCTTAAAGGGGTTATCCAGGAAAAAACTTTTTTTTTATATCAACTGGCTCCAGAAAGTTAAACATATTTGTAAATTACTTCTATTAAAAAATCTTAATCCTTTCAGTACTTATAAGCTTCTAAAGTTAAGGTTGTTCTTTTCTGTCTAAGTGCTCTCTGATGACACGTGTCTTGGGAACCGCCCAGTTTAGAAGAGGTTTGCTATGGGGATTTGCTTCTAAACTGGGCGGTTCCCGAGACACGTGTCATCAGAGAGCACTTAGACAGAAAAGAATAACCTTAACTTCAGAGGCTCATAAGTACTGAAAGGATTAAGATTTTTTAATAGAAGTAATTTACAAATCTGAGTAAATCACAAGTAGAAACAACAATGCTGAGCACCAGCAGCAGATATCTTCAATCAGAGTCGGTAGCTAATATGAATGGACCTCAATCACGGTATACGGGTACTTATGGGGGGTGCTATCTTGAAGTGCATATAGTGAGATACAATATTTAGTAGAAGAAAAGATGCACTCACCCCGTGTTTGTAGAAAAAGGTTTCTTTTATTTTGCAGTGAAGATCAAAGCAAGACCCAAGCAACTCGTGTGGGAATAAGGTGCAGGACGCTGCAAACGTCTGAGGTGTGACAGCCATTTCACCCGTGCATGCGGGCTTCGTCAGACTTTTGCAAGATCTAGAAAGCCACAGTTTATAGACCACTTCCTAGTGATCTCCAAACTGTAGCCCTCCAGCTGTTGCAAAACTACAAATCCCAGCATGCCAAAACAGCAAACAGCTGTCTGGGCATGCTAGGAGTTGTAGTTTTGCAACATCTGGAGGGCTACAGTTTAAAGACCACAGTATAGTGGTCTCCAAACTGTAACCCTCCAGATGTTGCTAGGCAACAACTCACCAGCTTCCGTAGTCGCAGAATCGCCGCACCAGGGAGAGTATCGCCGCCGATCACCGCCGGTAAGTGGCCTCCACCACCGCCACTTATTCCCCCCATTCTGCCCAGACAGCAGTTGGTGGGCAGAGCGGGGGAACCAAACTTAAACCCCCCCTCCCCAGATCTGCTCACCGACTGCTGCTCCTCCTCCCCCCAATCTGCCCCCCCCCCTGCCACCTCACTCCTATCCCTTCAGGGCATCCAGGGTGTCTTGGACAACCCCGATTCCCCTTATTTTCCGGGTCACCAGGTCATCGGAGACCCGTATGACCCGGAATCACCACAGATCGCCGGTCTTAATTGAGATCGCCAACATGGGGGGTTTCAGGACCCTCCCAGGGGTTTAAACAGGGTTCCTGCTGATAGATATCAGCAGTCATCCTGGTCTGGTCCCCGACCAGCGTGTGGCAGGGAATGAAATTCCCACGGAATATCTGCACGCCCTGGGTCCCTAAGCGATCTCCAGGCCCCCTTCACACCACGCCCCCTCCATTCATGTCTATGGGAGGGGGCGTGATGGCTATTACATAGCTGTCACACCTCCTCCAATAGAAGTGAATGGAGTGGGCGTGTCGGTTTGCATAGCCTGTCATCGTGCATGGAGCGGAGTTCACTCCGTGCACCGAATGGCGGGGTGCCACAGCGGAGATTGCAGGCGGTCCCCAGTGACAGGATCCCCTGCGATCTTACATCTTATCCCCTATCCTTTGGATAGGGGATAAGATGTTTCCAACTGAGTACCCCTTTAAGGAAATGTAGAGAATGCTAAAAAGGTTAGCTCTCTCCATTCCTGGTGGCTGCCAGCAGCTTTCAGAAGCAGAAGTTCAGAGTGAGTTCTAATGCCAGTCATTTAACCCTCTTCATGCCACTGTCAGTGCTAACAATGCTAAAAAACATCTAGCAGTTGTCATAAAAGGGAAGCATGGTAGGTCTGATTCCCCCCCCCCCAACACAATTGCCCAAGGCCTCTGTAGCTGCCAGACAGATCTACTATTACAACCTGCCATTGGCAGACTGTACATTAGATCACCTATCTGAGAGTTCAATGCAATACATATGTACAGTGAACTGTAGAAACTATCAAGCCCCCTGCAGTCTGCTTGTGGCAGCCAAAGGTGATCAGAACGTCAATCTTACACATTAAAGGGGTAGTCCAGTGGTGAAAAACGCATCCCCTGTCCTAAGGATAGGGGATAAGTTTGAGATTGCGGGGGGCCCGACCGCTGGGGCCCCCTGCGATCTTTCTGTACGGGGGCCAGGCTCTTCGGCCAGATAGCGGGTGTGGACCACCGCACGAAGCGGCGGGCGACACGCCCCCTCAATACATCGCTACGGCAGAGGCGGAGATTGCCGAAGGCAGCGCTCCGGCTCTGCCATAGAGTTGTATTGAGGGGGCATGTCGGCTGCCGCTTCGTGCGGTGGTCGACACGCCCCCTTCCCGCGGGCTGTCGGGGCCCCGTACAGGAGACCGTGGGGGGCCCCAGCGGTCAGACCCCCCGCGATCTGCAACTTATCCCCTATCCTTAGGATAGGAGATAAGTTGTTCACCACTGGATATCTCCTTTAAGGGTTGTTTGCTCTTCATAAAATTTACTGACACATTTTATTTAAAGGTGATCATTTAGTCCGCATAAAATGCTGCAATGTTTTACTTTTTTTTTGCAGCAGCTTTTTTCACTTATTACAGTTGAAAATAAGGGTGTAAATTACAATACACAGTTTTACACAGTAAATTGTGTAAACATAGGGGGAGATTTATCAAAACCTGTCCAGAGGAAAAGTTGCCCAGTTGCCCATAGCAACCAATCAGCTCGCTTCTTTCATTTTTCCCAAGGCCTCTGCAAAATGAAAGAAGCGATCTGATTGGTTGCTATGGGCAACTGGGCAACTTTTCCTTTGCACAGGTTTTGATAAATCTCCCCCATAGCCTTTATCGGTATATACACAAAAACAGCATAGCACAGTGTATATACTGTAGCATGAATGTTCCAGATGAAAATACTACATTAAAAGTTATTGAAACTAAATTTAACAACAACTTGGAGAATAAAGTCACCTATATGGAATATATATATATATATATATATATATATATATATATATATATATATATATGTAGATATTCCATTTTATTTATTAATTATACAAGTAAAATACATTGAAAAAACAAAAGTATTGGGATTAGTTATTCCAGAAAAGCTCTTTTTTTCCCCTTCTTCACCAAATCAGAATGATTTTAAAGTGACACCGTCTCAAATTAATAACTCTGCAGGAATAACTTCAGGGGTCGTATGGTTACCTCAGCAACCACACTGCCCTGCATGGTGCCCTGTCGGAGACTGTCAATTTCTGCGAGAGATGTGGCTAGAAGTTCATGACAAATGTGACTATGAAACTGTGATGTTTGGGGGCCAGCATTTTAGGAGTTATAAAAATTCAAGAAAAATAGGATTATTTTTAAAACCTGAATAAATAGATATTTACAACCATGCTTCAATATATTTTTCCATGACAGACCACAAGTAAAATTGTATTGTGTTTTGGGAAGGGTTTTGCTTTCCATGCTGTATAACTCGGTTCAGATGGGGTCTAATGAAGTAAGTAGGAAATATTTTGATTTGCATGTATTTACCTGAAATATTAACATTTATATGAACATTTACTATATATAATACAAAACACATTTTCATCTGCACTTAAGTTTCACATAACATTGATTTTCTCATTTTGTTTTGAATTTAAGGATGAATGCAATTATGAGTGAAACATTTCACTTGAAGATACGAGCAAAAGAAATCTCACTCTGCTTGATGTAAATTCTTGTTAGAGGAAGCCTGGAAGTGCCAAAAATCAATCTGAATGTGAGGATGTTCTCTATTGCAGCGAAAGTGAAAAAATAAAATAAAAAAATACATATATAGCCAAGTGGGATATGTCTTTAAAATGGCTTTTGTCATTTTCTAAGGAATGTAAGAAATGTTTTGTAAGAAGCAGGTGGTGATTGTTAATACAAGAAAAAGAGTCCGGTCTTTGTGTTTGTTCATCCAGTCCTTAGTATTATCATGTAAAACTGTGTCTGCAAACCTCTGAGAGTGGCAGAAATCGTGGAGGAGACCAAGAAAATAAAGCAGAATGCAAATGAATCAGAGATACAGGCGCTGTCTGCCCGACATACTTGGCCTGACTTAAATCAGCCGTTTGATGGAGGTATCAAACTTCATAAATAAGCATTTGGTCCTGAAATTGATGCTGATCTATAGATGGGTGCTTTCATAAATCTCCAAAATGGGCATCAGCATGCCACTCTCTGCAATTTTATTTCATAAATCTACTGCTTTTAAACATGGCCTGCCAGGATTATTTTGCCAAAGTACTTAGTGTTTATAGACTTTCCTTTCTGTTCAAATCAGTTGTTAATGGTTGCAAAGAGCAAGAGAGAAAGGTTATATGGAGTTATAAAGATTTATAGGTTGTATGCTGGAAGAGAACATATAGGGAGATGTTGCTCGTCCTTATAGAAGTTGTATAGATTGTGTACATACATTGGAATTGATTGGGTTGAAGGATACTTGGGTCATAGGTAATCTGGATTGATCTGTTTATTTGTTTGCAGTCAAGGGTCACTTCATACACATGGCTGTACATCTAAGTTGCTGAATGTATTCTTGGTTTTGGCAACACTAACATTTACACTTTCAATTAATGGGGCTACAGCTTTAAAGATAACCTGTAGCCAATACCCCAAAAATAATATTGCATTACCCTTAAAAAATCTTGATATTCTGTTCTACTCCTGAGATGTGAGAGAGAGCTCATTATTTGTCTGACAATTTAGGAAATGAGTCAGATGGGCGTGAACTTAATTTTAATAATTGAAGGGGTGTGAATGTTGTATATGGAGGGGTGTGATTGCCTAATAGAATCCCCCTGATTGTATAATCCACCCATCGCTTGATATTCATTCCATTATTAAAATGAGGTTTATGACCATCTTACTGATTCTCTGAATTGTCACTATAAATTATAAACTATAAATTCACATATCTCAGGAACGAAAGGGCGTATCCAGAAACCATAAACAGGTGTGTGATCAGTGCACCCTAAGCTATTTAGAGTTTGTCTTGTCTGTTTAGAACATGCCTGTCATATAGGTCGAGCTTTTTTTTTACATGTCTTTTTTACAGTGCCTTGCAAAAGTATTCACCCCTCTTGACTTTTATTTATTTATTGTGAAGCAAACAACAAATATGACAAAATAACAGAAAAAGTAAATGTGCATAACTATTCACCAACCCCTAAAGTCAATACTTTGTAGTTCCACCTTTTGCAGCAATCACAGTTTCAAGTCACTTTGGATAAGTCTTTATGAGATTGCCACATCTTATTTCTGGGATTTTTGCCCATTCCTCCTTGTAAAACTGCTCCAGCTCCTTCAAGTTGGATGGTTTGCGCTTGTGAATAGAAAACTTTAAAGGGGTACTCCATTGGAGGGAGTACCCCCCCCCCCAGTAAGTTTTTAGCCTGTTGTGACAGACACCACTGTTGTAGCGCATTGTGAGAAATTCCAGTATAATAATCAGATATACCAGTTGCCACAGAAAAGGAAAGTGTTAAAGAAGTTTTCACCTTTTAAATATACAGCTCCCAGAATTACTTAAAGGGGTACTCCACTGGAAAACATTTACTTTTATATCAACTGGTGCCAGAAAGTTAAACAGATTTTTAAATTACTTCAATTTAAAATCTTAATCCTTACAGTACTTATCAGCTGCTATATGCTCCACAGGAAGTTGTGTAGTTCTTTCCAGTCTGACCACAGTGCTATTTGCTGACCCCTCTGTCCATGTCAGGAACTGTCCAGAGCAGAATAGGTTTGCTATGGGGATTTGCTCCTACTATGGACAGTTCTTGACATGGACAGAGGTGTCAGCACAGAGCACTGTGGTCAGACAGAAAATAAATTAAAAAAGAAAAGAACTTCCTGTGAATCACCTATACAGCATCTAATAAGTACTGGAAGGATTAAGATTTTTAAATAGAAGTAATTTACAAATCTGTTTAACTTTGTAGCACCAATTGATGAAAAAAAAATGTTTTCCAGTAGAGTACCCCTTTGAGCAGTGGTGAGGTTATGCTGGGAGTTGTAGTTTCACTCACCATAACTGTAGAACTTACAAGTGACTACAGCTCTGATAGGACACAGAGAGGAGAATACACAATGATATCAGTGACTACAGGTGACGTCTTCTCTATAGTGAGGAGAATACACAATGATATCAGTGACTACAGGTGACGTCTTCTCTATAGTCTTCCCTTATCTAATTCAGATGGTACATACCGCCAGGACTTGTTCCAGCTAAAACTTCTGTCTGTAGAATGTGACTCCCAGACGTCTCCTCACTATGTCAGCGCATTCTCATCTTCTATATGAAAACAAGCATTATTATAAACCTGCCAGACACTGTATCCTCTAAATATAATACTACTATACACTATACTCTTTGATTATAAACCTTCCATACACCAGACCCACTGAATATAATAATACCACACACTGTACATTCTGAATATAATACCAACACACACTGTACATTCTGAATATTATACCAACACATACTGTACACTCTGAATATAAATCTGCCACATACTGTACCCCTGAATATAATACCGCCGCACACTGTACCCTCTGAATATAATACTACCACACACTGTACATTATGAATATAATACCATCACATACTGTACCCTCTGAATATAAATCTACCACATACTGTACCCCTGAATATAATACTGCCACACACTGTACCCTCTGAATATAATACTACCACACACTGTACATTCTGAATATAATACCATCACATACTGTACCCTCTGAATATAAATCTACCACATACTGTACCCCTGAATATAATACCGCCACACACTGTACCCCTGAATATAATACTACCACCCACTGTACCCTCTGAATATAATACTACCACAAACTGCGCCCTCTGAATTTAACGTTGCCATATAAGTGCACCCTCTGAATATAATACCACAACCGCAGTAACACCCCTCAACATCCGTTAGCTGATGCTATTACCACGGGAGGGGGGTTTTGGTGGTGTTGCTAGTGGATGATGGGGGTGCTACTACTCGGTGGGTGTTGCTGGCGCATGATGAGGGTGCAACTGGCCATCCCCCCTGGCAGTATCACCCCCATCATCCATCCGCAGGATCATCCTCCTGGCAGGAGCACCGCCATCATCCACCTTCAGGATCTGCTGATGGAGGTGCTACTGCTGGGGGGGGGTGTTGCTGGTGGATGATGAGGGTGCTACTGCCAGGGGGGGAGCATTAGGTAGGCAGCAGTTCCCCCACTTTAGGTAGGCAGCAGTTCCCCCACATTAGGTAGCATATTTTCCCAACATTAGGCAGCATATATTCCCCACATTTGGTACGTGTTCCCCCACATTAGGTAGCAATTTCCCAACATTAGGTAGCACAGATTCCCCACATTAGGTAGCAGTTTCCCCACATTAGGTAGCATAGATTCCCCCCATTCGGTAGCACAGATTCCCCACATTAGGTAGCATAGACTCCCCACATTTGGTAGCACAGATTCCCCACATTAGGTAGCAGTTTCCCCACATTAGGTAGCATAGACTCCCCACATTAGGTAGCATAGAATCCCCACATTAGGTAGCATAGACTCTGCACATTTGGTAGTAGTTACCCCACATTAGGCCGCAGGTTCCCTTGCAGGTTCCCCACAATGGGTCAAAGTCTCCCCACATTAGATCGCTGTTTAACCCCCCCCCACACACACACACACACAAAAAAAAAACACATACAACACAGACAGACACACACACAGAGTCACAGTCACACACACAGAGTCACATACGCACAGAGTCACACAGTCACACACACACACACAGAGTCACACACACACACACAGAAAATATGGCATACTTGGCACACCAGAAGGCCTTCTACATAATTCCAATACAAGAAATGATTGTGGGCAGGGGTGTAGCGCTCCTGGGTCCCCCTGCAACACACACACACAGTCACATGCACACACACAGAGTCACACACAGTCACATACATACACACACACAGTCACATACATACACACACACAGACAGTCACACCCAGACAGAGATAGCGACAGACAGACACACACACTCATCCATCCAGCGCAGCGCTCCTTCTCTCCTGGCGCCCTGCGAGTGACCTCACTGACGTCCCATGCGGTGGTGCTGACGCAGCTGATGGACGGGCGCACAGCGGCGATGAAGGCCGGGGGGGGCAGCTGACGGACGGGCACACAGCGGCGATGAAGGGAGGGGGGGGTGATGACGGGCGCACAGGGCAGGTGAATGCCGGGGGGGGGGGTTGGGTGCTGTCGGAGGGGCGCACAGCGCAGGTGAAGGGGAGGGATGGGGGGTGCTGCCGGTTGGGTACAGACGGGGGGGTGTCGGTGTAGCTGGGGGGGTGCTGCGTAGCGTCTTGGTTTCACCCCATTAGGTTGGTGTCACCCGGTGCGGGCCGCACCCCCCGCACCCGGGTCGTAACGCCACTGCACTCATGGCCAGAGTGAGTGGCTAGAGTGCTCGCCGCAACACATTCACTGCTCAGGAGGGGGCGTGCCCGAGGCAAGCAGGGACTTTGCCGTCATTCACCATGCATTCACTTCCTCTCTGAGTCTGCTGCACTCTGCTGGGTTTCTTTATCCTATCATTGCAAGCTGCACTGTAACCCCCTCCTCTCTCTTTTCATGCTGCACATGTTACACAGAAAAGAGGATTATCAGAGCCTACGTGTATTTTATTGAATGGTGAGTCTTTATTAGGGGACTATGTGTAAAATTTAATATAGCGTTTACACTGTATTTCTAGGTTCAGTAATATCCATTTCTAATGTAATGTCGATATCTTATGGATATATCAGTGTATTTACATTGTATTTTATGGAATATATATTTAAATATTAGCTTTTATTGGGGAACTGGAGGAGAGTAATACAAATCCTTCGTCAATGAAGCTGAGAGCTCCACTGAGACTCTGTGCTCACTCCCAGCGAGTGTTTTCTGCAGTCTGAAAAACAGGACAGGAGTGAGCACAGAGGAGTGCTAGTCCCACCCTCACTTACTGAACTTTGTCCCAGCCTGTGCCTCATCTGGTAAAGAAAGGATGCTGCAGCCGAACAGGATCATGTTCTGAAAAGTAAAAGGACCCCTAAATGCCATGATTTCTATAAAAAGGAGCTGCATTTTTTATGAAATATAATACAAAAATGACTGGTTTTGCCAATATGAACAACATAAAATATTTTTGAATCTGACAGTGTTTATTTAATGACAATGCAATCTCATTTTTTTTTGGGGGGGGGGGCACAGATTCCTTTTAGGGTATAGTCTTACACAGAACATTTATTGCAGAAGAATTAGCTTTTGTATAAAGAAAGCTGAAAAAAATCCCTTTTTTGGGGCTCATGAGTAGTGTTGAGCGGCATAGGCCATATTCGAATTCGCAAATATTCGTGAATATATGGACGAATATTCGTCATATCTTCACGAATATTTGCATATTCGTAATATTCTCGTTTTACTTTCGCATATGCAAAAATTCGCGTATGCGAAAATTTATATATGCGGAAATTAGCATATACAAAATTAGCATAAGCGAAAATTCGCAAATGCGAAAATTATCATATGCAAATTTTCGCATATGCAAAAATTCGCACACCAGTATCACACAGTAGTATTAGAGCCTTCTTTACACCACACAAGCTGGAAGCAGAGAGGGATGATCACTGTGATGTGTACTGTGAAAAAAAAAACAATAAAAAAAAAAACAATATTCGTAATTACGAATATATAGTGCTATATTCGCGAATAAAATTCGAATTGCGAATATTCGCGAGCAACACTACTCATGAGTTATGTATGTGTAGGCCTTGTTGGAACAGCAGCAAGCGTGATGGCAGACTAGTGGGAATTGTAGTATTCAGTGTACAGAAGGAGGTTTCTCAAATTTTTACAGGCCTGGCCTGTAAAGTAGCAGCAGCAAAGGAGTTGGAGGACTAGGTGACTTGTAGTATCCATAGTACGACAGGAAGAGGTGGTTAGTAGTAATCAGAGTACAGCAAGAGGAAGCAAATGTGTGGCATCCAGCATACAGCAGGAAGAGATTGGTAGTTCCAGCAGGAGGTTTGAAAAATTTTCAAGGTCTAGCTGCAGGTAGCATCAGCAAAGGTGATGGTGAACTAGAGGGACTGGCCACAGATCAGCGTACAATAGAAGAAAGTGGATTGATAAGAATTATAAATTGTAGTAGACAGCGAACAGCATTAGGTTTTAAAATGTTGTTTTTAAATTTTCAAGGCCTGATTTGAATAAGCAGCAGCAAATGTGATGGCAGACTGGTGGGATCCAATGTACAGCAGGAGAAAGTGGACAGGTAAAAATGTTAGTAACCAGTAGCAGCAGGAGGTTTCCAAACTGAGGTTCTTCAAATTCCTCACGGTCTGGCAGTAAGTAGCAGCAGCATGGGTGAACCTGGACTAAATGGATTTTTAGTTTTCAGCATTCAGCTGGCGATGACTGGCTTGTAGTATCCAGCAAGCAGCAAAGGGTGGCTGACTGATAAGAGTTGTAGGAGCCAGCATACAACAGCAGGAGCTTTATAAAATGAAGGTTTTTTTTTTTTCCCCCCCAGACCCAGCTCTGGCTGGAAGTAACAGCAGCAAAGGTAAAGCCGGACTTGTGGGTCTAGTAGTATCCAGCGGACAGCAGGAGGTTTAAAATTGAGCTTTTTCTAATTTTACTCTGCAGTCACTGTGCTTCACACTGAAAACGGCATGGAGTGGCCCACCCTCTGCATCACATGATTGTGCACAGCAGGAACTTGTAGTAACTGTGACCAGCCAACAGCAGGCAGTGGTGAGGTAATGTAAGCTGTAGCCACCAGAAAGCCAGCAATTGTTGGCTAAATATACTTTTAGCCAGGCCTTGTGATGCCTCTCCATGTGAAGATGTAGAGGCCTATTTCCTAAAGTCAGACTCTGGCTGTGCCTTACTTTTTCTCAGTAGATACGACACTATGCCTGGTTTCCTGCATCTGGTAAGATAGTACATAATTTCACCACGGTAGGATACTGTAGAGTGCTAGGTACATCACCGCCTGACTGTGCCCCTTTTCTAGCCTTTCACAAGCCTGCAGATTCAGCACCAGCATTGTCGTCACCTGCTCCTAAGCTGTTTAGACTAACAGGCCTGCTAACTTCCTCATCCACAACCCCCATGATGCCTTACAGTATCCCCAGCACATCTACTACCACCAATCCCACCAATCGGCCACTGCATTTCCCTCCACTACCTGAGCAACACGCTCCAAAAGATCACCATGACACAACTCCTTCTAGCTAGTGCTATTCTTCTAACAGTAGGGGAGGGACAAAGACAGAGATAAGGAAACAGAGCATTTAGGACAGATGTTTACAGAGACACATGTTGTGTGCTGAGGCCATTTAAATAGGCAACAAGATTTTTCAGCAAGGCCAACAATAAACAATTGATGCCACTAATATTTCTTCTGGAGCAAATACTCACAGTGATCATTGCGAAAGGCATGGAAAAAGGTTCACATCTGGCATGCTGCAGTGTTGATAAATAGTGTTGTTCGAGAACATTCGCAATTCGAATTTTATTCGCGAATATCGCAGTATATATTCAAAATTACAAATATTAGTTTTTTTTTTTTTCACAGTACACATCACAGTGATCGTCCCTCTCTGCTTCCAACTTGTGTGGTCTAAAGAAGGCTCTAATACTACTGTGTGAGACCGCCAGGCGAATATTCGCATATGCGATTATTCGCGAATATTGATCCCTCTCTTCTTTTAGCTTGTGGGCCAATGAGAATGATGCAAATATAGTTGTCGGAGATTAGCAACATACCTAGCAACCAATAGGAAAGTATCCCACCCCTTCGCTATGGGTGGGTTGACACAACGTTTTTACCCATACTGGAGCGCATACGGCTGGGGGGAGCAAAAAACCGTGCGCTACCATATCCTAGCCGTATGCGCCGTATGGTAATTAATTTTAATGAGCCGACCGTAGTGAAATGTTCGCTCCGTTCGGCTCATTTTTGCCCCGTATGCGGTTTTCCAACCACACCTAAAACCGTGGTTGACTATACAGTGGTCTCCAAACTGTAGCCCTCGAGATGTTGCACAACTACAATTCCCAGAATACCCAGGCAGACCGTCCATGCTGAAAGTTGTAGTGTTGCAACAGCTGGGGGCACACGGGTTGGAATCAATGAGCTAGAGTCTGTTTCCTAACTCAGTGGTTCCCCACCAGTGTGCCTACAGCTGTTGCAAAACTACAACTCCCAGCATGTATTATCTGTCAGTGCATTCTGGGAGTTTTAGTTTTGCAACAGCTGGGGGCACACTGGTTGGAAAACCTTCAGTTAGGTTCTGTTACCTCAGTATTTTCCAAACAGTGAGCCTTCAGCTGTTGCAAAACTACAACTCCCAGCATGTACTGGGAGATGTAGTTAAGCAACAGTACGAGGTACGCAACTACAACTCCCAGCATGCCGAGACAGCTGTTTGCTGTTTTGGCATGCAGGGATTTGCAGTTTTGCAACAGCTGGAGGGCTACAGTTTAGAGACCACTGCACAGTGGTCTCCAAACTTTGGACCTCCAGATGTTGCAAAACTACAACTCCCAGCATGCCCAGACAGCTGTTTGCTGTCTGGGCATGCTGGGAGTTGTAGTTTTGCAAGTTTTTCTCATGTGCGAATATATCAAAAATAAATTCACAAGATACAACTACAAAAGTAATGCGAAAATACTTACAATGATGATGATTCTTTCTTCCTTCCTCGCAAATCGGCTGTGGACCATGTTGATAGATGATAATTGTATGACTTGTACTTCTACTGCTTCTATCAATTTACACTGGTATACTTGCTATAAAGTTCATAAATTTTCACATATGCGAATATTACCAATATGCTAATTTTGCGAATATATGACGAATATTCGTCCATATATTCGCGAAATATCGCAAATTTGAATATGGCCTATGCCGCTAAACACTATTGATAAAAAGAAGCTGGATGAGGATGTTGGACCTGGGAAGGATTTGATGGAATTGGTTATTACAGAAAGGGATAGAGAACAAGACGTTCACACAACATGTCAATGATGATGATGACGACCATAATAACGATCAATCATGGCACCATGGGATGGAGACAGAACCAACCGGGCCCTCTAAAAAGCTGACAAAGATGGCAAGTAGTATGCTTAACGGCTTGCATGCCAGCTGTATTGTGAGGATAAATATGAGCAAAGATATAAGTACTGAATAGCCAAACTCTTAGGCCCCCCATTATAAAACCAAAATGGGAAAATTTTTTATGCCTTCCAAGACAGAAGGGAAAGTGGATTTTCATACAGAGAAGCTAAAGCATATAGCCAGCTTGACATGGCAAACACCTGCCAAATAGGGGGTCACTTTCTGCTCTCCACTGAGTCAGTGCTCTGCTGTCTCTGCAAGTGATATCCCTCCAAGAGATAGCAGCAGCAAAATGGGAATTTTTGGATTTTTGGAGGCGAAAAATTTCCTGATACCTCCGAGTGTGTATTAACCCCTTAAGGACCAAGGGCGTACAGGTACGCCGTTGTTCCCTGGTACTTAAGGACCAAGGGCATACCTGTACGCCCGTGCAAATTTCGGTCCCCGTCGCTCGCCGGGCAGGGACCGGATCGGGGTGACTGCTGATATCTATCAGCAGGCACCCCGCGCAGATGCCAAAGGGGGTCATCAGACCCCCACATGTCGGTGATCGGCGCAAATCGCAAGTGAATTCACACTTGCTATTTGCGCGATTCCGGGTCATTACGGGTCTATAGTGACCCGGTGACCCGGAATATAAGGGGGATTGCGGGTGTCTAAGACACCCACAATCCCCCTGAAGAGATAGGAGTGAGGTGGCAGGGGTGCCACCCCTCCTATCCCTGCTATTGGTGGTCTAGACGCGACCACCAATAGCAGATCGGGGGGGTTAACTTTCGTTTTCCCCGTTCTGCCCACCCACAATAGGCGGGGCAGAATGGGGAAATGACAGAGGACCAGTGCCGGAGTCCACTTACCGATCTGCGGACGCTGTGGGCGACGATCGGCGTCAGAGATCGGCGGGCGGCGATGTCGTGCAGCAAGCTCCCTGGATTCGACAGAAGCCGGTAAGTTGCCTAGTAACATCTGGAGGGCTGCAGTCCGAGACCACTATATAGTGGTCTCTATACTATAGCACTCCAGATGTTGCAAAATTACAACTCCCAGCATGCCCAGACAGCTGTTTGGGCTTGCTGGGAGTTGTAGTTTTGCAACAGCTGGAGGGCTACAGTTTGAGATAACTATATGGTAGTCTCTGAACTATAGCCCTCCAGATCTTGCAAAACTACAACTCCTAGCATGCCCACACAACTGTTTGCTGTCTGGGCATGCTGAGATTTGTAAATTTGCTGCATCTGGAGGGCCACAGTTTGCAGTGGTCTCTATACTGTAGCTCTCCAGATGTTGCAAAACTGCAAATCCCAGCATGCTGGGAGTTGTAGTTGCGATCCCTCCAGCTGTTGCATAACTACATCTCCCAGCATGCCCTTCGGTGATCAGTACATGCTGGGAGTTGTAGTTTTGCAACAGCTGGAGGTTTGCCCCCCCCCCCCCCCATGTGAACGTACAGGGTGCATTCACACGGGCAGGCTTACAGTAAGTTTTCTGATTCAAGTATGAGCTGCGGCAAATTTTTCGCCGCAGCGCAAACTCCTAGCAGGGAACTCACTGTAAACTTCCGCCAGTGTGAATGTACCCTAAAAACACTACACTAACACATAATAAAGGGTAAAACACTACATATACTTCCCCTTACACTGTCCCTGCAATAAAAATTAAAAATGTATTTTACAGCAGTGTTTCCAAAACGGAGCCTCCAGCTGTTGCAAAACAACAACTCCCAGAATTTCTGTACAGTCACTGACTGTCCAGGCATGCTGGGAGTGTAGCAACAGCTGGAGGCACCCTGTTTGGGAATCACTGGTATAGAATACCCCTATGTCCACCCCTATGCAATCCCTAATTTAGTCCTCAAATGCGCATGGCGCTCTCTCACTTCGGAGCCCTGTCGTATTTCAAGGAAACACTTTAGGGCCACATATGGGGTATCTCCGCACTCGGGAGAAATTACACTACAAATTTTGGGGGGCTTTTTCTCCTTTTACCCCTTATGAAAAGGAAAAGTTGGGGTCTACACCAGCCTGTTAGTGTAAAAAAAACATTTTTTACACTAACATGCTGGTGTTGCCCTTTACTTTTTATTTTCACAAGAGGTAAAAGGAAAAAAAGAACCCCAAAATTTGTAACGCAATTTCTCCTGAGTCCAGAAATACCCCATATGAGGGCGTAAAATGCTCTGCGGACGCACAACAAGGCTCGGGAGTGAGAGTGCACTAGGTACATTTGAAGCCTAAATTGGTGATTTGCAAAGGGGTGGCTAATTTTACAGCGGTTCTGACGTAAACGCAAAAAAAAAATATGTGACCCCATTTTGGAAACTAAACCCCTCACGGAATGTAACAAGGGGTATAGTGAGCTTTAACACCCCACAGGTGTTTGAGAAATTTTCATGAAAGTTGGATGGGAAAATGAAAAAAAAAATGTTTTGACTAAAATGCTGGTGTTACCCTAAATTTTTCATTTTCACAACGCAAAATAGGGAAAAAGCCCCCCAACATTTGTAACCCCATTTCTTCTGAGTATGAAAATACCCCAAATGTGAATGTAAAGTGCTCGGCGGGCAAACTACAATGATCAGAACAGAAGGAGCGCCATTGGGATTTTGAAGAGAAAATGTGTCCGGAATTGAAGGCCACGTGTGTTTGCAAAGCCCCCATAGTGCCAGAACAATGGACCCCCCAACATGTGACCCCATTTTGGAAACTACACCCCTCACGTAATGTAATAAGGGGTGCAGTGAGCATTTACGCCCCACAGGTGTCTGACAGATTTTTGGAACAGTGGTCCATGAAAATGAAAATAAAATTTTTCATTTGCTCAGCCCACTGTTCCAAAGATCTGTCAAATGCCAGTGGTGTGTAAATACTCACTGCACCCCTCATTAAATTCTGTGATGGGTGTAGTTTCCAAAATGGGGTCACACGTGGGGGGGGGTCCACTGTTCTGGCACCACGGGCGGCTTTGTAAACGCACATGGCCCCTGACTACCATTCCAAACAAATTCACTGTTCAAAAGCTCAATGGTGCTCCTCCTCTTCTGAGCATTGTAGTTCGACCGCAGGGCACTTGACGTCCACACATGGGGTATTTCCATACTCAGAAGAAATGGAGTTACAAATTTTGGGGGGTATTTTCTGCTATTAACCCTTGCAAAAATGTGAAATTTGGGGGGAAACGCACATTTTATTGAAAAAAAAATATTTTTCTATATATGCAAAAGTTGTGAAACCCCTGTGGGGTATTAAGGCTCACTTTATTCCTTGGTACGTTCCTCAAGGGGTCTAGTTTCCAAATTGGTATGCCATGTGTTTTTTTTTTGCTGTTCTGGCACCATAGGGGCTTCCTAAATGCGACATGCCCCCCGACCAAAATTTGCTCTCAAAAAGCCAAATATGACTCCTCTTCTGAGCATTGTAGTTTGCCCGTAGTGCACTTCATGTCAACTTATGGGGTACCTCCATACTCAGAAGAGATGGGGTTACAAATTTTGGGGGGTATTTTCTGCCATTAACCCTTGAAAAAATATGAAATTTGGGGGGAAACACACATTTTAGTGAAAAAAATTTTTTTTTTACATATGCAAAATTCGTGAAACACCTGTGGGGTATTAAGGCTCATTTAATTCCTTGTTACGTTCCTCAAGGGGTCTAGTTTCCAAAATGGTATGCCATGTGTTTATTTTTATTTTTTTTTGCTGTTCTGGCACCAGAGGGGCTTCCTAAATGCAACATGCCCCCCAAAAACCATTTCAGAAAAACGTACTCTCCAAAATCCCCTTGTCGCTCCTTCGCTTCTGAGCTACAAATACAAGTATAAATTTTCTCCTTTTACCCCTTGTAAAAATTCAAAAATTGGGTCTACAAGAACATGCAAGTGTAAAAAATGAAGATTGTGAATTTTCTCATTCACTTTGCTGCTATTCCTGTGAAACACCCAAAGTGTTAAAACGCTGACTGAATGTCATTTTGAATACTTTGGGGGGTGCAGTTTTTATAATGGGGTATTTTATGGGGTATTTCTAATATGAAGACCCTTCAAATCCACTTCAAACCTGAACTGGTCCCTGAAAAATAGTGAGTTTGAAAATTTTGTGAAAAATTGGAAAATTGCTGCTGAACTTTGAAGCCCTCTGATGTCTTCCAAAAGTAAAAACTTGTCAATTTTATGATTCAAACATAAAATAGACATATTGTATATGTGAATAAAAAAATGTATTTGGAATATCCATTTTCCTTACAAGCAGAGAGCTTCAAAGTTAAAAAAAAATGCAAAATTTTCATTTTTTTCATCAAATTTTGGGATTTTTCACCAAGAAAGGATGCAAGTTACCACAAAAATTTTCCACCATGTTAAAGTAGAATATGTCACAAAAAACAATCTCAGAATCAGAATGATAACTAAAAGCATTCCAGAGTTATTAATGTTTAAAGTGACAGTGGTCAGATGTTCAAAAAACACTCTGGTCCTAAGGTGTAAAATGGCCTGGTCCTTAAGGGGTTAATATTGATGCACTTGTGATGTTTAAAGGGGTACTCCACTGAAAAACATTTTTTATAAATCAACTGGTGACAGAAAGCTAAAAAGATTTGTAAATTACTTCCATTAAAAAATCTTAATCCTTCCAGTACTTATCAGCTGTTCTATGATCCACAAGAAGTTATTTTCTTTTTGTGTTTTCTGTCCATTTTAGGAGGTGTCCAGAGTAGAAGCAAATCCCCATAGCAAACCTATCCTGCTCCAGACAGTTTCTGTTATGGACAGAGATGTCAGCAGAGAGCACAGTGGTCAGACATAGAGGAAATTCTAAAAGAAAAGAACTTCCTGTGGATCATACAGCAGCTGATAAGTGCTGGAAGGATTTTTTAATAAAAGCAATTTACAAATCTGTTTAACTTTCTGGCACCAGTTGATTTAAAAAAATTAAAATAAAAAATGTTTTCCAGTGGAGTACCCTTTTAAGTTTTTAACAGTTAGAACAGACCTGTTTAATGAATCCAAGATGTAACTGTAAAGAGTTGTAAGCTGTCCCTTTCATATCTTCAATACACTAAATGGGAAACAAGTCCCAGTAGACCTGCTGGCAAACCTTTTCGACAACTGAATTTCCAATCTTGTTCCTACAAATATCTTAGAATGTCTATTTCAATATTAGCTCAGAAATGTATTCTTTATGTCCACTACCACTTTCCCTAATGTTTTGATTAGGTATTCTCATAGCGATACATGTTGCTCTGTAATATTGAGATGGTCCAGCTCTTGCAAGCCGCATAATATTAATACATGACATAAATTAGAGTGGCTCTAGTGGTTACAGAATGTCTTCAGCGCATTTCTGCTATTGAGAACAAAAGGTCTGTGCTACATTTTATGCCGAGTCCCTTGGCGCTTTGCAATGTTCTGGGATGCTAATAATTACCTTGTTATGATTAATTTTTATTGTTTGCTTTCCTTTGTTTAGTATTGAAGTGAGTGAGCACCAGAACTTTCTTTCTTTTGGACTGTCAGGCATCATTGGCAGAATGGGTGAATTGGCCTTACAAACCTTCTGGGAATGTTTTACACAGTTTTTTCTGTGTTACCGCCTTCTGAACAGCAGCAATAATAAGATGATGACATGTCAATTATCTGTTTACTACAGCTGAGCACAGAAAGCCTGATTTATGGAAGTTCCTGGATTCCGTAGTGTCCCTAGGATATGGGTATGACTGAGCTCCACCATTCATGTAGCTGTATCACATGTAGAGTCGATTGTGATGGAGCTAGGTCTTGGTTGACTCCAAGATAAGCCATACCCTATCGGCTATCATTTGTCACTGACTAAGTTAACTATTGAAGCGACTGAGTTCTACATCTGAGTCTGGAGGATAGATTCATGTGTTAGGAATACAGTCCTTTATTTTCATTCACATGTGACAGGAACCCACAGGAGCTGTTCAGGAATCTGATACAGTATCTTCTCGTTCAAGGAAAAGAGGCTGCACATTTCTCAGGCTGAGCAGTTTGTCAGAGCTATACCTCACGGCAAAACAACAGCTGCTGAAATATAAATCAAGCTGCGAAAATGTCACTAACAGGGGCTTCCTGTGCCCCCAAGAGATGTATTTTATTCCTCACTTCTGCTTCTTGAGATGAGGTCATTGAGTCAGCCAGCTTGCAGAAAGTGAGTTGCACGCACCCATAGGAATATATCCTGTAATTGTAAAGAATTGTACTGTTTTTGTTACTCCTAGAAAAACATAAGATTTACACCCTCCCCCGAGATTGTGAGCAGTCCTGTTTAGCGTTAATCCTACTATGTACACAGTTTATGTATGGCACTAATCCTCCATATACACTGCTCATGTCTAGCACTAATCCTCAACATACGCTATATGTGTCATACTAATCCTCCCTCTACCTTGCTTCCTCATCACAATAAATATTCAGTGTCATGGATTGGTAAATGAAGTATGGATGTAGGAATTATCATTTCATGCTAATGTTGTGTTTCTGTGAATTGCCTTTACAGTGTAGTGAACATACAAAGACCCTTGAGGATGAACGCCAGGAGTCTGCATCATAGTTGTCTATCTGTAAGTAAACGCCATAGACAACCAGCTCTGTATCCAGCGCATGAGCAGCTGTTGATCCATCACTCCGACATCACTAAAATTGAAGTTTTTCCATTTCTCTGGCATAATATTATTTAATCAGCCAATTAGTTGTCAAGAAAAATGTCAACTGTCCCGAGCAATGAACGTCTTATGTGTATGCTTCTATAATTACTGTGTAAAACATGACAACAAAACTGGGGGTTATGTTACACATGTTGCACATGAATATTGTTTGACAGTAATGAGAGGGAAACATCGAGCTGTAAAGTGCACATGAGGACACTAATAATATGTGTTATATAACAGGAGGGCAAAATGCCATTCCGAGGAAATTTGTGGATCAAGATAAAGGAGTTGTCAAGACCACGCATATTAGGAATTGGACATTAGGGACATTATCGGGGGGGGGGGGGGGGGGGCTGATTGGTCAGTACTCTCTTTATGAGTCATGAGGAAAGTGGCTAACAAGCAGTGCTTCTCAGGCCCACCCAGTCCAATTATTTGAATGGCCACATTTAATTTTTCCATTTCTGCTGTAGTGATTTAACCCGTTCATGGCGATTTTACATTTTGGCCTCAAGGATTAGGTTGGTTCTTCAATTTTTATAAAAAAGGCCCCTGAAAAATAAAGAATCAATCTGATTGAAACTTTTCCTTTGCACAGGTTTTGATAAATCTCCCCAATTAACTTTTATTCTTTTCTGTTTATGGGGCTATTTGAAGGCTATTTTTACACTGTGATCTGCAGTTTCTATTGGTACCATTTTAGTTTACATGGAACTTTTTGATACCTTTTTTTTATTGTTATTATAATTATTATTTTTTTTTTTTAGTTTATACCATTTACTGTACCTAATCAATAATGTTATTTTTTATTAGGACAGACAATTCCACACATGCAGCGATTCCAAATAAGTTCTCATATCCCATGAGGATGGGATATTAGAACTAGATATAGCTGACCTTTTAATTGATACCCAAGTCACTTTTAGACTATATTCAGCACGTATTATTAAACAGGGAAATGCTGTGGCATATGCCAGTATTCAATTGTTCAGGATTGCTGATGTATACCACAGATATTTACGATCGATAGGTGTGAACCTAGCTTTAGGATATGCTCACACATAGTGTATACGCTGCAGATGTGATGCTTTGTCCACTTATTTAGTGACATTGATTCATACAGCAGCTCAGCGTGCCCCAGAGGTTATAGGACCCTAGCAACACCCCTGTCTAGGCTAACCCTCAACTTCCTCTCCCTGCAAATAAAGATGCAGAACTAGAGAAAGCTCTTCCCCAATGTGGAGTGCTCTCAATGCTAGCATAAGAAATTATTTGTAGTATATGGGTTACCCATTACTTAAAAACAGAAAAGGGCACATATACAGTACAACAGCGGTATAGAAGATTATATGAACAATAATAAAGTACAAAAAGACCCACATTTGCATGAAAACAGGGCACTTCCAAAACAATTGTTAGCACTGCACAAAAGTTAGCCCACACAGATTTTTTTCTGTAGTCAAACATTTAAAAAAAAAATCCAAGTGGAAATCCAGAATAAGTATGGTTTTACATATGGTGTTTTCTAGAAAAACGCTTAAAAAAATCATTAAAATGCATTGCAGGAAGTTGATAGGTAATTTAAAAAAAACCTCTATTGAGAAGATTAACTAAGAGGGGGATAATTTTTAACATTCGTAGAATTTGTGCAAAAATTTGTGAATTAAACAAAATATGCTACTTGCACCAAGGGGCAGGAAGGGGGGGCAGCTTTCTATGGAGAGGCTGTGCAGGGGTTGTACCCTCCTCACATGTGACTTTAGGCCCAATTTGTGACAACAAGTGTTGTAAAAAATCTAAGCTAATTAAGCTTCAGCTCAGAATCAGTCTCAAATCTGCACAATTTCCTGGGAGGCATGCACCTCTTAGCAAATCCAGTGCAGCATATGAAAATGCTGCACTTCTAAGACTCCCCCAAGATGTACAATGCTTTTTTGCTTTGTGTCAGTTCCCTTCACTTGAGGTGCATTTTTGTTTGGTCAGTGGCAGTTGTCTTTATAATACAGCAGTGTTTGGGAATTTTCTTCTCTAAGGGATGGTTCATGTCACGTTTTCTCCCATACGGGAGCGCATACGGCAGGGGGAGCTGAAACCTTGCGCTCCTGCATGCTTTCGTATGCGCTCCCATATGTAATTAATTTCAATGAGCCGGCCGGAGTGAAACGTTCGGTCCGGTCGTCTCATTTTTGCGCTGTATGTGCTTTTTCACTGGACCTAAAACTGTGGTCAACCACGGTTATAGGTCCGGTTGTAAAAGCGCATACAGCGCAAAAATGAGCCGACCAGACCGAACGTTGCACTCCGGCCGGCTCATTGAAATGAATTACATACGGGAGCGCATAGAAAGGCATATGGGAGCACAAAGTTTTAGCTCTCCCCTGCCGTATACGCTCCAGTATGAAAGAAAACGTGATGTGAACCCAGCCTTAGACATATTCAAAATATATTGACATTTTTTCCACATTACATTTTGTGGTAAAAAAAAAGAATTATTAGATTCTACAAATTAAGCCAGTTTATCTATAATATAATTATTAAGTAATATACCAATAGACTGCCAATTCTGGTAGTCCAAAAAACATTCCAAAAAGCTTGATTACACTACATCTACTTTTAAATCTGGGTGCTAAAGACCTAGGAAGGCAAAATTATTATGTACACAGGTGAAATAGTATTAAGGTCAACCAGTCCACAGAAACAGATATGCTTGGCACCACTCTCATTCATAGGACCCCAATAATCTTCCTTGGGATTATAATATTCAATTTACCTTACAGTCACTATCCGGATAGGTGGTGGTGTGTTTCTATAGTGCTCAAAATGCTCGATGTACAGTAGATCAATGCATAAAGAATACTAGAAAGTGCTGTGTGAATACTATGCAGTGTTAGTATTAAGGTCAGCTGACCTCTACTGTGCCACTAGTAAGTGTTATCTGTATGTGCCTGCAGTGCATGCTCATATACGATACATTAAAATAAAAAATAAAACAATGGGTAATGATAAAAAAAGTGCGCTAAGAGCCTCAATTTTTTTGACCAATGTGTGCTGCTGCAATTCTCTTTTTTTGTATACTCTGATGCCATGGCAGTGTGCACCCGTGTATTAGGCTGTTGTGCCGGCTATCTTTCTTTTTTCTTGTGTGTACAATTCAGGGGGTAATGGCACCCTGTTTAGCTGTGCACCCCTCCCCCTTTCTCACAGGTGGAGTTTTAAATGGATCCAGCATGTCACCCAGTCAGAGGCTATATGCCCAGCAGAGGTGAGTGGATAGTTGAGTGTTAGGCTCAGAATTTGTGCTAGGTTCCCATCCTAAATGAGGCCACCTCCCCGTGGTGGATGGGGGACACGTTTTGATCAAAAAGTGCGCTAAGAGCCTCAATTTTTTTGACCAATGTGTGCTGCTGCAATTCTCTTTTTTTGTATACTCTGATGCCATGGCAGTGTGCACCCGTGTATTAGGCTGTTGTGCCGGCTATCTTTCTTTTTTCTTGTGTGTGCAATTCAGGGGGTAATGGCACCCTGTTTAGCTGTGCACCCCTCCCCCTTTCTCACAGGTGGAGTTTTAAATGGATCCAGCATGTCACCCAGTCAGAGGCTATATGCCCAGCAGAGGTGAGTGGATAGTTGAGTGTTAGGCTCAGAATTTGTGCTAGGTTCCCATCCTAAATGAGGCCACCTCCCCGTGGTGGATGGGGGACACGTTTTGATCAAAAAGTGCGCTAAGAGCCTCAATTTTTTTGACCAATGTGTGCTGCTGCAATTCTCTTTTTTTGTATACTCTGATGCCATGGCAGTGTGCACCCGTGTATTAGGCTGTTGTGCCGGCTATCTTTCTTTTTTCTTGTGTGTACAATTCAGGGGGTAATGGCACCCTGTTTAGCTGTGCACCCCTCCCCCTTTCTCACAGGTGGAGTTTTAAATGGATCCAGCATGTCACCCAGTCAGAGGCTATATGCCCAGCAGAGGTGAGTGGATAGTTGAGTGTTAGGCTCAGAATTTGTGCTAGGTTCCCATCCTAAATGAGGCCACCTCCCCGTGGTGGATGGGGGACACGTTTTGATCAAAAAGTGCGCTAAGAGCCTCAATTTTTTTGACCAATGCGTGCTGCTGCAATTCTCTTTTTTTGTATACTCTGATGCCATGGCAGTGTGCACCCGTGTATTAGGCTGTTGTGCCGGCTATCTTTCTTTTTTCTTGTGTGTACAATTCAGGGGGTAATGGCACCCTGTTTAGCTGTGCACCCCTCCCCCTTTCTCACAGGTGGAGTTTTAAATGGATCCAGCATGTCACCCAGTCAGAGGCTATATGCCCAGCAGAGGTGAGTGGATAGTTGAGTGTTAGGCTCAGAATTTGTGCTAGGTTCCCATCCTAAATGAGGCCACCTCCCCGTGGTGGATGGGGGACACGTTTTGATCAAAAAGTGCGCTAAGAGCCTCAATTTTTTTGACCATGTGTGCTGCTGCAATTCTCTTTTTTTGTATACTCTGATGCCATGGCAGTGTGCACCCGTGTATTAGGCTGTTGTGCCGGCTATCTTTCTTTTTTCTTGTGTGTACAATTCAGGGGGTAATGGCACCCTGTTTAGCTGTGCACCCCTCCCCCTTTCTCACAGGTGGAGTTTTAAATGGATCCAGCATGTCACCCAGTCAGAGGCTATATGCCCAGCAGAGGTGAGTGGATAGTTGAGTGTTAGGCTCAGAATTTGTGCTAGGTTCCCATCCTAAATGAGGCCACCTCCCCGTGGTGGATGGGGGACACGTTTTGATCAAAAAGTGCGCTAAGAGCCTGAATTTTTTTGACCAATGTGTGCTGCTGCAATTCTCTTTTTTTGTATACTCTGATGCCATGGCAGTGTGCACCCGTGTATTAGGCTGTTGTGCCGGCTATCTTTCTTTTTTCTTGTGTGTACAATTCAGGGGGTAATGGCACCCTGTTTAGCTGTGCACCCCTCCCCCTTTCTCACAGGTGGAGTTTTAAATGGATCCAGCATGTCACCCAGTCAGAGGCTATATGCCCAGCAGAGGTGAGTGGATAGTTGAGTGTTAGGCTCAGAATTTGTGCTAGGTTCCCATCCTAAATGAGGCCACCTCCCCGTGGTGGATGGGGGACATGTTTGATCAAAAAGTGCGCTAAAAGCCTCAATTTTTTTGACCAATGTGTGCTGCTGCAATTCTCTTTTTTTGTATACTCTGATGCCATGGCAGTGTGCACCCGTGTATTAGGCTGTTGTGCCGGCTATCTTTCTTCTTTCTTTTTTCTTGACTGTGTATCAAAATGTCTCTAAGATTTGGACCTCTCCGGTAGGTAATATTGTGTGAAGGACCCAATCTGCCTATTAGATCTTGGTCTGGTGCTAAAATGTGCCAGTGACGTTGTAAGATTCTCATCACCTGTGATACACATGCATCATATGTCCCGATACATCTAATAATGTTATCCATTGCCCTGAAGAGCAGTTTATAGATAATAATTCCTTTCGGTTACTGTTATTTGAACTACTATTGTTGAGTGAAACAGGATGCCAGCTGTCCCGGCGGAGAAAACTATTGGTGGCAGTGGGTTTGCGATAAATATTGGTTTGTATTTGATTATTGTCGTCTACGTACATGGCGATGTCAACAAAATTGATAACTTTACCCCCTACTTCGGAGGTAAATTTCTTTCCTATCAAATTCTGGTTGAGCTTGTCGACAAATTCCAAAAAATGAAGAAACATCCCCGTCCCACAAAAATGAAATATCATCTATGTATCTTCCCAAATATAACACGTGCTCAGTGTAAAAAGATAAATCATCACCAAAAACAATCACCCCCAAAAATAAATTAGCATATGAAGGTGCACAAGCAGTCCCCATGATGGTGCCCTTCACTTGTTGGTAGAGGGCACCGCCAAAGAGCAAGAAATTATGTGTTAGTACAAAGTGAAGAAGTTGGCTGACAAAGGAATTGTGCCTTGTTAATGATCTACTCTTTGTGTCCAAAAAAAACTAGGGACTGCTTGAATACCTATATCGTCCTGGATATTACTATATAAGCTCTCTACATCCAAACTTATCAGTAAAGTAGTGTCCATAACCATGAGATCATTAATCTTAAGAACAATGTATTTAGTGTCTTTGAGAAAAGAAGGAAGGGAAGATACAAAGGGTGCAATGATTCTGTCTACATAAGTGCTCGCTCCTTGAATAAAATTGTTGTTTCCAGAAACCTATTGGACGTCCCTTCATAGGATTGGTACCTGTGTGTTTTTGGTATGATATACAAAGTTGAAATTGTTTGACATGGAGTAAAGATAACCTTCATTTCTTCATCAGACAGGAGGCCCTCTTGTTTAGCGTTAGAGAGCAGAACTCTGCAAAGAAATGATCAGTTGGATCATGAATGAGTGGTTGGTAAGTATCTCTGTCTTTCAATAGATCCTGAGCTATATTGATATATGTATCTCTGTCAAGAAGTACTATGTTGCCGCCCTTATCGGATGGCTTTATAATTAAATATCTGTCATCTTGTAATGTCTGTAATGCTGTTCTTTCTGCAAATGTCAAGTTAGAATGAATAAAATGAGATTTGGGTTTAATTTGTTTGACATCTTGAGTTACTAGATTGACAAATGTGTCAATTGCTGAATATTGAGAGAAAGAAGGTGTCATATTTGACGGAGGTTTAAAATCAGTAAAGGGTGCTGTTAAGATAATTTCCTCTCCTTTGCTCTCTGTCAACAGAGATGCTAAAGTTTCAATAGCTTTCTCATGGTTCTATCATCACCGGCATGTTGCAGAAGCCATTTATGCAAGGATAACTTGCCGGCAAAAAAGATTGATGTCCTTGATTCATGTAAATTCCTCAAATTTTGGTGTCGGAGTGAAAGATAAACCCTTGAAAAGAAAAGATCTTTTAGATGGACTTACATGAGAAGAAAAATGTAAAATTTGCATCGCATCACACTGTTGTCACTACCCCCATATCCCTAAGATCCCCATCGTCACAATCATTCCGATCTGGAAAGCCTCTGGGCTGTTAGCTACACCTCTCTTATTTCTTTGAAACTCTTCTGTGTTGTCCATATTGTTAGTGGGTCTGTGTGTTTTCAGGGCCCCTGACTGGGTGCCATCTCTGTTGTTTCTAGGATGTACTATCCCTTTAGGATGTATTAAAAACCCAACCTGTATATCAACACTGACAAGTTGTCTACAGCCAGGTTCCATCCACAAACTCTCAGAAGGCTGCCAAGAGACCCAGCTTGTAGATGGCGTACCATCACTAATTGTTGAATTGTCAGTGTAAAAAGTTCTGGGAGATAAGGTTACAAGTTGTCTGCAGTTAGATTCAATCCACAAACCCTCAGAAGGCTGTGGGAGAAGCCCAACTTGTAAATAGGGAACCTTCACTTATTGATGAACTGTCAGTGTAAAAAGTTCTGGGGGATGGAGTTACAATGATTATATCATCCTTGGTTTTGGTGGTTGTGCAGGAGTAAAAAGGCTGTGCAGGTGCTGACCATGTGCTCAATGGAGGCACAATGGGAAAGGTCAAATTCTCTGGATTTGGGGTATACTGACTGTTGGGATTTCCCCCTACAAAAGTGTGCTGAGATTGAAACACTGGTAAATTCATAGAGGGTCTTTGAGGTGGTAAATCAACTGGTGTATAAATTTGGCCCTGATGTAGCGGGTAATTGGTATTCATAGTAGTTACTGTGGGCACATTGCCCTGTGGCACTACTCCTGAAACATAGAAAAAACCAGAGCCATGATTGGATACTCATGTCGCTTGTTTGCCTTTATTACTACGTAGGTATGCTAGTTTCTTATATGGTGGTCTTCTGGTACTCTCATTCTAACCTTTGGATTTGCGTTCAGTACCCGTAGCAGATTGAATACCCGAATTAGAAAATATTCAGTCCCAGAGTCGGCATTGATATGTTGCTGAGATCTGATATTAATATTTCTGCATTGAGTATTCCTCTTGTTATATGTATAGATTTTGCCAGTAGCAAAGTTGGTATACTCTCTTATGTATTTATTGTGTTTTCGATCCTTCAATTCACTTTTATAACTGTCCAAACATTTGTGCAACTTCTGCTCACGATTAATGAAGTCTGGATTCTTAGTAAATGATTGAATCTGCTTTATTTCAGTATGCAATTGGCCAGTAATTTTAGTCAAATATCCCCTCTTGTACTCAAGCAGTTAAGGTATCAATCTTAATGAATTTTCAGTCTGTAGGGTCTCCCACCCTTTAATAAATGATTTGTCCTCCTTATATGAATTGGGGACTAAATGTGATCTGAGACCTCTATACAATAATCGTTGTTGGGAGTAAATCTCCGAACTTGAGACCACCCACCAAGATCGGATGTAAGATTAATATTTTTTATTTAAGGTCTTGAAGGCTTGATGGATGTCAATTTGATTTAGCGGTAAATTAGAGATAAAAAAAAACATGTGACATTTCAGTGTTGAAGAGTTTCGCATTAATGGGTTGTGATAGAAATCCGTACATTGCGGAAATGGGGATAAAAGAGATAAATAAATCTCATGTAATACCAAATAACAAGAAAATCCCAGGAGGTACAAGAGTATAATAATACATCAACAGCTTTAGGGGAAAACCCCCAAAGGGGCACCCTAATCTAAGAAACCTCCCTATAAAAATTTGCTTTTATTTACTCTAATTAAATTATCTGAATAAATCAAAAACACCCAAATATGATGTGAAGTTGATCACTGTGTGGACCACACTACTGTTTAGAAACTGGCTATAATGGAATTTTAACAGCAGCTCTCACAGTCAGCTCCAATATCATTTATAATTGTACTGCTCTCAAATGGCCATTCAATATTAGTGCACTTTGAGCAGAGGGGAAACCTGTTAGTATCAATATGAGCTAGATTGAAGCTGTGGTTTTAAACAGTAGTGTGGTCCTGACACACAATGACCAACTTCACATCATATTTGAGTATTTTTGAAATATTCTGATCTTTTTATTAGAGGAAATAAAAGCTAATTTTATAGGAAGGTCTCTTAGGTTAGGGTACCCCTTTGGGGGTTTCCCCTAAAGTTGTTGATATAATATTATTATTATTATTACAGATGAGCGAATTTTTGAAACATCACTATTAAAAGCTACTATTTCTGGCCTACAGAGAGACTCAATAGGGGTGTAGAACACTTTGCCTTGGCCTAATATGCATAGGGAGTGTGTTGTCTTGGTGAAATAATACTATTATTCAGTATGACAAGCAGATTACAGGCATCCCTATTAGAATCACTGCCCAAGAACATCTGGATGTAGCAGATTTTTTTTTAAATTTTTATTTAATAAAAAAGGCAAGCTACCACCTGTTCCAGCCCCTGCCTTTCAGCGAGCCCCTATATTCTGAATGTCCACTTGAAAAGGGAGGAACTAGAGTACCAGCAACTTGGACAGGAGCACATTCAGCTTCTGCTCCATTGGATAAGTGGGCGCATAAAGCTAGAAGTGGCTGCAGTGAAAAAGCTCATATTTGTATCTTAAAATCGAGCTAGCGGTCCTCCGCCAGGCGAGATACTACCTGTTCCAGCCCCTGCCTCTCAGTGCTCCCTGACTGTGAAATAAAATGTGTGGTTACAAAAGATCAATTCGAACAAGGAGTCACATGTCACAATGACAGAGTCTAGAGGTGGCAACAGCATGACGAGATGATAATCTGGCAGAATGACACAGCCTGGAATTGGCGGCAGCAAGAGGAGACCATAGGGCCTCACAATCCCAAAAATAAAAGATTTAAAAAAAAAATTATATAAGATTTATGGAAGCCAGTGTTACCATAAAAATGTTTAGGTAATGTCCCAGCAGCATGAGGAGACCATATAGTGTCTGAATGGCACAACCGGGAGTTGGCAGCAGCAAGAGGAGACCATATAGTAGCTGAATGACACAGCGTGAAGGTGGCAGCAGCATGAGGAGAACACATAGTGGCTGAATGACACAGTGTGGAGGTGGTGGCAGCAAGAGGAGAACATATAGTGGCTGAATGACACAGCGTGGAGGTGACAGCAGCATGAGGAGAACATATAGTGGCTGCATGAAACAGCCTGTAGTAGGCAGCAGCATGAGGAGACCACATAGTGGCTGAATGACACAGCCTGGAGTTGGAGGCAGCAGGAGGAGACCACATAGTGGCTGAATGACACAACCTGGAGGTGGCGGAAGCACAAGTAAACCCTATAATGGCTGAATGGCACACCCTGGAGTTGGTGGAAGCAAGAGGAGACCATATAGTGGCTGAATGACACAGCCTGGAGTTGGCGGCAGCATGTGGAGACCATATAGTGGCTAAGTGACACATCGTGGATGTGGCGGCAGCATGAGGAGAAAATATGGTGGCTGAATGACACAGCGTGGAGATGGCGCCAGCATGAGGAGACCATATAGTGGCTGAATGACACAGCCTGGAGGTGGCAGCAGCTGCATCAGGAGTCCTGAAAGTGACCCGGTGACAGAGTGGCACGGTGGGTGGCAATGTCAGTATCCTGTGACAAAGGTGGGTGTAAAAAGGTAAGATGCGGAGTAATGTTTGTAACTGGGGAGCAACGCCTTAAATCTGTTTTGCACTTTCCATATTTGTGAAGTGTTGGTGTGGCACCATGGTCAATCTACTCTCATGCATCAGGCATTGGTGGGTGGAAATCCTGTCTGATCCATGCCTGACTCATCTTCACAAAGGTCAGTCCTCCACATTCTTCATGGACAGACGAGTTCTCCTTGGGGAGACTATGGCCCCCGCCACACTAAACACCCGCTCTGATGGCACACTACTGGACAGGCAGGACAGCTTTTTCAGGGCAAACTCTGCTAGTTGCAGTCACAAATCAAGTTTGGCTGCCCAGAAGTCCAGAGGATCTTAAAGGTGTGTTGGCATGGGCATGTCAAGGTATGCCACCACCTGCTGGTTCAGGTCCTGCTCCAGGTGTACCTGCTGTTGATTAGTTGCTTCACTATGCTTCACTATGCGGGTGAAGAAAGCTACTCATCAACGACTGTAGACTCAGCTGCTGATGGAGCTTGTACTGCTCCTGCCACCCCACCCCTCCCCAGCAGCCATGGTAGTGGAAGGTGAGTGCAAAGGGCCCCCCGCCCCCCCCCCGATTCAGACCTGCGAAAGGATGGACGATGGTGCCGATAGATATAGGCCAACTGACTAATAGAATGTCTCTGAAGTAGGTCAGTGGGTGTAAAAAAGGCCCCCATTTTGTGCCAGAAGTGAGGGTCCAATAAGGTGGAGAGCCTGAAGTCATTCTGCTGCTGAATGGTGACAATTCAATGGTCACTACGCAAGTAAGTTGGCATGCATCGTGCCATGTGTGCAAGTGACTCGGAGGTACTCCCTGCCTCCATCTCCACTGCATACTACCATGGTGTGTCTGGATCCTCTGTCTCGCCTCTGGCTTCTCCTGCTCCTCCTCTCCTTTCAGATGACAAAAAAAACGCCCATTTCACGAAACCTAAACTGTGCTCCACTGTGTCCCTCACACTCCTCCTCCAGTTCAGCCCCCACAGGGCTCATGTGGCCGTGAGATGTAGGCGCCACGTCTCCAGTGCCCTGACCAGCCATCGTTTCCAACATGTGTTATAGGAAATGAAGCAGTGGAATGAGGTAGTTCATCCCGTAATCCTGGCAACTGACCAATAATGTGGCTTCCTCAAAGGGCCTGAGCAAATGGCAGGTGTTACGTATGACCTGCCACTGGTTGACATTGAAGTTACTCAGGGGAGTCCCCAGATCTGCTTGGATCATCAACAAATCAGTCATGGCTTTTCTCTGTTCGTATAGTCGGTCCAACATATAGAGGGTGGAATTCCAACGTGTGGCAATGTCGCAAATCAGACTTTGTTGGGGGAAGCCTTTCTGACTCTGCAGCTCAAGAAGGGTGTGCTTTGCGGTGTACGAGTGGCTGAAATGCATGCAAAGTTTGCGTTCCATTGTTAGGATGTCTTGTAAATAGGGGGAACACTTCAGGAACCGCTTGACAACCAGATTGAACACGTGTGCCATGCAGGGCGCATGGCTCAGCCTTCCTTGTCGCAGAACAGACAAGATGTTCTTCCCATTCTCAGTCACCATGGTTCCCATTTTCAGTTTTCGTGGTGTAAGCCTTGCTCCGATTTCATTATGAATCACTTTTAACAGTTCCTCCCATGTGTGACTCCGTTTGCCAAGGCAAACCATGTGAAGAACAGCGTGACACCGCTGTGCCCTACACACATGGTATGCTGGAGGGCCATTGAGACTTGTCCGAGTCTGAGGAGAGGCTAAGGACATGTTGGAGGATGAGGAGGCGGAGTCGCACACTGTCACAGGATAAACGGTCTGATAGCGTGGAGGAGGAAGCGGCGTGACCTGTCTAAGTTGGTGTTGTGGCTGTGCATGAACCACATTCACCCAGCGGGCCGTAAAGGACATGTATTGTCCCTGACCATAGTTACAGCTACAGACATTGGTGCTGCCGTGCACTTTGTTGCACACAGACAGGCTCAAGGCCCACCTTCTCTTCCACAAAATTGTGCAGGGCTGGTACTGTCTTCTTTGCAAAGAAATGACGGCTATGGACTCTCCACCTCGGCTCGGCAGAAGCCATCAGTTCCCTGAAAGGTGCAGAGTCCACCACTTGAAAAGGGAAGGACTGCAGCACCAGCAACTTGGACAGGAGTCCATTCAGCTTCTGTGCCGTTGGTTCAATTGGCGCATACTGTTGTCTCTTGGACATGGCCTTGCAGATGGATTGCTGGCAGAATGACTGACTTAAATAAGGAGGAGCAGGAGCAGCTGGAGCAACAGAAGAAGGGCATGACACACAGCGCCCTTCGGCTGAGGTGGTGGAGCCTTGGCTGGCTGAAAGAGGGAGTGGCGTGCAACTGGGTGATGCATCAAGCTGGACCACCACATCGAAGCCACGGTTTTCCCAGGCCACTTTATGGTGGTGCAGCATATGGGTGGTGCAGCATATGTTGATGCAGGGCCGTAGTACCAACATTGGGACCCTGGCCACACTTCACCTTCTGCCGAGTAGCTGTCCGCACTAATTGACTGCTACTGCCACCGTCTCCAGGAACCCCTGTACCACAACCTCCAAGTAAGGTAGGCTGCTGAAAAACAGGTGGTCTCCCCCGGGCATGTTTGGCTCCAGAATTTCCACTTCTGCCACCATGCTGACTGCCAACCATGCTATGAGCTTGCTGGCTCAGCTGCTTTCTCACAAACTGTAACCCTCTTCTGATGAAGCCCCTTCTGCACCCAGCTCCCAATTGTGATCGTCTTCATCATCATCAACAAGTGTCTGCACGTCACTGATGTCCTCCTCAGGTTCCTCAAAAGTGTCTGCTTCAAGACCCTGAAAGCTGGCAACACCACCTCCCACGTCCCTACTTGCCCACCAAGCGGAGGAAGCGGCGGATGTCTCCTCCACTTCCCGGCTGGGTAGTAGCTGCTGACCTCTAGTAGATCGTCCTCACTGAATAGTGGAGCTGAACCCACAGCATAAGATACTTCTGCAGGGGAGGGAACAGCATAGGAGAGAGGCAATGGGAGGACAGGGAATACACCTGGGCTATGCCAACTTAGGGTTGTGTCTAAGGAACCCACCGACATTTGACTGAAGGTATCAGATGTCACTTGTGATGAAGTGGATGACCGTGTTCACCAATCAATGACAGCAGATGGGTTGCTGGTCGAGACACGACCGCTAGCTGATACCGGGAGATCAGGCCTCTCACTGCGACTCATGCTGCCACTCGCCCCTAGTCTGCTTCAACCTCTGCCAGTGCCTGGTGAATTTAGGCCTCTGCCACTCCTCTGTGCATGTCCTGGCACTTCTTTGCCTGACATACTTAGTGCATATATGAGGGGAGTATAATACGCTTCACTACACTTAAAACAGTATTTGTGTAGAACAGCAGCAAGTGTGTACTTTTGGCTGGCCTTTTACAGTAACTAAACCCTTAAGACTTTCTGAGGAACAAAATGGTACAATTCTTAGATGTACGTATGTGGTAAGCACTTATGAGTTTAGAAAAAATAGTACACTTAAAAAAGTATTTATGTACAACACCAGCCGATGCGTACTTTTGCCTGGCCATTCACAGTGTCTAGGCCCTTGAGACTTTAACAGGATTAAAATAGTACACTACTCAGATGTCCATTTGTGGTATGCACTTATGAGGCAAGAAAAATATGCTACAGTACACTTAAAAAAGTATTTGTGTACAACACCAGCTGGTGAGTACCTGTGCCTGGCCTTTCACAGTATCTAGGCCCTTGAGACTTTAACAGGAACAAAATAGTACACCACTTAGTTCTTCTAATGTGGTATGCACTTATGAGGGAAGAAAAATGCACTATGGTACGCTTAAAAAAGTATTTGAGTATAACACCAGCTGATGCATACTTTTACTTGGCCTTTCACAGAATCTAGGCTCTTAAGACTTTAATAGGAACAAAATAGTACACCACTTAGATGTACGTATGTTCTATGCACTTATGAGGGTTGAAATATGCGCTACAGTACGCTTAAAAATTTATTTGTGTACAACATCAGCTGGTGAGTACTTTAGCCAGGCCTTTCACAGTATCTAGGCCCTTGAGATTTTAACAGAAAAAAAAATAGTACACCACTTAGTTGTACTTATGTGGTATGCATTTATGAAGGCAGAAAAATGCCTTTTAAAAGTATTTGTGTATAACACCAGCCGGTGAGTACTTTTGCCTGGCCTTTCACAATTTCTAGGCCCTTGAGACTTTAACAGAAACAAAATAGTACACCACATAGATGTACATATGTGCTATGCACTTATGAGAGGAGAAAAATGTGCTACAGTATGCTATTTGTGTACAACACCAGCCGGTGAGTACTTTTGCCTGGACTTTCACAGTATCTACGCCCTTCAGAATTTAACAGGAACAAAATAGGACTTTCACAGTATCTAGGCCCCTGACAGATTATCAGGTAAAAAATAGTCCACCACTTAGATGTAGGTATGTAGTATGCACTTATGAGGGCAGAAAAATGCTCTACAGTACGCTTAAAAAAGCACTGGGGTAAAACACCAGCCGGTGATTACTTGTGCCTAGACTTTCACAGTATCTAGGCCCTTGACAGATTAACAGGTAACAGGTACAAAATAGTACACTACTTAGATGTACGAATGTGGTATGCACTTGTGAGGGCAGAAAAATGCGCTACAGTACACTTAAAAAGGTATCTGAGTACAACACCAGCCGGTGAGTAGTTTTGCCTAGACTTTCACAGTATCTAGGCCCTTGACAGATTAACAGGTACAAAATAGTACACTACTTATATGTATGTATGTGGTATGCACTTATGAGGGCCGAAAAATGTGGTACAGTACGCTTAAAAAAGTATTTCTGCACAACACCAGCATTACACACCAGTGCTGCAGCACACAGTCGCTGTGTACTACACCCAAAATTGCACCCTCCCTATCGGTGCTTCTAGGCAGGATTTGTGCTTGAGCAGAATCACTGCGGTTCTTCATTGTATCAGACTGCTCTCTGTAATAGAACGCTGTAGACAGGGATTGGGAGGTAAATCGCCGCAGTAAGCATGCTTTTCTGTGCAACAGAATGCTGACTTGACTTGGAGGTGAATCGATGCTGGAAAAAGCTTTTCTGTGCAACACACAGCGCTGTCTGTCCCTATCTCTCTGCAGTGAAAGGCTGAAGTGACTGGCTGAAATATGGCTGCCAATTATATAAGAATGTGATGTCACAGGGGTGACTGGCTGCTCATAGGCTGCATCCAACATGTGATTCAGGGTCATCCAGCCTACCATTGTCCCCGCCTTCCCAGGATTCCTTGCCCCCATGTCCTCACATGTTGATCCACCATTTTAGATGCCCTGGAGCCTGGAACACACTAAATGGAGATTAATGAAGCGATTCGCTCAATAGAATCATGGCGATATTCGCATTCGTTGCAAATCAAACTTTTCCTGAAATTCGTAAAGAATTTGAATTTGTCAGATTCGATTAGCTCATTCCGAATTATTATACCATGGCACTTCCTGGGATTTTGTTATTTGGTATTACATGAGATTTATATATCTCTTTTATCCCCATTTATGCAAGGACCAGATTTCTATCACAACCTATTAAGGTCACATTAATTGTTTTCTTTTTTATTTTCATGTATACAATATGAGCACTATTACAACTAAGCATGTGTAGTGATATATGCGCACTTGCCCTTAGTGTTGATACCTGTAATCAAAATTTAACATAGTTGTCATTCACCACCTCATCAGAATTATAGATATTTGCCAATTTATGACAGGGATTAGCTGTTCTTTTATATATATATATATATATATATATATATATATATATATATATATATATATGATATATTATTTATATAGTAGTAGCGGGTATATTGTGTGTACGTATAATGTCCAATTGATTTATCACAAACTAGAGGTGGTGGGTATATATTTTCTCAACTTCTCATGTACACGACATCCCTTCATACTAACCTTATATTTATATCCTCATGAACAAGCAGATTTTGGTAGAATATGTTAATAATCTATGGAATTTCTGTTTAGTAAGGGCCAATAACTCTCCATAGTCCATGATTTATTGTCATATTATGATTGTGAGCAACAGTCTGGTAATTGCATACCATTACAGAATTCATACATCTACACACATGCATATGCACTGCCAATTCTGTTGCAGTGTTAAAATATTTAAACAGGAACACAGTGATATTTTGATGAGGCACCTAAGTATCTGCATAGGCGCATCGCCATTAGCGCTGCTTAGAAAAACACCAAGCCGGTGAGCATGCACACACATCGTGACTGCACAAAGATGTGACCGATTCAGTATTTTGACTAAGTCCGATGTCATGCGCGTAAGCTGGCAGCTGCGCAGTGACACTTATAGGAGCACATTTCTTACAAGTTAGCAGACATGTGCGGAAATCGCAACATGCTCACGTGACAAGTTTACAGCCCATGATTGGAGGAATGATGGAGAACTCCAGATTGACGTCAAATGCCAGGTTATATAAGGGGTTACCGGACATCCCCTGGCCATTAGACACCAGTCCTTTTTATGAAGCTGGGGGGACCAGCGAAACGTCAAGGAACTGGCTATAATAGAATTTTAACAGCAGCTCTCACAGTCAATTCCAATATAAGTTATAATTGCTCTGCTCTCGAATGGCCATTCAATAATTGTCCACATTGAGCATAGAGGAAACCTGTCAGTATCAATATGAGCTAAACTGAAGCTGTGGTTTTAAACAGTAGTGTGGGCCTGACACACAGTGACCAACTTCACATCACATTTGGGTATTTTTAATTTATTCAGAACTCTCAGACTTAACACATCTAGTTAACAGGTTATCACTGTAACTTAACTGTGCTACATCTGTAGATTGATTGGGGACATTGGTAGGAATTGCACTGTGGACAACCGTATATCGCACATCATAGAAAACATCATTGAACTTATGGTATGCTTTAAATGGGTTAACTGTGAGATGTTTTATTGTCAGTTACTTGTGTTCTCTGCCAGCCACATTTAATGCTTTCAGTGCCGATGAGCTCTCTTATTGCGTGTGCCACCTGTTCCTTCAGAAGATCACATATGAGACAATGAAGAAGAGACACCTGAGTTTACTCCTATTTGTATTACAATGGGCACAACAAAAATTAAACAACTAATCTAGTTTTGTGGGTATTGTTGAGATCCTTCTTTTTTCTCAATGTGAACTTTGCAACTAGTAAAAGTATTACAGATTACAGGTAGAAAATAGAATGGAGATATTTGAAATTTCCAGTATGTAGCTAATATTTAGAAAATTAATCTACATTTTTATGTTCCTGTAGGGTGTAGAATGGCTGAATATATAAAAGATGCATTCATATTTTCAGGTTGGTATACATTGGCATAACTTTTTTAAGATATAAAGAAAAGCACACCACAAAGAAACCTACTATTTTGCTAATTTCTTTGTGACGAACAGACCACTTATTGCAATGGCTTTATAATGGTACACATTGATGTCTTCCACTGGAAGTAAAATGAGCCAAGTTTATTAAAGGGATACTCCAGTGGAATTATTTTTTTAATCAACTGGGGCCAAAAAGTTAAACAGATTTGTAAATTACTTCTATTTAGACATCATAATCCTTCCAGTACGTATCAGCTGCTGTATGCTCCTGACAAGGACAGAAGTGTCAGCAGGGAGCACTGTGGTCATACAGAAAAAAAAATAACTTCCTGTGGAGCATACAGCAGCTAAGTATTGGAAGCATTCAGAATTTTAAATAGACAAAATTTACAAATCTTTTTGGCACCAGTTAATTAAAAATGTTTTCCACTGGAGTACCCCTTTAAGAAGCCTGTGTCGACATATTGTACTATATTCTATATTTTACACAAACCATAGTATTACATATTTTCTCTGCTCCAGCTTCTGTTTTAGTTCTTAGAATATTCCACATTATGTTGCAATTCCATGGTGGAATAATATCCTGAATATCAAGTTTCTGGTGTTTCAGATAGACGCTTTATTGTTTTATTTAGGCGTTTCATTTCATAGACAAAAGATGAATAGGAATAAAGGCAAAAGCAGAATCAATTGGTCCATTTTGTCATTTAACACATTATTGCATTTATTGTCCCAACCGCAAAAATGTTATGCATTTTCATGTCCATAGATATGAACGGAACAGCCAATTGAATTTCTTTGCCAAGATAAAGTGAAACATAACTTAAAGAGTCCGGTAGGATTTTGTTCATTTTGGCCAAAATGTTGAAAATTCTTGCTTGATATGCTATACAGTATCTGTGAAGAAAACATGATTTATTTAATAAGAAGTACACAATAAAAATGATGCTGTTTTAGAATGACTAATATTTCATTAAAATGCTCCTTTAAATTCATGTAATGAGAAGCAATATATTCATCTGCGCAATGTTAGAAGAGCTTTCTATGCAGGAAGTATTTTCACTTACTGCAAGATTCCCAACACCATTCATAGAAATTGATGTATTAGAGATGACAAAGGAACCCGACTCTGACTGAGTGAGAAAATAGATGTTACCAATTCAATGTTCTGCTCACACCCAGAAGGACATATCAACAGTATCAAGAATGAGTGGGGATAGAAATACAAAGTTTGATCTTAAAGTTAACATCCACCCTTAAACACCATGTTGTTTTTTTAAATCTAAATTATCCTAAAATTAAGAGCTACTGTAGATAATTCAATAATCTAGCTTTATATGGGGTTTGTGTCTATATCCAGCAATATGTAGAACAGGGGTACTCAACTACTTTTAATAGGGGTGCGCTTTTCCAGGTCTGCCATCTGGTGAAGGACCAAGCTAAACGCTGAGACCTGGTTCACACCCATGGCCACTGTGCCATGCCAGAAATAGGCACTGCCTGTTGTACAACATAATTAGTACTTTATAAGTCATAATTGTTCTTCGACTGCCACACACTGTGCCCCTGGTATAACACTGCCACACACTGTGCCCCTGATATAACACTGCCACTCACTGTGCCCCTGTTATAATACTGCCACATGCTTTATACCTAAATAGAATGCTGTCAAACACTGTGCCCCTGATATAATACTGCCAAACACCTGCCCCTAATATAATACTGCCACACACCTGTCCATGAGTATAATACTGCCACAAATTGTGCCCCTGATTATAATGCGGCCTCACACTGTGCCCCTGAGTATAAAACTACCACATGCTGGGTCCCCAAATATTATATTGCCACTGTGCCCTGAAGCGAATTATACCTCAGTGTCCCTTAAAACAATGAATGAGGTGTCCACGCCCCTCATATGAACTCCCCAGCTGTTGCGAAACTACAATTGTCATGATGGAGACAGAAGAGCATGATGGGAGCTGTAGTTTTGAAACAACTGTAGAGATCAAGGTTGGGAAATTCCTGTAATACACATACAGTACTTCCAGGGCTGGACTGGGAGCAAAAATAGGCCCAGGCATATTAGACTATGCAGCCCATTTTTTTTACGGTGGGTGTCTGAGAAGTCTCAATATAAAATAGGCTGCATACATTAGTTTAAGTGGCTCTCCAGCTGTTGCAAAGCTACAACTCCCATCATGCCTGCAAAGCCTCAGGCCTTATGGGAGTTGGAGTTTTTAACAGTTGTGGTACAGTGTCACCCATCATCACTGAAGAAATTACAAGTGACTCCAGCTCTGATGGGACAGTCAGGAGAATACACAATTGTATAATGACTCACAGTAGAGATCTTCTCTGTTGTTTTTACTTTTCTTCTTCCTCTGGTCTTTGTTTTCTTTCAGCTCCATCTTCTCTTCAGATGCCGGACATCATTGGTCACTTTTTTAGCAGATCCTCCTCATCCTCTGTATGATCACAATAATCATTATAACCCTGTTAGACATCATGACCCCTAAAAATAATACTGTCAGACACTGTTTCCTCTGTTTGTCAGAATTACACCGCTCTACTCCGCCCAAACCCATTTCCCCTCCTCCTGCAGACCCCTAAGGGCTTCTCCACACTGTGGACATTTAGTCAGTGGAATGTCTGCTTGCTGCAGGCGCTACCAAAACTATTTGCAGTAGGACTGCACGGATGTGCACCCCTTATCCCCTTATTCTGCCCTAACACCCCTCCCAAGACCCCTGCATAATTCTTACCCAGACACCTTTCTCCCCTTCTGCCCTAACACCCTCCAAGACCCCTGCATCACTTTTATGCCCCCCCCCAACCCCTTTATCTCCATCTGCCCTAACGCCAACACCCCGCCCTCCCGGGCACATTCTTATTTACACTTTTCTGCCTCCCAGATCATTTTATCCCCTTCTGCCATAACACTCCCAAGACCCCTGCATCATTCTTATTTTCACCTTTATGCCCCCCTAGACCCCTTTATCCCCTTTTGCCCTAACACCCCCCAAGACCCCTGCATCATTCTTATTTTCACTTTTATGCCCCCAAGACCCCTCTATCCCCTTCAGCCCTAACAACCCCCCCAAGACCCCTACATCATTCTTATTTTCATTTTTCTGAAATATTTGTGGGGCTAAATCGGAAAAAAAAAACGATTTTGTAACTTTTGGGGGCTTCCGATTCTATGCAGTGCACATTTCGGTAATATATTTATTCTGTAGGTCCATTCGGTTACAAGGATACCTAAGTTATATAGGTTTTACTACTTAAAAACAAATTATAACTACATGCACCAAAATTAGTATGTGTAAAATTGTCATCTTTTGATCCCTGTAACTTTTTTTATTTTTCCACATACGGAGCTATATGAGGGCTCATTTTTTGCACCGTGCTCTGAAGTTTTTATCGGTACAGTACCATTTTTGTTTTGATGGGACTTTTTGATAGCTTTTTATACATTTTTCACGGTATACAAAGTGACCAAAAATACACAATTTTGGACTTTGATTTTTTTTTTTACATGTACTCCACTAACTTTGCAGTTTAATTAACATTATATTTTTATAGTCTGGACATTTATGCATGCGGTGATGCAACAGATGTTTATTTTTATTATGTTTACATATTTTTTAAATGGAATTTGGGAAAAGGGATTCAAACTTTTATTATGGAAGGGGTTAATGGGTGTTTCTTTTTACTTTTTATTCCAATTTTTTAAAAACTTTTAGTCCCCATAGGGGACTTTTAGGAGGAATCAGTGGATTCCTCATACAGATCAATGTGGTTCCATATAACCCCATTGATTGGTGTGCTCTGCGCTTGATTCATAAAGCCTGGTTCAGCCAAGCTTTATCAATGTCAGAGCAGGAACAGGGACCTTGTATAAGGTGCTGGACATCTCAGACCTTGCAATACCTGTTAAACTGATTACACAGAGGCATATTCACAGTGTAGGGTCCGTCCCAATGAGGTCACCTTACCGTGGTGGGATGGTCCAAACTATTTGGCCGCCAAATTGTAAGCTAAGTACCTCACTTTTTCATTTTTTCATTTTTTGCACTATAGCTGTATAGCTTTTCATGTTTTTTCTGTATCTTTGTGCTAGCAGTGTGCTGCTTTATTCTCCTGTTTATGTATATTCAGCCTAGCAGCGTGCACCTGTATGCCAGGTCCATGCAGTAGTTTGGTATCAGTAGTGCTGGCCAACTCATCCTTGTTTGTGTTATACATGTGGGAGAGTGGCTGTCTCCATGTTGGCTCCTGCACCCCACCCACCTCTCTTAGGTGTGTATAAGATGCTGGACATCTCAGACCTTCCAATGCCTGTTAAATTGATTACACAGAGGCATATTTACAGTGTAGGGTCCGTCCCAATGAGGTCACCTTACCGTGGTGGGATGGTCCAAACTATTTGGCTGCCAAAATGTGAGCTAAGTACCTCACTTTTTCATTTTTTGCACTATAGCTGTATAACATTTCATGTTTTATCTGTATATTTGTGCTAGCAATGTGCTGCTGTATTCTCCTGTTTATGTATATTCAGCCTAGCAGCGTGCACCTGTATGCCAGGTCCATGCAGTAGTTTGGTATCAATATTGCTGGCCAACTCATCCTTGTTTGTGTTATACATATGGAGGAGTGGCTGCCTCCATGTTGGCTCCTGCAGCCCACCCACCTTTCTTAGGTTTGTATAAGGTGCTGGACATCTCAGACCTTGCAATGCCAGGTAAACTGATTACACAGGGGCATATTCATGGTGTAGGGTCCGTCCCAATGGTGGGATGGTCCAAACTATTTGGCCGCCAAATTGTGAGCTAAGTACCTCACTTTTTCATTTTTTGCACTATAGCTGTATAGCATTTCATATTTTATCTGTATCTTTGTGCTAGCAGTGTGCTGCTGTATTTTCCTGTTTATGTATATTCAGCCTAGCAGCGTGCACCTGTATGCCAGGTCCATGCAGTAGTTTGGTATCAGTAGTGCTGGCTAACTCATCCTTGTTTGTGTTATACATATGGGGGAGTGGCTGCCTCCATGTTGGCTCCTGCACCCCACCCACCTCTCTTAGGTTTGTATAAGGTGCTGGACATCTCAGACCTTGCAATGCCTGTTAAACTGATTACACAGAGGCATATTCATGGTGTAGGGTCTGTCCCAATGGTGGGATGGTCCAAACTATTTGGCCGCCAAATTGTAAGCTAAGTACCTCACTTTTTAATTTTTTGCACTATAGCTGTATAGCATTTCATGTTTTATCTGTATATTTGTGCTAGCAGTGTGCTGCTGTATTCTCCTGTTTATGTATATTCAGCCTAGCAGCGTGCACCTGTATGCCAGGTCCATTCAGTAGTTTGGTATCAGTAGTGCTGGCCAACTCATCCTTGTTTGTGTTATACATATGGGGGAGTTGCTGCCTCCATGTTGGCTCCTCCACCACACACACCTCTCTCTTAGGTGTGTATAAGGTGCTGGACATCTCAGAACTTGCAATGCCTGTTATACTGATTACACAGAGGCATATTCACAGTGTAGGGTCCATCCCAATGAGGTCACCTTACCGTGGTGGGATGGTCCAAACTATTTGGCCGCCAAATTGTGAGCTAAGTACCTCACTTTATCATTTTTTGCACTATAGCTGTATAGCATTTCATGTTTTATCTGTATCTTTGTGCTAGCAGTGTGCTGCTGTATTCTCCTGTACATATATATATATATATATATATATATATATATATATATATATATTGAGATTCAATTCATGAGAATTTTAGATATTGAAGTGGAGACTCTTCCTCTCAGCTCAGTTATGTTTGCTGGGCCTTGAGCTCAGATGAGGCTGCCGAGAGGTAAGGGGGAATTGCCTCTTACACTCACAACAGTAGGGTACCTACAGGACTTCTTGTATCCTCAGATTTTATTTACATTTGTTTTGTCTCCATGGTTTCCACAAACTTCAGTGGAGAAGATCACATGCATAACTATCCATCTCTTATGTATGTAATTGCAATTTGAGGTCACATGGCCACACTTTTTGTCATGGAGGCTACCACCAACCTTATCCAGTCCTGATAAGTTTTTAATCTGGATGTTTATGTTAAAGCATAAAGAGAAGGAAATTCACATCATAGTCAGAATATAAATGAGGAAGGTTGATGATTTCATGGAGTTTCTATCCCTCATTGGGTTAACAAGGTAATTACAGATTTATATACAGTTTTTGGGTTGTTTTTGCTTAGTTTTATGTTAAGCTGTATTTAAGAGCCACTATGTTCCTTCTGTATGTGAAATGAATCATAGTATACCTTGCCTGCAGGTAAATGTAGATGATAAGAGGCCTCACATTCCTTATTTTATTAGATTCACAGCGACTTCCAAAAATGTGATACCCAACCTGCCAATGGCTATGAGTTTATTTGATATTTTTATTTCCCATAACCTCCAATCTGCTAAAATACAATGTCTAGTGTTAAATCTCAATAGACAACCACTTCGTATTTTTTTAGGGGTGTTATCATGCATTTATGTCATATAGTACACAAATAAAATGCAGTTGAAATAAAATGTATGGAAATGTAAACACTTAAAGTATAGTTTTACTCATTTAGGGGAGTTAATTATTATGAAATAGGAGCGTTCTGAAATTCTATACGGAGAAAACAAAAATCGTGAATGATTATTAGGAAAAAGAAGTCCCACAAGAGAGTTTGTAACAATGGCAACTTTAATAATCACAAACATTTTATTTTCTACGAGTTCTATGTTAAGTTAGAGGGGTTATCAAGGATAAGAAAAACAGACTTGATTTATTTAAAAAACAGCACCACACCTGTTCTCAGGTTATGACTGTTCCATGATGGGAGTAGTAGTACCTGTACTAATAGAAAGATCGCCCCGGGTGCCACTCCTGACACCCAATGTGATCGTTCTATCCATTGCAGAGATGCAGAGCGGCTCTATACAGCGCTCACATCTCTGTTCTGTACTCCGGCCGGCCAGTGATGTGAATAGATATTTACCTCACTCATTCATATTTTCCGCCCAGAGCGAGGATTGGCCGGATGGTTGCAACCAATCCCTGCTCTCAGAGGGAAACATGAATGATGTTCTATTCATATCACTGGCCAGCTGGAATATAGTGCAGAGATGTGAGCGCTGTGCAGAGCCGCTCTGCATCTCTGCAATAGATAGGAGGATTGCATCGGGTGTCAGGAGTGACACTCACTGTGAACTGTCCTTATCTGCAGCTACTTCTACTCCCAACATGGAGCACACTCTGCTCCATGCCGGGAGCTGTAGTACCTGTGTTAATAGACAGATCGGAGCGAGTGTCACTTCTTACATCCAATGAGATCGTTCTGAATAATGTATAGATGCGGGCGGCCGCTCTTCTATGGTCCCCTGCACTGACGTATATTTACACCTATTCATATTTCCCACAGAGAGTTGTGATTGGCTGGAGCCATCTGGCCAATCACAGCTCCCTGTGGGAAATATGAATAGGTATATATATATATATATATATATATATATATATACGGCAGTGCCGGGGACCATAGAAGAGTGGCTGGCCGCATCTATAATTGATACAGAAGGATCGCAACGGACCCAGGGCGATCTTTCAATTAGTACAGGTACCACTACTCCCATCATGCAACAGTGTATTCCATGCTGGGAGTAGTAGTACTACCTAAATTTTATTTTTTTTTAATGAAAACAAGTGAAAAACACACACACACTACATTTTTATTATTGTCGGCTACATTTTCAGTGCCCCTCCTGCACACATAAATTGATCACTGTTTAAAAGTTAATAAAAATGTTGTTATAAAAAAAGATACATTTCGTTAAAAAACATTTTTTCATCACTACTGTATGTTTTTTATTGTTTTTTTTTAATGGTACCCTACGACATTTTATTAAAAAAAAGGTATTTCCATTACTTTTTTGGATCGCTTAAGTCCAAAAAATAATAAAAATGCCACGTTTTTCTTGGTGTTATTTCCCTCCCATAGACTTCTATGGGAGGAAAACGCCAAGATTTTCCCTAAAAAACGGCAAAGTCTCAACAAGAGGTCGTTGTTGCTCCTTCCCTTCTGAGCACTCTAGTGCACCCACAGAGCACTTTGCATCCACATACAAGGCATTTCCTTGCTCAAGAGAAAATGAATTAAAAGTTTTTTTTTTTTTTGGGGGGGGGGGGACTTTTTACCTTTTACCCCTTGTAAAAATGAAAAAAATAAAATGGGGCTACAATAACATGTTAGTGTAAAAAATTTAGATTTTGTTTTTTCTCTTCCATTTTGCTGCTATTTCTGTGAAAAGTTAACAAACTTTTTGAATGTCATTTTGAATACCTTGAGGGGTGCAGTTTTCATAATGGGGTCCATTATAAGGGATTTCCAACATAAAGACCCTCAAATTCACTTCAAAACGAAACTGGCCCCTGAAAAATTCTGATTTAGAAATTTTCGTGAAAAATTGTAAAATTGTAAAATTACTTTGAAGCCCTTTGATTTCTTCAAAAAGTAAAAACATGTTAACTTTGTGATGCCAACATAAAGTTAACACATATTATATGTGAATCAATATGTAATTTATTTGACATGTCCCCTTTCTTAACAAGCAGAGAGCTTCAAAGTTAGAAACATGCAAAATTTTCAAATTTTTCCTGAAATTTTCTAATTTTTCACCAAGAAATGATGCAAGTATCCATGAAAATTTACCACTGACATAAAGAAGAATATGTCAAGAAAGAACAATCTCGGAATCAAATTTATAAGTAAAAGCATCTCAGAGTTATTAATGCATAAAGTGACAGAGGTCAGATTTGCAAAAAATGCTCATGTCCTTAGGGTCATAATGGCTCCCTCCCCAAAGGGTTAATGCATCTTCGCTGCCTTCATGTTTTAGTAGCCTAAATGTTTTATTTTTATTTATTGCCCCTTTACATTTTTATTCATCTACATTGGTTTTCTCCTGCTCCTGATCATTGTATTCTAATACGGCGTGAATTCGGGTAGAAAACAGACATGGTGCACATCTACAATCTTGTATAATGATCTGATTGCTTCTCAGCATAATATCAAAAACTAACAGGTTGTTAGTAAACATTTTTGATCAAAAAGTACAAGCCCACTCACCACGTCAAGGCCACCTGTGTGGGTGGCCTTGACGTGGTGAGTGGGCTTGTACTTTTTGATCAAAAAAGCGCCGCGACACCAGCGCCGCGACACCAGTGCCCACGGGGGGAAAACGACCCACTGGAAGAGCGGCCCCAATGCCACTCAAACCAGTCTATGGGTCGCACCCCCCCCCCCCCCCCCCAGACACGGCACCAACGGACACCGCACAGCACCACACCAGTGTGAACAAGGTGTAATAGCACACTTACCATGCTCTCCCAGTCAGAATGGAAGGCTGTTAGGAAAGAAATGGCCCTTGTAACTAACAACTACTTATATAGGGTTGGGCTGAGGGGGTGGGGAAGAGTGCAGCACATGTTCAAACAAACAAAAAAGGAGGAGATAGAAAACACAGTGTGAATTCGGGTAGAAAACAGACATGGTGCACATCTACAATCTTGTATAATGATCTGATTGCTTCTCAGCATAATATCAAAAACGAACAGGTTGTTAGTATACATTTTTGATCAAAAAGTACAAGCTCACTCGCCATGTAAAGGCCACCTATTTAGAGTGGGTCCCTAACGTCCCTAGCATAAAATGGTGTAGCACTGGGCGGCGACCACCACAGCCGCGACACCAGTGCCCACGCGGGGGAAAACGACCCACTGTAAGAGCGGCCCCAATGCCACTCAAACCAGTCTATGGGTCGCACCCCCCCCCCCGCAGACACGGTGCCACGGCAGCAAAGGACGCCGCACAGCACCACACCAGTGTGAACAAGGTGTAATGTATACTAACAACCTGTTAGTTTTTGATATTATGCTGAGAAGCAATTAGATCATTATACAATTAGATCATTATATGTAGATGTGCGACCATGTCTGTATCTTCTACCTGAATTCACATTGTGTTTTCTATCCCCTCCTTTTTTTGTTTTAACATGTGTCTGCACTCTTCCCCACCCCCTCAGCCCAACCCTATATAAGTAGTAGTTAGCTACACAAGGGCCATTTCTTTCCTAGCAGCCTCCCAGTCTGACTGGGAGAGCAAGGCAAGTGAGCTTTTGCATCCTGTTCACACTGGTGTGGTGCTGTGCGGCGTCCATTGCTGCCATGGCGCCGTGTCTGTGGGGAGGTGCGACCCATAGTCTGGTTTGAGTGGCATTGGGGCCGCTCTGCCAGTGGGTCGTTTTCCCCCCCGTGGACACTGGTGTCGCGGCGGTGGTGGTCGCCGCCCAGTGCTACGTCATTTTATGCTAGGGACGTTAGGGACCCACTCTAAATAGGTGGCCTTGATGTGGTGAGTGGGCTTGGTACTTTTTGATCAAAAATGTATACTAACAACCTGTTAGTTTTTGATATTATGCTGAGAAGCAATTAGATCATTATACAAGATTGTAGATGTGCGACCATGTCTGTATCTTCTACCTGAATTCACATTGTTTTTTCTATCCCCTCCTTTTTTTGTTTTAACATGTGTCTGCACTCTTCCCTACCCCCTCAGCCCAACCCTATATAAGTAGTAGTTAGCTACACAAGGGCCATTTCTTTCCTAGCAGCCTCCCAGTCTGACTGGGAGAGCAAGGCAAGTGAGCTTTTGCATCCTGTTCACACTGGTGTGGTGCTGTGCGGCGTCCGTTGCTGCCGTGGTGCCGTGTCTGTGGGGAGGTGCGACCCATAGTCTGGTTTGAGTGGCATTGGGGCCGCTCTGCCAGTGGGTCGTTTTCCCCCCCGTGGACACTGGTGTCGCGGCAGTGGTGGTCGCCACCCAGTGCTACTCCATTTTATGCTAGGGACGTTAGGGACCCACTCTAAATAGGTGGCCTTGACGTGGCGAGTGGGCTTGGTACTTTTTGATCAAAAATGTTTACTAACAACCTGTTAGTTTTTGATATTACGCTGAAAAGCAATTAGTTCATTATACAAGATTGTAGATGTGCGACCATGTCTGTTTCTTCTACCTGAATTCGTATTCTTATAAGGCATCTGCCTCTTAGAGTGAAGATGTTGAGGCTTAAGGTATTTTATTTTCTCTCCATATATTTCTACCTACAGTGGTATTATCCATATTATTATTAAACTCAGATTTATTATCCAGCAGTGTGGCATTTAGACTGGACTTTACTTGAAGGCAAATCCTTTTCCTTTCCTCTGATTATTCCAATAATTTCTGAATAAACTATAGACCTGTATGTTAACCCCATTTTTATAGCTATCATTCAGCCATGTCTCTGTTATTCTCAATATGTCATAATTTTCCCCAGACTTTATCAACTCCAGTTCGTCAATGTTATTGGTCAGACATTTAGCATTAGTTAGTATAGGGTTTATGATTTTTTTTTCTATGAAGCCAATCCCCATTAACTGTTCTAAGCCCTCCCTCCGATCCCTCAGGAACATTAATAAGCTTCTGTTATCTACACTTCATCTACACTGTCTGTCCGCTACTTATGTGATTTTCTTTCCCCCAATTCCTAGTTTAATTATTTCTCCACCCTTCTGACCATCTTCTCCCCGAGCAAAGCATCACCCTCCCCATTGAGGAAAAGCCCATCCCTACTGTCCCCTATTAATTTAATCCCCACTACCAGCACCTGTCTGGTCAGCCTTGCACGCCTCCTTCCCCAGTTTTAATTACTGATCAGTTATTTTGTGTGTGTACTCCACCATGTACTGGACAGTTGTATTTGTAGTATAATACCAACAAAAATCCTAGGGGGTTACATATACGTGTTGGATTTAGCTGGCTTGTGCTTCTTCAGCAATCTGCCTATAGACCTGACGAAGGAAATAAAGTGTTTTCAAAATGCATTTTCTTGCATTGAAAAAAAAAAAAAGAAAAAACTTCCTTTTAGATTATACAGCAATTGGAGTGTGCAGCACATATGTGACAGCAAACTACTGTCAGTGTTCACACCAGAAAAAAACACTTCTAAATAACAATGTTTTTTTTCTGTTCAGATGTAAAACAAAATGTTAAACTTGCATGAAGATAAAAAAGGAAGCTGGAGAATATTCTGAATTGTGTTCTTGTGTTGATGGTTTAATTAAGTGATTAGTCAGATGGAAGATGTGATGTATTCATGAATTGATTGAAAGAGAATAAAAATAGATTTTAGAAATTCTAGTAAGTGGACATGCAGTAGTTACAGTTGGTAATGTACCACAAGTTAAAAATTCAAGTTAGGTTTAACAGTTGTTATGGGTCAATTCACCCATTCATACAGTTAAAGTTAGATACTTAATGCACGGAACAGTGCACAAGGCTTATAGAACATTTATACTTACACCTGTGTATATGTTATTTTTGAAATTTATATACTCCGATGATAATTCTTATTTTACAAAACTTATAGGAGAAAGGAGAAAAAAATTACAGTAAAATCTCCCTTATTGGACACGTTCCCAATAGCAATTTTTATTCCCCGACATAGTCCTATAAGACTTAATTTATTTGCACCCTCCCAATAGCAGAAACTCCCAATAACGGATGCAGAAACACCCATGTGGACTTGTTAACTACCCTGGTTGCCTGGCAGACAACCAGGCTTAACTGCTGGCCCTACCAAACCCTTTCGCCCTACTACACTAAAATGGACTCGCATGCACATGGAAATGGACTAGCCTGCTTAATGGGCTGTTAGACCACCATGTTACAAAGAGGAGAGGGGATGCAGTAAACATGGCACAAACGAGGAGAAATGTGGGGGAAGGGATGCTGAAAGCCAAGTATGCCTGCAAACACTGTTTCTCTTATTGTAGTATTCGCCCCAACAATCATGTGATTGCGAAAGCATAAATAGGACGTTGTTCAAGAAAATCAAGATGCAAGAATAATAAATCATTACTTTTCCTAAATAATTGATTAAATTACTGATTTTTTTAAAGCATTATTACAGTGCAAAATTATTTATTTATAATGTCACTTTTTATCGTCTTTTATGGGTTATTTCACTCTGAAGTGAGTACAGTCTTAGGTTATTTAGAAAGATTTTTGTGCCTTTTTTTTCCCAATAGCCGACACTTCCCCCCCCTGTAAGTGTCTACTATACTCTTCTATGGATCTACTGTGATGGATTCTGATTACAATGTTATTATTTGGGTGTGAAATCTTGTAAACTTTCTATTTATAGGGGGAAAGAAGGAGGTTCTAGTCATCTGTAATTGTATGTGATATTGTTTTTTAAAGCTGGGCTGGCATGAAATTGCACAAAAATGTAAGAAAATTTTTTCAACAAAAAATTGCAGTTGATAAATCACAGAACACTGCAAAGACTTTCAAGTTGATTTCTTAAATTAAGGGGTATTCCATAAAAAAAACAACTGGCTCCAGAAAGTGAAACAGATTTGTAAATTACTTCTCTTAATTTTTTTTAACCTCCCAGTACTTATCAGCTACTGAAGTTAAGTTGTTCATTTATGTCTGACCACAGTGCTCTCTGCTGACACCTCTGTCTATCTCAGGAACTGTCCAGAGTAGGAGAAAATCTCCATAGCAAACCTCTCCTGCTCTGAACAGTTCCTATGACAGACAGTGGTGTCAGCAGAGAGCACTGTTGTCAGACATAAAATAACAACTCAACTTCAGCAGCTTATAAGTACTGGAATGATGAAGATTTTTTTTAATAGAAATAATTTACAAATCTGATTTACTTTTTGTAGCCAGTAAATATGGGGAAAAATAGTTTTTTACTGGAATACCCCTTTACAAAACCTTTGCAACAATTTAACAGCAAAAAACTGGGTAAAACCAATGATAACCCTCCTCCCCCCATATAACTTTGTTTAGGCACAATTCGGAATAAAAATCAAAGCTATCCATTGTTTTATTTGATTATAAATACTCAATTTAAGTTGAGATTTAGTTTGAGCTCCAGTACGTACTTTTATGTTTTGATGGGAAGGAAACAGTGTGTTTCCTGAGAGTTTGGAGTGAATGCGTGGGCGTATGGGCACTTGTCTGTTTAGTTCTTCCAGGTAGACATGAAACAGAGTGTATTATCGAGTGTGGTCACATCATCACTATGGTTGTTTGATTATAAGTTTGTAGCAAAGTTTAAATCGAAGTCTGTAGAAGCACATGGGTTATAGTTATATAGAATAGAGTCATCCTAAACAATTACATTGTATAACAAATTAGCCTTGCTGAAACACATAGTGCTAAGAAATGTGATAAGACCTGGATTGGGTGGGGGTGTTCTGTGAGTCTGCTGCAGAGAGCAAGGACAAAGAGGAATGATAAATAATATAAAGCTTTTCTTTAGACACTACATTCTGGTGCACAGTGAGTCACATAATGAATCCAATACCGAAAATAGCCACAACCAAAATTAAATATTTCTAGTTCTAGAATTTTTTATCTCTCTGTGTGTTTTAGATTAAATTCGATGTACCCAAAAGGAAATAGAAACCGAAAATGATCACCCTATTGTTTAGGATTTTATAAAAAATTAGATATGGTTTATTCTTTTTATTTAATTACTATGATACAATTTTATTATGTTTGCACTTTATCTAATGCACTTGCTGAGTACCCGGCGTTGCCCGGTTTTTCCTTCCTCATCCTTGTTGTGGAGGAAAATCAACAAAAGAGGAAGCTTTTGACTTCATATCCCATCCCCATATATTGTTGTCATATCCCAACCCCATATCTTATCCTCATACCTCGATTTCCTATCCTGACCTCCTATCCCAACCTCCTATCCCGACCTCCTATCCCGTCCTCCTACCCCATCCTCCTATTCCGTCCTCCTATCCCGTCCTCCTATCTCCACCTTCTATACCATCCTCATATCCTGTCCTCATATCCCAACCTCCTATCTCGACCTCCTATCCCGACCTCCTATCCCGACCATCCCGTCCTCCTATCTTGACCTCCTATCTCAATCTCCTATCTCGACCTCCCATCCCGCCCTCATATCCCGACCTGTAATATGTGTACCAGGTATTGAAATATCTCCAGCCATACGGAAGTTATGTGAGAACATACATTTCCCATTGATTTGCATGGTAATTTAAACAAAAACCACGACCCTCATAAATGGGGGTAGTTAAGGGTTACATTAACTATCATATTTTATCTATCTATTTTAAGTGGACATATAAGTAACATGTGACCAATTATTATCGAAATATCTCCAGCCATTTGGAAGTTATGCAGTAACATATATTTCCCATAGACTTGCACGGGACTTTAAACAAAAACCCTGACCTTGGCAAATGGGGGGGGAGAAAGGGTTAAATCACCTATCCTATGTTTGTTGTTGACATATAAGTAACATGTGTGCCAAGTTTCATGTTAATATCTTTAGCCATTTGGAAGTTTTTGTGGAACATACATACACACATTGAGTTATATATATATATATATATATATATATATATATATATATATATATATATATATATATAGACTAGCTGAGTACCCGGCGTTGCCCGGTTTTTCCTTCCTCATCCTTGTTGGGGAGGAAAATCAACAAAGGAGGAAGCTTTTGACTTCAAATCCCATCCCCATATATTGTTGTCATATCCCAATCCCATATCCCGTCCTCATACCCCGACCTCCTATCCCATCCTCCTATCCTGTCCTTCTAACCCATCCTCCTATATCGACCTCCTATCTCGACCTCCTATCCCGACCTCCTATCCCGACCTCCTATCCCGACCTCCTATCCCATCCTCCTATCCCATCCTCCTATCCCGTCCTCCTATCCCGTCCTCCTATCTCGACCTCCTATCTCGACTTCCTATCCCGTCCTCCTATTTCAACCTCCTATCCCATCCTCCTATGCCGTCCTCCTATCTTGACCTCCTATCATTTCCTCCTATCCCGTCCTCCTATCCCGACCTCCTATCTCAACCCCCTATACCCTCCTATCCTGACCTCCTATCCCGACCTCCTACTACATGCAGGAAAATGTATAGGTTTAAAATTGTCATCTCCTGACCCCTATAACTTTTTAATTTATTTGTGTACAGGGCGGTGTGAGGGCTCATTTTTTGCACCGTGATTTGAAGTTTTTAGCGGTACTATTTTTGTATTGATCAGACTTTTTGATCGTTTTTTATTCATTTTTTCATGATATAAAAAGTGACCCAAAATACACTATTTTGGGCTTTGGAATTTTTTTGCACCCAAAACTATATATAGACCAGTCAGTCAATAAGGAAACAGGTAGATAATACTTGAAAAGGAAAGTGTAAAAGGAATGCATTTAAGGGGTACTCCGGCTTTATACATCTTATCTACTATCCTGTGGACCCCTGCAGTGGTGTTGCGACCCGGGTGCGGGGGGTGCGGCCCGCACCGGGTGACACCAACCTAATGGGGTGACACCAAGACGCTCCGCAGCACCCACACCCCCTCCCCAGCTACACTGACACCCCCCCTATGTGCCCGACCGGCCTCCCATCCGTCAGCACACCCCCCTGTGCTGTGTGCCCGTCTGTTAGCAACCCCCCCCCCTTTCAGTGCGCCCGTCCGTCCGTCATCACGCCCCCCCCCCTCACCTTCACCAGTACTGTGCCCGGCCTCCGCTCCCACGTCTGCGCCGGCCTGACGTCACACTGCATGGCCGCGCAGGGGGACGTCAGTTACGTCACTCGCATTGCGCCCGGTGAGAAGGATCGCTGCGCTGGATGGGTGAGTGTGCGTGTCTGTCTCTATCTATGTTTGTGTGTGTGACTCTGTGTGTGTGTGACTCTGTGTGTGACTGTGTGTTTGTGTGACTCTGTGTGTGTGTGTGACTCTGTGTGTGTGTGACTGTGTGACTCTGTGTGTCTCTCTGACTCTGTGTGTTTGTGTGTGTGTCTCTCTGTGTTGTATGTGTTTTTTTTTGTGTGTGTGTGCATGTGTGTGTGTGTGTGTGTGAGACTTTGACGCATTGTGGGGAACCTGCGGCCTAATGTGGGGAGTCTATGCGGCCTAATGTGGGGAGTCTATGCTACCTAATGTGGGGAGTCTATGCTACCTAATGTGCGGAGTATATGCTACCTAATGTGCGGAGTATATGCTATCTAATGTGCGGAGTCTATGATACCTAATGTGCAGAGTCTATGCTACCTAATGTGGGGAGTCTATGCTAGCTAATGTGGGGAATCTGTGCTACCGAATGTGGGGAAACTGCTACCTAATGTGGGGAATCTGTGCTACCTAATATGGGGAAATTGCTACCTAATGTGGGGTAACTGGTACCTACCTAATGTGGGGAAACTGGTACCAAATGTGGGGAATCTATGCTGCCTAATGTGGGGAAAAGATGCTACCTAATGTGGGGAAACTGCTACCTACCTAATGTGGGGGAACTGCTGCCTACCTAATGCTCCCCCCCCTGGCAGTAGCACCCTCATCATCCGCCAGCAACTACCCCCCCCCCAGCAGCACCTCCATCAGCAGATCCTGATGGTGGATGATGGCGGTGCTCCTGCCAGGAGGATGATCCTGCCGATGGATGATGGGGGTGATACTGCCAGGGGGGATGGCCAGTAGCACCCTCATCATCCTTCAGCAACACCCCCCCCCAGTAGTAGCACCCCGATCATCCACTAGCAACACCACCAATACCCCCCCTCCCGTGGTAATAGCATCAGCTAACGGATGTTGAGGGGTGTTACTGCGGTTGTGGTATTATATTCAGAGGGTGCACTGTATGGCAACGTTATATTCAGAGGGCGCAGTTTGTGGTAGTGTTATATTCAGAGGGCACAGTGGGTGGTAGTATTATAAACAGAGGGCGCAGTTTGTGGTAGTATTATTAGAGATGAGCGAACTTACAGTAAATTCGATTCGTCACGAACTTGTCGGCTCAGCAGTTGATGACTTATCCTGCGTAAATTAGTTCAGCCTTCAGGTGCTCTGGTGGGCTGGAAAAGGTGGATACATTCATAGGAAAGATTCTCCTCGGACAATATCCACCTTTTCCAGCCCACGGGAGCACCTGAAAGCTGAACTAATTTATGCAGGAAAAGCTATCAACTGCCGAGCCGAGAAGTTTGTGACGAGTTGAATTTACTGTAGTTTTCTCATCTCTAAGTATTATATTCAGAGGGCGCAGTGGGTGGTAGTAATATATTCAGAGTGTACAGTATGTGTTGGTATTATATTCAGAGGGTACAGTATGTGATAGTATTATATTCAGGGGTACAGTATGTGATAGTATTATATTCAGGGGTACAGTATGTGATAGTATTATATTCAGGGGTACAGTATGTGGCAGATTTATATTCAGAGGGTACAGTATATGGTAGTATTATATTCAGAGGGTACAGTATGTGATAGTATTATTCAGGGGTACAGTATGTGGCAGATTTATATTCAGAGTGTACAGTATGTGTTGGTATTATATTCAGAATGTACAGTGTGTGGTATTATTATATTCAGTGGGTATGGTGTATGGAAGGTTTATAATCAAAGAGTATAGTGTATAGTAGTATTATATTTAGAGGATACAGTGTCTGGCAGGTTTATAATAATAATTGTTTTCATATAGAGGATGAGAATGCGCTGACATAGAGAGGAGACGTCTGGGCGTCACATTCTACAGACAGAAGTTTTAGCTCTACCAGGCGGTATGTACCATCTGAATTAGATAAGGGAAGACTATAGAGAAGACATCACCTGTAGTCACTGATATAATTGTACATTCTCCTCACTATAGAGAAGACGTCACCTGTAGTCACTGATATCATTGTGTATTCTCCTCTCTGTGTCCTATCAGAGCTGTAGTCGCTTGTCAGTTCTACAGTTATGGTCAGTGAAACTACAACTCCCAGCATAACCTCACCACTGCATAAAGGGGTACTCTACTGGAAAACATTTTTTTTAATCAACTGGTGCTACAAAGTTAAACAGATTTGTAAATTACTTCTATTTAAAAATCTTAATCCTTCCAGTACTTATTAGCTGCTGTATAAGCGATTCACAGGAAGTTATTTTCTTTTTTAATTTATTTTCTGTCTGACCACAGTGCTCTATGCTGACACCTCTGTCCATGTCAAGAACTGTCCATAGTAGGAGCAAATCCCCATAGCAAACCTATCCTGCTCTGGACAGTTCCTGACATGGACAAAGGTGTCAGCAAATAGCACTGTGGTCAGATTGGAAAGAACTACGCAACTTCCTGTGGAGCATACACCAGCTTTTAAGTACTGTAAGTATTAAGATTTTAAATAGAAGTAATTTAAAAATCTGTTTAACTTTCTGGCACCAGTTGATATAAAAGTAAATGTTTTCCAGTGGAGTACCCCTTTAAGTAATTCTGGGAGCTGTATATTTAAATGGTGAAAACTTCTTTAACACTTTCCCATTCTGTGGCAACTGGTATATCTGATTATTATACTGGAATTTCTCACAATGCGCTACAACAGTGGTGTCTGTCACAACAGGCTAAAAACTTACTGGGGGTAGGTATGGGGGTGACACAATTTTCTACCGCACCGGGTGACACCAACCCTAGCAACGCCACTGGACCCCTGGAATCTCAGTGCAGCCCCCCCGGCATTCTGTGCCCCCTCCCATAGACATGAAAGGCGGGGTATGGTGTGATATCACTAGGGGGCATGGTTGTGACGTCACGTCCAAATCTCGGAGGCAGCACCCGGTACAGAATGCCGGGTACTACACCGAGATCGCAGGGGTCCCCAGTACCCCTTTGGATAGGGGGTAAGATGTATAAAGCCGGAATACCCCTTTGACATAATTACGGATGGCAGGGGGTTTCCCAAAAACTACAAAAATGGTTTGCTATTATGTAATTGGTGGACTCCAGGTTGTATAGTTGTTGCAGATAGATACTTTTCGAGCCATTTGATATGGCTACAAAACAGTTCTGGCAGATCAGTGCCAACCATATGGGACTTGTGGGGGGAATAAGAATGTAAAAATGTAATATGCACATGTGAAACCGGCCTTAGATTAGGTTCATACCATGCTTCCCAGTATGTTTGACTTATACATCAGCAAATCTATCAAGAAGAGATCCTGACATATACTGCAGTGTACGTACACTGGACTTGAGGCTACTGTACGTTCACACGCCAGAATTTCCATGCGCATTGGAATTCCACACAGAGATTCTGCAGCAGCAGAGTCCTATTGATTTTGCTGTGCACAAAATATCAGTGACGGAACACCTGGAACATCTGAAAACAGACGGACAGACTTTAAATTTGCCAGATACATCAAGGTGTATGAGGCTGAAGACTGTCAAGTATAAGTTTAAGCCAACAATTTTTTGCTTAAACATGTACCACAGTGCGTGCTAGAATTTGGTGCACTTATTTGTGTATTCTAAGGGCAGAACTCTTCCCATGAAACCACTCCTCCCCTTTTAACAATGACAGGCTCATTTGTTGAGGCAAAAAAGTGTGAAAAACTCATAGTAAATTTGGCTTTAAGGAGATTTTTGTCCTGAGTTTTGCTAAAACTGCACCAAAATTCTGACACATTTGCCATAGTAAATCTGGGCCATTACGTTTCATGGGCTGAACTCAACAAGTGAAAGTTCAGCCCAATTCCTACTGTACACATTTAATTTGCAGGACTGGAAAGAGCAGATAGCTCAACTTTTGCTGATGTATATACCGAACGGACAGAAAAAAGCAGTATGTACCTAACCTATGGCTGATTTTATACAAGTGCGTGGGAATGCCTTCATAATATGGACACATTTTAGATAATATACCATCAGAATGTCAACATTATTTCATCATAATTGCGTTTGTATTTTGTGCTGTAAATACTGACAAACTGTCTTTTAGACATTATACTTAAAAAAATGATATAAAATAAATGGAAATACTAATGCACTGTGGATCAAATACAGATGTATCCTTATTTTAATCCCTCTCCATAGACTTCAATAGACATACTCCATTCGCAAAATGAACGAAAGTAGCTCATGCTGCGTTTTTTTTTTTATATGTGCAGATTTTATATAACATGTGAATAGCCCTATAGGTTAACATTAGCAACCTATTTTGGAAAGAGGCCTTAGGCTTAGGTTACACTAAGAATTTTTGATAGATTTTTTAACTAATAAGTGGCAGCTGCAGTCCGATAGATGGCATACAAATCATCGTATTCCTTATGACTTCAGCTCTAGCTCGATAGTTAAAAATCAATCAGTATCACTACAAAAAGTCTCAATGTAGCCTTAGGGTGATAGTATATGTTACAGGTTTTGTTCAGATTTTTTCTGCAGTTTTTGAAGCCAAAACCAGGAGTGAATTCAAAAAAGATAAGAAGTATAATCGGCCCTTTATACTTTCTCTTCTTTTATAATCCACACCTGGTTTTGGCTTCAAAAACTGCATCACAAAACCTGATCAAAACCTACACATGTACTAGCACCACTCTGCGGAGAATACAGACAGACATTTCATAGACTTTTCAGTTTTAACGCTTGAGCTACAGATTCTATCCAAAGAACTGTGTTACATACAACCTAGACATAGAAGTGGTGTAAATAAAATGCAAAAAAAAAGTGCAAGAGAAACTGGCTTTAAAATACGCAGGTGTTAACAAAGAAAAGAGTCTTTTTGTAATTTAGATTTCTTTGTTATTTGCAGGGTGATTAGAATGTTTTCGTTAATTATTTGTTTTTGTATTAATGTTTAGTCCTCTTAGGGGTCTTGCCTATGCGATTCCTTGTACAGTACACTGCAATACCTATCTAGTGCAATTTACTGTGTTTTTACAACTACTTCTAATACATTCTGCATGTTTCAATAGAATTACGACAGCCACGGAGGCTTTCACAAGGTCCTACTTGTCATTACAACTGATCAGCAATGCCAAAACTGCTGGATGTGACCATACATGACATCTAACCATCTAGATGCTACAGTTACCATTGACCATGGCATCTAGGGGGTTAAATGGCTGATAGAGGAGTTATCTCCAATTCCGTCCACTGATAACATGGTAACAGCTGTCAAGCATTTCACCCTTATTCTAGTGGAAAACTATATATATATATATATATATATATATATATATATATATATATATATATGTATATGTATACATTTTTTTAATCAACTGGTGCCATGAAGTTAAACAGATTTGTAAATTAATTCTGTTTAAAAATCTTAATCCTTCCAGTACTTATCAGCTTCTGTATGCTTCAGAGGAAGTTGTGTAATTTCTGGTAGTCTGACCACAGTGCTCTCTGCTAAAGCCTCTGTCAGGAACTGTCCGGTGCAGGAGAGGTTTGCTATGGGGATTTGCTCCTACTCTGGACAGTTCCAGAGTACAGTGTCTGGGCAGCACTGTGGTCAGACAGAAAAGAAATCCAAAAAGAAAAGAACTTCCTCTGTAGTATACAGCAGCTGATAAGTACTGGAAGGGTTAAGGGTTTCTAGCTCCAGTTGATTAAAAAAATGTTTTCCTTTAACGCTGCTATGGTGGCTATACATGTCATGGAACTTTGAAGTCCTAATTCTGCACCGGCACTACAGCTAACCAGATTTTTAAGGAAATGAACATCAGCATTTAAAAAAAAAAAAAAAAAAAAGGACTCATCAAGGCCAAAAAGTTAGAATTTTTTAAGGTAAGTGCTGATTTACGGTCTATTCACACGTACAGTATTCTGCGCAGATTTGATGCCCAGGATTTGAAGCTGCAGATTTAAACATAAATAAATGATTGAACGCAGCTTCAAATGTACGGCTTAATCCTGTGCATCAAATATGCGCAGGATACTGTACTTGTGAGTGCACTCTAAAAGTATTATTACTTATAGCACTATTGATAATGTTGGCCTATAGTAGGATTAGGATATATGGATATATGGCAGATTTGCGCCAGATATTTCTGTGACTAAATATTTGTTCCTTACATCTGAATGGGGTTGTACCTGTAGTATGTGCTGGACTTACCACAGGTAAGTAGGACATATAATGTAATGTATAGGAGCATAACCGTATTGAAATTTGTGGTTTATAAACTCGCAAAAAAACATTCACTCCAGTTTCCATCACTGAGAATGAATTTTGACATCAGTGTTTTCCATCCATTGTGCCCCCAGCTGTCGCAGAACTAAAAATCCCAGCCTTTGGCTGTCCGGGCATGCTGGGAGTTGTAGTTTTGCAACACCTGGAGGCACTCTAGCTGGGAAACACTGACTTAGATACTCAACAATAATTTACTTGCTATGCCCCCATCTACCACCTTATTATACACCTGTCTTTAGTCAGGACATCTAATTATATACATTATCTTATACATCACATAAATGTTTTTACGATGAGCTCTTGCATTTGCCATTGTATTTTGAAAGTATTATACTAGTGTACTTATACTTAAACATGCTTAGCTGGCCGGAAGCTCCCAAGATGCCCAATTACTCACCAGCTCTACACTATTCATGTTCTTTTCAATAAGTTAGCCTCGCCAGCTGTACTACTTATTACAGGAACTCCCGAGGCTTCCATACCGCCTTAAGTTTATGAAAATTGTCACATAACAGGTGCTGACATAATTCCGTAAGAAAGTTAACCCTAACTGTAGATGACATTTACATAAAATGCTTTGCAGCTTGTATAAATATGTTGAAATCTAATTTTGCACGTTATCGTATTTCGAAAACACATTTCTAAGATCCTTCTTTTGTTTTTGCTTCTGCCCTCCACCCCAACTTTTCTTTCCTTTTACTCAACTTTTTTTTAATGTTTTTTTTTTCTTCAAGTATCTGTAATAATTGTAAAAGCCAATATATACAGTAAGGGCTCGTACACAGTACGGAACTTCAAGAAGAAAATTCTGTGCAAATAATGTAACAGACTACCATTGATCTCAATGGAAATCTGGTGCCCAGTGCATACTATGAAAGTTCCATAGCAGAACTTTAAATGACATGGAATTGGATTCCACAAAAGAAAGTCCCATCACTATGATGTAAAGAACAAGATGACAAATTGTTGGGCACTGTCAGATTCAAAAACTTTTTATATGTTGTACATCTTGGTAAAACATTAACCTTTCTAACATACATCATAAGAAAATGTTATTTCCTTTTTATAGAAGTCATGGCTTATAAAATCATGGCTTTGTTCAAGCTGAAGCACAGACATGGACTAAGTTCAGTAAGTGAGAGTGGGAAAGCATTCCTCTGTGCTCTCTCCAGTCTGATAGTACTCCTCTGTGCTCTCACCTGTCTGATAGTACTCCTCTGTACTCTCTCCTGTCTGATAGTACTCCTCTGTGCTCTATCCAGTCTGATAGTACTCCTCTGTGCTCTCACCTGTCTGATAGTACTCCTCTGTGCTCTCTCCTGTCTCATAGTACTCCTCTGTGCTCTCTCCTGTCTGATAGTACTCCTCTGTACTCTCTCCAGTCTGATAGTACTCCTCTGTGCTCTCTCCTGCCTGATAGTACTCATCTGTGCTCTCTCCTGTCTGATAGTACTCCTCTGTGTTCTCTCCAGTCTTATAGTACTCCTCTGTGCTCTCTCCTGTCTGATAGTACCCCTCTGTGCTCTCTCCTGTCTAATAGTACTCCTCTGTGCTCTCTCCTGTCTGATAGTACTCCTCTGTGCTTTCTCCTGTCTGATAGTACTCCCCTGTGCTCTCTCCTGTCTGATAGTACTCGTCCGTGCTCTCTTCTGTCTGATAGGACTCCTCTGAGTTCTCTCCTGTCTTATAAAACTCATCTGTGCTCTCTCCTGTCTGATAGCACTCCTCTGTGCTCTCTCCTGTCTGATAAAACTCATCTGTGCTCTCTCCTGTCTGATAGTACACCTCTGTTCTCTCTCCTGTCTGATAGTACTCCTCAGTGTTATCTCCTGTCTGATAATACACCTCTGTGGTCTATCTCCTGTCTAATAGTACTCCTCTGTGTTGCCTCCTGTCTTTTAGTACTCCTCTGTGCTCTCTCCTGTCTGATAGCATTCCTCTGTGCTCTCTCCTGTCTGATAGCACTCTTCTGTGCTCTCTCCTGTCTGATAGCACTCTTCTGTGCTCTCTCCTGTCTGATAGTACTCCTCTGTGCTCTCTCCTGTCTGATAGTACTCCTCTGTACTCTCTCCTTTCTGATAGTACTCCTCTGTGCTCTCTCCTGTCTGATAGGACTTCCTCTGTGCTTTCTCCTGTCTGATACTACTCCTATGTGCTCTCTCCTGTCCGATAGTACTCGTCTGTGCTCTCTCCTGTCTAATACTACTCGTCTTTGCTCTCTCCTGTCTGATGGGACTCCTCTGTGGTCTCTCCTTTCTGATAGTACTCCTCTGTGCTCTCTCCTGTCTGATAGGATTCTTCTGTACTCTCTCCTGTCTGATAGTACTTCTCTGTGCACTCTCCTATCCTATCAGACACCCCAGAGTAGAGCTAGCCAACCCTGACTTACTCGACTTTGACTTTAGAAGCCATGATTTCTATAAAAAGGAAATAACATTTTCTTATGAAGTATATTAGAAAGGTAAATTTTTTGCGAAGATGTACAACATATAAAAAGTTTTTGTATCTGACCATTTATACACTAATTCTGCAGGAATCTTTCTCTGTACAGAAGATTGTGGGGGGCCGCATCGGTTGGACTCCCAGTGATCTAAAACTTATCTCCTATCCTTATTTTTCACCCTGGAGACGGGACCCTGTGCGCAACTGTATTTTCTAGGACCACAATCCCGCATAGGGCCTAGTACAGGGGTAACATAGGGTATACCAGGTTCCCTGCCACAACCGACCCCGCTTGTCACTTCCTGTACCACTTTATGAGTCACCTTATCAGGGTACTCATCAGGATTGATATTTTTCATTATCTATGTATAATTATCAATGTATAATATAAGTATAATTTGTGTTATTTGCTTTGCGAGCACACTTTATTTTGGGTTGTATTACCATCCCTATGCAGTAAATAACAAACAGCTTAGCACCATCTGCAGTCCTTTTAGCATGAGCCACAGCTGTTGCTATACTCCAACAATAATTACATATATGGAGCATGCACTTAGACCAGCACTGTTCCTTTAAACAGAGCTACAATACTGCACACACCTGGATACAGCCACAGCCATAGGACAGTCAGCATGTGTTTCCTATCTTGATTTGTGCTTTGCATCCATGTGAATAAAGAATGATGTTAAAATGAATGGTGAGTGCCACAGTTTATTTATAGTTTCTTGTTTGGAGTTGGGTTAGAATGTCCATCTCGTTTATTCAGATGAGAATCTATACGCTCACTAATGTAATTTGGCTTCTTATCACTATTCAGAAACACCTAACTAAATGGGAATGGACAGCTGTGGGGATTAAGGAGAATCTGGTGACATGGACAGTAGGGTGTGTGTCAGTGTCTGTAGGAAGGCATTATTATCTCAGGAGGACTGTACCTCATACAGACATCAAAGCTTGGGCTCCATGTGCTATCAGACAGGCACCCCTAGGGGCCATGCTAGATTTGATCAGTGGAACATTATATGAACATGGAAAGTGAATTACGGTACTAACTGCTGTATTCTGTTATATCACTGCAAGGAAGAACATGATAGTCCTTGGCTCACAGTAAAGGGCATTTTTCCCATACATCTTATCTTAATAGAGTCTCCTATTTAAAAGCTGGAATGAAGTCACCTGCCCTCATCTAGCCCTTCTTTACAAAGCACTTATCCAATAGTAAATTAGGTCTCATACACGCGCGCGTTTGCATCAGGTTTATTCCACATCTGCTTTGTGAATACCTTTCTTCTGTTCTGAGGAGAGAAAAATGGAATTCAAGCTATGATCGATCTGTCACACGGTGGACACCAGCAGCACCCAGAAGACCTCACTTCTTACAATATGGACTGGTCCTGACAAGGTGTCCTTTATTTTGCTGGAAAAAATTAAGCTGCAGCTTATGCTATTTTTCTACTGACATTTTCTATAGGGCCTTCAACACAGAAGTGAGCAATGCCGTACTGCTCTATACAAGATATGAGATTAATGGTCTATTCACACATACAGTATTTGATGCACAAATTTGATGTGTAGGATTTTCTGCTGCAGATTTCAATGTAAACTGAATGACTGGACACAGCTTGAAATCCTGCACATCAAATCTGCGCAGAATACTGTATGTGCAAATAGATCTTAAAGGAGTATTGCACCCCTAGACATCTTCTTCCCTATCCAAAGGATAAGATGTCTGATCGCGGGGGTCCCACCGCTGGGGACCCCGCGATCTCGACTGCGGAACCCCTGACATCTGTTGCACTGAGTGAACTTCGCTCCATGCCGGATGACTGGCGATGTGGGACAGAGGCTCGTGACGTCACGCCCCCTCCCATAGACTTGCATTGAATGGACGTGGCTGTGATGTCATGAGCGAGGTGCAGCCGTGACGTCACGAGCCTGTGGCACTCCAGCGCAGCAGGGAGATCGCGGGAGTCCCCAGCGGCTGAACCCTCGTGATTGTCACGATGCCGGCTGGCAGGAGGTGGATCCTCTGTGCCAGAGAGGGATTGGCGTGGACCGTGCTAGTGGACCGGTTCTAAGTCACTACTGGTTTTCACCAGAGCCCGCCGCAAAGCGGGATGGTCTTGCTGCGGCGGTAGTGACCAGGTCGTATCCACTAGCAACGGCTCAACCTCTCTGACTGCTGAAGATAGGCGCGGTACAAGGGAGTAGACAGAAGCAAGGTCGGACGTAGCAGAAGGTCGGGGCAGGCAGCAAGGATCGTAGTCAGGGGCAACGGCAGGAGGTCTGGAACACAGGCTAGGAACACACAAGGAAACGCTTTCACTGGCACAATGGCAACAAGATCCGGCAAGGGACTGCAGGGGAAGTGAGGTATAAATAGGGAGTGCACAGGTGAACACACTAATTAGAACCACTGCGCCAATCAGCGGCGCAGTGGCCCTTTAAATCGCAGAGACCCGGCGCGCGCGCGCCCTAGGGAGCGGGGCCGCGCGCGCCGGGACAGGACCGACGGAGAGCGAGTCAGGTACGGGAGCCGGGGTGCGCATCGCGAGCGGGCGCCACCCGCATCGCGAATCGCATCCCGGCTGGAGGCGGTATCGCAGCGCACCGGGTCAGTGGATCTGACCGGAGCGCTGCAGTAGCGAGAGTGTAGCGAGCGCTCCGGGGAGGAGCGGGGACCCGGAGCGCTCGGCGAAACAGTACCCCCCCCCTTGGGTCTCCCCCTCTTCTTAGAGCCTGAGAACCTGAGGAGCAGACTTTTGTCTAGGATATTGTCCTCAGGTTCCCAGGATCTCTCTTCAGGACCACAACCCTCCCAATCGACTAAAAAAAAAGTTTTCCCTCTGACCTTCTTGGAGGCCAGTATCTCCTTTACGGAGAAGATGTCCGAGGAGCCGGAAACAGGAGTGGGAGAATCAAGTTTGGGAGAGAAACGGTTGATGATGAGTGGTTTAAGAAGAGAAACGTGAAAGGCATTAGGAATACGAAGAGAAGGAGGAAGAAGAAGTTTGTAAGAGACAGGATTAATCTGGCACAAAATTTTGAAAGGACCAAGATAGCGTGGTCCCAATCTGTAGCTAGGGACACGGAAGCGGACATATTTAGCGGAGAGCCATACCTTGTCTCCAGGAGAAAAAATGGGGGGAGCTCTTCTTTTTTTATCAGCAAACTTCTTCATGCGTGATGAAGCCTGTAAGAGAGAATTTTGGGTCTCTTTCCATATGGTGGAAAGATCACGAGATATTTCATCCACAGCGGGCAAACCAGAGGGCAAGTGAGTAGGGAGGGGGGGAAGAGGGTGACGGCCGTACACCACGAAAAATGGGGATTTGGAGGAAGATTCAGAGATTCTGAAGTTATACGAGAATTCGGCCCATGGTAGAAGATCTGCCCAGTCATCCTGGCGGGAGGAAACAAAATGCCGTAAATAATCACCCAAGACCTGGTTAATTCTTTCTACTTGCCCATTGGATTGAGGATGATATGCAGAAGAAAAGTTTAATTTAATCTTGAGTTGTTTACAGAGAGCCCTCCAGAATTTTGACACAAATTGGACGCCTCTATCCGAGACGATCTGCGTGGGCAACCCGTGAAGACGAAAAATGTGTACAAAAAATTGTTTTGCCAACTGAGGCGCTGAAGGAAGACCAGGAAGAGGGATGAAATGTGCCATTTTGGAGAATCGATCAACGACCACCCAAACAACAGTGTTGCCACGGGATGGGGGTAAGTCTGTAATAAAGTCCATACCAATCAGAGACCAAGGCTGTTCGGGGACAGGCAGAGGATGAAGAAGACCAGCGGGCTTCTGGCGAGGAGTCTTATCCCGGGCACAGACAGTGCAGGCTCGCACAAAATCCACGACATCCGTCTCCAGAGTCGGCCACCAATAGAAACGAGAGATGAGTTGCACGGATTTCTTGATGCCCGCATGACCTGCGAGATGGGAGGAGTGACCCCATTTGAGGATTCCGAGGCGTTGGCGTGGAGAGACGAAGGTCTTCCCTGGAGGAGTTTGCCTGATGGAGGCTGGAGAAGTGGAGATCAGGCAGTCAGGAGGAATGATGTGTTGCGGAGAGAGCTCTACTTCCGAGGCATCCGAGGAACGAGAGAGAGCATCGGCCCTAATGTTCTTATCGGCAGGCCGAAAGTGAATTTCAAAATTAAATCGGGCAAAGAACAGAGACCACCTGGCCTGGCGAGGATTCAGCCGTTGGGCAGACTGGAGATAGGAGAGGTTCTTGTGATCGGTGTAAATAATAACTGGAAATCTTGATCCCTCCAGCAGATGCCTCCATTCCTCAAGTGCTAATTTAATGGCTAGAAGCTCTCGATCCCCGATGGAGTAGTTCCTCTCCGCCGGAGAGAAGGTCCTAGAAAAAAAACCACAAGTAACAGCATGCCCGGAAGAATTTTTTTGTAGAAGGACCGCTCCAGCTCCTACTGAGGAGGCATCAACCTCCAATAGGAAGGGTTTAGATGGGTCAGGTCTGGAGAGCACGGGAGCCGAAGAAAAGGCAGACTTGAGCTGTTTAAAGGCGTCTTCCGCTTGAGGAGGCCATGACTTAGGATTGGCATTCTTTTTGGTTAAAGCCACGATAGGAGCCACAATGGTAGAAAAATGTGGAATAAATTGTCTGTAATAATTGGCGAACCCCAAAAAACGTTGGATAGCACGGAGTCCGGAGGGGCGTGGCCAATCTAAGACGGCAGAGAGTTTGTCTGGATCCATTTGTAGTCCCTGGCCAGAGACCAAGTATCCTAGGAAAGGAAGAGATTGGCATTCAAACAGACATTTCTCCATCTTGGCATAAAGTTGATTGTCACGAAGTCTCTGAAGAACCATACGGACATGCTGGCGGTGTTCTTCTAGATTGGCAGAAAAAATCAGGATATCGTCCAGATATACAACAACACAGGAGTATAAGAGGTCACGAAAAATTTCATTAACAAAGTCTTGGAAGACGGCAGGGGCGTTGCACAGGCCAAAGGGCATGACCAGATACTCAAAGTGTCCATCTCTAGTGTTAAATGCCGTTTTCCATTCATCCCCCTCTCTGATGCGGATGAGATTATAAGCACCTCTTAAGTCCAGTTTGGTAAAGATGTGGGCACCTTGGAGGCGATCAAAGAGTTCAGAGATGAGAGGTAGGGGGTAGCGGTTCTTTACCGTGATTTTATTAAGACCGCGGTAGTCAATGCAAGGACGTAGGGAGCCATCTTTTTTGGACACAAAGAAAAATCCGGCTCCGGCAGGAGAGGAGGATTTGCGGATAAAGCCCTTTTTTAAATTTTCCTGGATGTACTCAGACATAGCAAGAGTCTCTGGGGCAGAGAGAGGATAAATTCTGCCCCGGGGTGGAGTAGTGCCCGGGAGGAGGTCAATAGGACAGTCATAAGGCCTGTGAGGAGGTAGAGTCTCAGCTTGTTTTTTGCAAAAAACATCCGCAAAGTCCATATAGGCCTTAGGGAGACCGGTTACAGGGGGAACCACAGAGTCACGGCAAGGAGTACTGGGAACCGGTTTAAGGCAGTCTTTGAAACAAGAGGGACCCCAACTCTTGATCTCTCCAGTGGACCAATCCAGGGTTGGGGAATGGTGTTGAAGCCAGGGTAGTCCAAGGAGAATTTCGGAAGTGCAATTGGGGAGGACCAAAAACTCAATTTTCTCGTGATGAGGTCCGATGCACATTAGGAGGGGCTCCGTGCGGAGACGTATGGTACAGTCCAATCTTTCATTGTTAACACAATTGATGTAGAGGGGTCTGGCGAGACTGGTCACCGGGATGTTGAACCTGTTGATGAGAGAGGCCAGAATAAAATTTCCTGCAGATCCGGAATCCAAGAAGGCCATAGTAGAGAAGGAGAAGGTAGAGGCAGATATCCGCACAGGCACAGTAAGACGTGGAGAAGCAGAGTTGACATCAAGGACTGTCTCACCCTTGTGCGGAGTCAGCGTACGTCTTTCCAGGCGGGGAGGACGGATAGGACAATCCTTCAGGAAATGTTCGGTACCGGCACAGTACAGGCAGAGATTCCCCATGCGGCGTCGTGTCCTCTCTTGAGGTGTCAGGCGAGACCGGTCGACCTGCATAGCCTCCACGGCGGGAGGCACAGGAACGGATTGCAGGGGACCAGAGGAGAGAGGAGCCGGGGAGAGAAAATGCCTCGTGCGAACAAAGTCCATATCCTGGCGGAGCTCCTGACGCCTTTCGGGAAAACGCATGTCAATGCGAGTGGCTAGATGAATGAGTTCATGTAGGTTAGCAGGGATTTCTCGTGCGGCCAGAACATCTTTAATGTTGCTGGATAGGCCTTTTTTAAAGGTCGCGCAGAGGGCCTCATTATTCCAGGATAGTTCTGAAGCAAGAGTACGGAATTGTACGGCGTACTCGCCAACGGAAGAATTACCCTGGACCAGGTTCAACAGGGCAGTCTCAGCAGAAGAGGCTCGGGCAGGTTCCTCAAAGACACTTCGAATTTCTGAGAAGAAGGAGTGTACAGAGGCAGTGACGGGATCATTGCGGTCCCAGAGCGGTGTGGCCCATGACAGAGCTTTTCCAGACAGAAGGCTGACTACGAAAGCCACCTTAGACCTTTCAGTAGGAAACTGGTCCGACATCATCTCCAAGTGCAGGGAACATTGGGAAAGAAAGCCACGGCAAAATTTAGAGTCCCCATCAAATTTATCCGGCAAGGATAGTCGTAGGCCTGGAGCGGCCACTCGCTGCGGAGGAGGTGCAGGAGCTGGCGGAGGAGATGATTGCTGAAGCTGTGGTAGTATCTGCTGTAGCATCACGGTCAGTTGAGACAGCTGGTGGCCTTGTTGCGCTATCTGTTGTGACTGCTGGGCGACCACCGTGGTGAGGTCGGCGACAACTGGCAGAGGAACTTCAGCGGGATCCATGGCCGGATCTACTGTCACGATGCCGGCTGGCAGGAGGTGGATCCTCTGTGCCAGAGAGGGATTGGCGTGGACCGTGCTAGTGGACCGGTTCTAAGTCACTACTGGTTTTCACCAGAGCCCGCCGCAAAGCGGGATGGTCTTGCTGCGGCGGTAGTGACCAGGTCGTATCCACTAGCAACGGCTCAACCTCTCTGACTGCTGAAGATAGGCGCGGTACAAGGGAGTAGACAGAAGCAAGGTCGGACGTAGCAGAAGGTCGGGGCAGGCAGCAAGGATCGTAGTCAGGGGCAACGGCAGGAGGTCTGGAACACAGGCTAGGAACACACAAGGAAACGCTTTCACTGGCACAATGGCAACAAGATCCGGCAAGGGAGTGCAGGGGAAGTGAGGTATAAATAGGGAGTGCACAGGTGAACACACTAATTAGAACCACTGCGCCAATCAGCGGCGCAGTGGCCCTTTAAATCGCAGAGACCCGGCGCGCGCGCGCCCTAGGGAGCGGGGCCGCGCGCGCCGGGACAGGACCGACGGAGAGCGAGTCAGGTACGGGAGCCGGGGTGCGCATCGCGAGCGGGCGCCACCCGCATCGCGAATCGCATCCCGGCTGGAGGCGGTGTCGCAGCGCACCGGGTCAGTGGATCTGACCGGAGCGCTGCAGTAGCGAGAGTGTAGCGAGCGCTCCGGGGAGGAGCGGGGACCCGGAGCGCTCGGCGTAACAGTGATCAGACATCTTATCCCCTATTCTTTGGATAGGGGAAAAGATGTCTAGTACCCCTTTAAAGCTGGGTTCACACTATAGAATTTTCGAGCGCAGTTCCGTTTTGAAATTCCACTTGGGAATTCTGGTGTAGCAGAGTTTCATTGCTGGCAATGGGATTCTGCTGCACAGTGCACACTATAGAATTTTAGCAGTATTTTAGCGATATTCCGACACTGAGATTCCGCTGCCAAAAGAATTATCTTTTCCATTTTTTTAGGCGATATCCACTCTGCAGACATTGTCCTTTATGGGTACAGTAATGTCCATGCGGTCCTAGTGCCAACTCATTCAACTGGTGCCTTCTGCACTCGGGAGCTTCCTATATGTGAACTTAGCCTAAAGATTTGAAATTTCCTCCAGGGTTGGGAAGGTATACCAATATTAAACATGCTATTCTCACCTCTTCCAATCACCTGCAGCTGCCATGCCTGTACCCTGGAGTATTGTGTCTCCCCCCCCCCCCCCCCCTACAGGTCCTGCCCACTTAGCCAGTTGGTGATTGAGGTGAGACACCCCTGTGGCCCCTGATTTGCTGAGTAGGCAGGCCCTGTGGGATCAGGGCATGGCAGTAAAAGTGAAGACCAACAGGAGATGGGTGCAACAGGTACAAGGTAACATAGGAGGAATTGTATAGTGTGTTTATTATTTATACACCACTTTCAGCCCTGGAGCAAATTTGTGTTTTGCCAGGCAGCCACTTAAATCAAACTCTGACAGAGTGCCCATAGAAGTCTATAGGTCCATGCAGTGCCCTTGAAGGTCTCTGATTTCATATTATCATTTATCTTTCTGAATTTTATGCAATATGATCCAGAAAATCGTGCCCTGTTCTATTAGATGTTGTGTTAATGAGGCACCATACTACAGTGTTCTATGGATCCACAATACAAGATCACAGCACGTTGTGTTCCTCCATACAGGCTCCGTACACACAGCTCGGTTGTCTTCACAAGGCCTTACACTGTGGAATGTGTCTCCTGCTGAGAAATATGCACATGATATCATTTTAATACAGGGCTGATGAGTGGGTCACTGCAAAATTGTTTCTTTTAGCAGTTATATATAGAAGGAAATGCTGCAGTTCACTACATTAGACTTGCAAAGTAGTGGACCTACTGAGATAAAAGACAGAGGTTGGGAAAAGGGAATTTTCAGCTATTTAAGCACTAAATTCCCCTACATTACAACTTTTCTATTGGATGAAAAATTTGCTGGGACACAGGAAGTGTTGCACATCTATACATACATTTTTTTGGCTGTTGTATTTTGCATAAAATTAGGTTATTGACCCCTTAAGGACTGAGCGATTTCACGTTTTTGCATTTTCGTTTTTTTTCCTCCTTGCCTTTAAAAAATCATAACCCTTTAAATTTCACACCTAAAAAACTGTATTATGGCTTATTTTTTGTGCCACCAATTCTACTTTACAGTGACATTAGTCATTTTAGACATAGACAGGGACCGGACTTAGGACATACTCATACGTCCTAAGTCCTTAAGGGGTTAATACAGAATAAAAAGCAAATAGTGCAGCCAACTTGAGAGACACATTTTACAAAGATATACTCGATACGTTTTACACACATGAGTTTTTAAAACTTTGCACTGCATGCCCTGTACTGCACACTAAAAACTGCATGGAACGACCCTCCATCTCTGCAACATGACAGTGGGGACTAGTAGTAACAATCAAAAATTAAAGGGTGCAGAGGATGGAAGCCTTAGCACTTGCCTTTTGACTAAGATCAAGTGTAGTATCTGTTATTTTCATGTAGTCCATTGGTAGGAATGGATGTGAGGTGTCCCGGTACTGTACTCGGCCCTGTACCTTTGTCGTAAGTCTCCACAGTCAGAGTTCCTCCATGCTGGTAGGGCTTTCCTGGTGGGTTAACCCCTAGTCGCCTCATAATGCTATTCAGAAATGTATGTATTAATTTAATTTATGATAGTGTCATTTATGTACAGGACCTTTAGTCATGTGATATAAAGAGAATTGTATTGTGCTAGGTTTAAGGACCTTTGGGTCATGTGCTCGGTCATGTGATGTACCATAATGCCTTGGTTTAGAATTGACAGGTTTGGGGACCAATAAGCTTTGATCCTGCCCCTTCTGTATATAAGGGTGTTGTAACCATTAATCTCTCTCTTGTATCCTGGATATGAAACTGAGCAGATCTGTGATCACAGCTACAAGACAAGCTAGGCCTGAAGCCTTCCACTTCAGCCGCATTCTAAACCGTGAGTTAAACCAACCAAATCCTACGTGACTACTGAACCTAAACATACCCCTAAATTCAGTGGAACAGCGTACAGCAAACATCAAAGCTTATTAACGATAAAGTCCCAGCCAACCTGTGAGTAGCCTAAGTCCCGGTCCTCTGCAAAATACTGTTTATTCATCCTGCATAAAATCTGCAGTAAAGTTATTTCAAGTTTATTACAATTCTGGCTGTGGACAATCCTTTATTCCTCCCTATTAGAGATGAGCGAACTTACAGTAAATTTGATTTGTCACGAACTTCTCGGCTCGGCAGTTGATGACTTATCCTGCGTAAATTAGTTCAGCCTTCAGGTGCTCCGGTGGGCTGGAAAAGGTGGATACATTCCTAGGAAAGAGTCTCCTAGGAGTCTCCTAGGACTGTATCCACCTTTTCCAGCCCACCGGAGCACCTGAAAGCTGAACTATTTTATGCAGGAAAAGACATCAACTGCCGAGCCGAGAAGTTCGTGACGAATCGAATTTACTGTAAGTTCACTCATCTCTACTCCCTATCGCTCTTGCACAAACCTATATAGAAAGAACACTGTGGCAGACAATAATGTGAATGCAAATAATATTTATTGATTAAAATTACAATAAAAGCAGGATTGGCGTCTGACAAATATGGAACATCTCTCATGTAGAAGCTGCTAGAAATGCCAACATAGCACCTCAAGGTATTACATATCTATATATAGCAGCTTAACAAAGAATAAATGCTGGGTCCAAATACAGTGCATCATTGTATATACATAAAGTGCTAAAGTACAAATACGAGCACAGGATCACAGCAGCAAGATACCTACATGTGCAAGCAGAAAGTACAACAGAGAGACGTCCACCCCTACGTCCGTTTCGGACTTGCGTCCTTCTTCCGGGAGTCAAATCCCTATCGCTCTTGGGATGGGTGGCGGTAGGATATGTATCTCTAGAGGAAGCCTGCAATCTGGCGTCACGACAATCAAGGGTTAATCCTATACCCTGCAACACTACTCCACAACAACCCTGTTCACCCTACATCCCCGGCACCACAGATGCCTGCATGGAGGAGCAGGGGTACAGGGGCGTTCCGGGGTTGGTGTCACAGATTCAGCTCAATGGCTGCTCTGATGTGCTCTGTTTCCTCCAGTTCTGGCCATGACCTTGTGGGTTGTAGAGCTGAGGTACATTTGTGCCTCGGGCAGTGGTGACCCTGAGGTGCCTAAACTCACTGGATGGATTCTCCACTGAGTGGAAGCACTGCACCATTAACTCTTCATCTTTGGCACTCACCCTTGTTATCCCGGCCTTCTGGCTAGGATCAGGGAAAGTTTTATAGATCTGGACAGAAGACCGGGCAGTATATCTGCACTCATTCACTTTTTTTTTTTTTGTCACTGTGCCACTTTTACGTGTTTGTTTGGTACACAGGATTTGTCAGGATGTGGTAGCCCTTCTGGTTGTCCCTCTTGGCGGTCTAGGGGAGGTGTGTTTGGCCATTTGGTTCCTCACCTGCCTGCAACCCCTGAGCATCTTGGCTTTGGTCGCAATGCCATCAGTATACGGCTCCTTGGTTGATATCTTGGTTAACGCCTAGGTTGAACCCAGGTGCATTTGTGGCCCCTTAGTAGCTTTGGTGAAAGGAGCATCGAACCTGGATCCTTGCAGGTTCCTTTTGGCCCGGAGGTGAAGGGTAGGTTTGTTGGGGGGCCTCTCTCCTGTTGGTACACATGTTACTTATATGTCACATGTAACTTATATGTCAACAACAAACATAGGATAGGTAATTTAACCCTTACCCATCCCCATTTGCGTGAGTCAGGGTTTTTATTTAAATCCCCATACAAGTCTATGGGAAATATATCTTATTGCTTAACTTCCGAATAGCTGGAGATATTTCAATAATACTTGGTTAAATGTTACTTATATGTCCACTAAAAATATAGGATAGCTAATTTAACCCTAACCTACCCTCATTTGTGAGGGTCAGGGTTTTGGTTTAAAGTCCAATGCAAATCAAGGGGAAATGTTTGTTCCAGCATAACTTCTGAACTGCTGGAGATATTTCGATAATACTTGGTCACATGTTACATATATGTCAAATAAAAAATTATAATAGTTCAATTAATCCCTAACCTATCCCCATATGTGAAGGATGGGGTTTTAGTTTTAAGTCCCATACATGTATATAAGACTCCTGGTGCCTTACTCTACAAGCTCTGCTCTGCATCTCATGATGAATGCAACAGTCAGGCTATGGGGATGGGATATGAGGACGGGATATATGGACGGTATATGTAGTCGAGATATGGGGACAGGATATGAGGTCAGGATATGAGGTCGGGATATGAGGATGGGATATGAGATTTTGATAGAGGTTGGGATATGGGGACAGGATATAGGGATGGGATATGAGGAAAGGATATGAGGTTGGGATATGAGGACGGAATATGAGGTTGGGATATGAGGTTGGGATATGGGGTTAGGATATGGGGATGGGATATGAGGATGGGATATAGGGACGGGATGAGGTCGGGATATGGGGATGGGATATGAGGTCAGGATAGGGGGACAGGATATGAGGTCAAGATATGAGGTCGGGATATGAGGTCATGATATGGGGATGGGATATGAGGACGGGATATAGGGGACGGGATATAGGGGACGGGATATAGGGGACGGGATATAGGGGACGGGATATGAGGTTGAGATATGGGGACAGGATATGAGGTTGGGATATGAGGTTGGGATATGGGGACAGGATATAAGGATGGGATATAGAGATGTGATATGAGGACGGGATATGAGGTCGGGATATGAGGACAGGATATGAGGTCAGGATATGAGGAAGGGATATGAGGTTGGGATATGAGGTCGGCACATGGGGATGGGATATAAGGAAAGGATATGAGGTCGGGAAATGAGGATGGGATTTGAGGTTGGGATATGAGGTTGGGATATGGGGATGGGAAATGGGGATGATATATAAAGATAGGATATGAGGTCGGAATGTGAGGAGGGGATATGGGGTCAGCATTTGGGAAATGAGGACAAAAGCTTCCTCCTTTGTTGCTTTTCCTCCCTCACAAGGATAAGGTAGGAAAAACTGGTAAGCGCTGGGTACTCAGCTAGTAGAACTATATAGAGGGGGCGTGGCGGCCCCCCCACCTCGGGCAGGGGTGGTGACGCGCCACTGTATAGGAGAGCCGGGCTATAAACAGGAGATTGCGGGGGGCCCCAGCGCTCGGACCCCTCCCCCATGATCTTAAACTTAGGGGATACATTTTTTTACATGATACTTGTCCTTTAATGATAAGTAAAAATGACTTAATATATTTTACTGTGTAGTACCTTAAATATATTTTTGAAGAGTAACAGCCACTACAACTCATTTACTGAAATGAATACTTGGAATGACCTCCAACGGCTCGTACAAGTTTTTCTCCATTTGCTAATATGTCATTAATACAAGAAAAGGGAAAAATTAGCTTTCTGTAACTCTCATCACTCCAGAACTTTATTGGCATAATTAGCACTTTGTACACAAGGGCTCAGTCAAACAGAAAATAAACATTCATTGAACAAGGAACAGTTTCATCCCACGTCATGTTGAGTTTGTTTATATGCACTGGATAATATTATTGTGATTTCATGTTAATTCGAAAAATAATAAAAGTCATTTGATGACTAAATAATGTATGTGGTATTTATAAATGGACTCGATAATCAATTCTGAATTTTCTTTTTTTATGAATAGAGTAATTACTGTCTATTTATATTAAAAAGATAAGTGTAATCTTTTACTTGTTTTGTTCTTTTGTATGAGATAGACAATAGGCTATTCAAAATAGCTGTTCATGAAACACCATTAAAAGACAATTAGAAAGCAGCTATTAAGCCTAAAATCGTCCAAACAGATTCAGCATAGAAGAACAATACTAAAACAAACAATACAAATAATGCACAGTAAAACAATGTATTTATTAGATTATTCCCATAAGGTACCTGCTATGTTTTCCCAAGGTACCTGTTGTTCGTGGTCCCAGGTTTGAGTAAGCACATACCTTATTCAAAGAAAGCAAGGTGAGATGTGGGAAATCCTGAAATAGTTTAATAATAATAATAGTTTTCTTGGGACTTTGGTAGGTCCTTTAATCAGGCCTGTATGTTTATGGGATGAAAGGCAGGTTTGGCCCCCTGAAGCTGAAGACAGCTCGTCACTGGGCTTTAACCTCTTCAGGACCCATGACGTATGGATACGTCATAACACCCTGGGTCTTAAGGACCCATGACGTATGCATACGTCATGTCTTTTCCTGGTCTCCGCCGCTCACCCGGCGGAGATCGAAAGCGGATCCCTGCTGAAATCCTTCAGCAGGCATCCAGGGCAAACGCCGAGGGGGGCCATGTAGGCCCCCCATGTCGGCGATCGCCGCAAATCGCAAGGGAAATCGCCCTTGCGATCTGCGGCGATACCGGGCTGATCGGGTCTCTGGGACCCGACCGCCCGGTAATTTTGCATGATCCCGGCTGTCACAGACAGCCAGGACCATGCTAACGTATAGGAGCGAGGTGGCAAGTTAACCGACCAATCGCAGGAGGGGGGGCGGTTACTTCCTCCCGTCCTGAAAGTCCGGAGAGGACGGGAGGAAGACCGGAGGACGCGGCGGGGGACGGGGGAGTTCTGGGGACTGGCCCCGGTACTTACCTCTTCCCTGAAGACCCGGATCCCGGCGAGGAAGATGGCGGCGGTGGCGACAGGTGAGTTGATCTTCAGCCGCGGTCGGGCCCTTTACAGCAATGCATGTCGCCGTAAAGCGACATGCATTGCTGTATTGGGACCCTATATACTACAACTCCCAGCATGCCCAGACAGCCCTTGGCATCTGGGCAGGCTGGGAGTTGCAGTTTTGCAACATCTGGAGGTCCACAGTTTGGAGACCACTGTGCCCTTCCAGATGTTGCAAAACTACACATTCTCAGCATGCCCTTACTGTCCAGGCATGCTGGGAGTTGTAGTTCTGTAACATCTGGCCCTTCATCAGATGTTGCAGAACTACAACTCCCAGCATGCCTGGACAGTTTTGACATACTGGGAGTTGTAGTTTTGCAACATCTGGAAGGGCACAGATTGAGAACCACTGTATTAGTGGTTTGCAAACTGTAGTCCTCCAGATGTTGCAAACTACAACTCCAAGCATGCTGGGAGTTGTAGTTCGGCAACATCTGGCTCTAAAGATGTTGCCGAACTAGTACTCCCAGCATGCCTGAGAATGTTTGGGAGTTGTGGTTTTGCAACAACAGGAGGCACATTGTTTCCTAACTCAGTGTTTCCCAACCCGTATGCCTCCAGCTATTGTGAAAATTATAACTACCAGCATGCACTGATAGACTGTGCATGCTGGGAGTTGTAGTTTTGCAACAGCTGGAGGTCCCCCCCTTGTGAATGTACAGGGTACATTCACATGGGCAGGGGGCTTACAGTGAGTATCCGGCTGCAAGTTTGCGATGCAGCAAATTTTGCGCGGCAGCTCAAACTCATAGCGGGAAAATCGCTGTAACCCCCCACCCGTGTGACATTACCCTAAAAACACTACACTACACTAACACAAAATAAAATAAAAAGTAAAAAACACTACATATACACATACCCCTACACAGCCCCCCTCCCCTCCCCAATAAAAATGAAAAACGTCTGGTACACCACTGTTTTCAAAATGGAGCCTCCAGCTGTGGCAAAACAACAACTCCCAGTATTGCCGGACAGCCGTTGACTGTCCAAGCATGCTGGGAGTTTTGCAACAGCTGGAGGCACCCTGTTTGGGAATCACTGGCGTAGAATACCCCTATATCCACACCTATGCAAATCCCTAATTCAGGCCTCAAATGCGCATGGCGCTCTCACTTCGGAGCCCTGTCGTATTTCAAGGCAACAGTTTAGGGTCACATATGGGGTATCGCCGTACTCGGGAGAAATTGCCTTACAAATTTTGGGGGGCTTTTTCTCCTTTGACCCCTTATGAAAAGGTGAAGTTGGGGTCTACACCAGCATGTTAGTGTGAAAAAATAAATTTTTTACACTAACATGCTGGTGTTGCCCTATACTTTTCATTTTGACAAGAGGGACAAGGGAAAAAAGCCCCCCCAAAATTTGTAATGCAACTTCTCCCAACTACGGAGATACCCCATATGTGGGCGCAATGTGCTCTGGGGGCGCACAACAAGGCCCAGAAGGGAGAGTGCACCATGTACATTTGAGGTGATTTGCACAGGGGTGGCTGATTCTTACAGCGGTTTTGACAAACGCAAAAAAAAAAAAAAAACACATGTGACCCCATTTTGGAAACTACACCCCTCACGGAATGTAATGAGGGGTGCAGTGAGAATTTACACCCCACTGGTGTCTGACAGATCTTTGGAACAGTGGGCTGCGCAAAATAAAAAAATGCTCACTGTACCCCTTGTTACGTTCCTCAAGGGGTCTAGTTTCCAAAATGGTATGCCATGTGGGGGTTATTTTGCTGTTCTGGCACCATTGGGGCTTCCTAAATGCGACAAGCCCCCCGAGCAAAATTTGCTCTCAAAAAGCCAAATATGACTCCTTCTCTTCTGAGCATTGTAGTTCGCCCGTAGTGTGCTTCAGGTCAACTTATGGGGTACCTCCATACTCGGAAGAGATGGGGTTACAAATTTTGGGGGGTATTTTCTGCTATTAACCCTTGCAAAAATGTGAAATTTAGGGGGGGGAAACACACATTTTAGTGAAAAAAAAACTTTTTTTTACGTATGCAAAAGTCGTGAAACCCCTGTGGGGTATTAAGGCTCACTTTATTCCTTGTTACCTTCCTCAAGGGGTCTAGTTTCCAAAATGGCATGGCATGTGGGTATTTTTTGCTGTCCTGGCACCATAGGGGCTTCCTAAATGCGACATGCCCCCGAGCAAAATTTTCTCTCAAAAAGCCAAATATGACTCCTTCTCTTCTGAGCATTGTAGTTCGCCCATACTGCACTTCATGTCAACTTATGGGGTACCTCCATACTCAGAAGAGATGGGGTTACAAATTTTGGGGGATATTTTCTGCTATTAACCCTTGGAAAAATGTGAAATTTGGGGGGAAACACACATTTTATTGAAATTTTTTTTAATTTTTTTTACATATGCAAAAGTCGTGAAACACCTTTAGGGTATTAAGGCTCACTTTATTCCTTGTTACGTTCCTCAAGGGGTATAGTTTCCAAAATAGTATGCCATGTGTTTTTTTTCCTGTTCTGGCACCATAGGGGCGTCCTAAATGCAACATGCCCCCCAAAAACCATTTCAGAAAAACGTACGCTCCAAAATCCCCTTGTCGCTCCTTCCCTTCTGAGCCCTCTACTGCGCCCGCCGAACACTTTACGTAGACATATGAGGTATTTGCTTACTCGAGAGAAATTGGGCTACAAACATAAGTATACGTTTTCTCCTTTTACCCCTTGTAAAAATTCAAAAATTGGGTCTACAAGAACATGCGAGTGTAAAAAATGAAGATTGTGAATTTTCTCCTTCACTTTGCTGCTATTCCTGTGAAACACCTAAAGGGTTAAAATGCTGACTGAATGTCATTTTGAATACTTTGGGGGGTGCAGTTTTTATAATGGGGTCATTTGTGGGGTATTTCTAAGATGAAGACCCTTCAAATCCACTTCAAACCTGAACTGGTCCCTGAAAAATTGTGATTTTGGAAATTTAGTGAAAAATTGGAAAATTGCTGCTGAACTTTGAAGCCCTCTGGTGTCTTCCAAAAGTAAAAACTCATCAATTTTATGATGCAAATATAAAGTAGACATTTCGGGTAGAAAAACAGACATGGTGCACATCTACAATCTTGTATAATGATCTGATTGCTTCTCAGCATAATATAAAAAACTAACAGGTTGTTAGTATACATTTTTGATCAAAAAGTACAAGCCCACTCGCCACGTCAAGGCCACCTATTTAGAGTGGGTCCCTAACGTCCCTCAATGCCACTCAAACCAGTCTATGGGCCGCACCCCCCCCCCCCCGCAGACATGGCGCCACGGCAGTAACGGACACCGCACAGCAACACACCAGTGTGAACAAGGTGTAATGGCTCACTTACCATGCTCTCCCAGTCAGACTGGGAGGCTGCTAGGAAAGAAATGACCCATGTGTAGCTAACTACTACTTATATAGGGTTGGGCTGAGGGGGTGGGGAAGAGTGCAGCACATGTTCAAACAAAAAAAAAAGAGGGGATAGAAATCACAATGTGAATTCGGGTAGAAAAACAGACATGGTGCAAATCTACAATCTTGTATAATGATCTAATTGCTTCTCAGCATAATATAAAAAACTAACAGGTTGTTAGTATACATTTTTGATCAAAAAGTACAAGCCCACTCGCCACGTCAAGGCCACCTATTTAGAGTGGCTCCCTAACGTCCCTAGCATAAAATGGCGCAGCACCGAGCGGCGACCACCACCGCCGCGACACCAATGCCCACAGGGGGGAACGACCCACCGGCAGAGCGGCCCCAATGCCACTCAAACCAGTTTATGGGCCGCACAACCCCCCTCCCCCCCCCCGCAGACACGGCGCCACGGCAGTAACGGACACCGCACAGCAACACACCAGTGTGAACAAGGTGTAATGGCTCACTTACCATGCTCTCCCAGTCAGACTGGGAGGCTGCTAGGAAAGAAATGACCCATGTGTAGCTAACTACTACTTATATAGGGTTGGGCTGAGGGGGTGGGGAAGAGTGCAGCACATGTTCAAACAAAAAAAAAAGAGGGGATAGAAATCACAGTGTGAATTCGGGTAGAAAAACAGACATGGTGCACATCTACAATCTTGTATAATGATTTTTTTTTTATCTTTCTTTTTTTTTTTTTTTAACATGTGCTGCACTCTTCCCCACCCCCTCAGCCCAAACCTATATAGGTGGTAATTAGCCACACTAGGGCCATTTCACTCCTAACAGCCTCCCAGTCTGACTGGGAGAGCAAGGTAAGTGAGCCATTACACCTTGTTCACACTGATGTGGTGCGGGGCAGCGTCCGTTGCTGCCGTGGCGCTGTGTCTGCGGGCGGGTGCAGCCTATAGACTGGTTTGAGAGGCATTGGGGCCGCTCTGCCAGTGGGTCGCTCCCCCCCCCCCCCCCCGTGGGCACCTGTGTCGCGGCGGTGGTGGTCGCCGCTCGGTGCTACGCCATTTTATGCTAGGGACGTTAGGGACCCACTCTGAATAGGTGGCCTTGACGTGGCGAGTGGGCTTGTACTTTTTGATCAAAAATGTATACTAACAACCTGTTAGTTTTTGATATTGTGCTGAGAAGCAATCAGATCATTATACAAGATTGTAGACGTGCGCTATGTCTGTATTCTACTCGAATTCATAAAGTAGACATATTGTATATGTGAATAAAATAAAATAATATTTGGAATATCCATTTTCATTACAAGCAGAGAGCTTCAAAGTTAGAAAAATTCAAAATTTTCAAATTTTTCATAACATTTTGGGATTTTTCACCAAGAAAGGATGCAAGTTACCAAAAATTTTTACCACTAAGTTAAAGTAGAATATGTCACGAAAAAACAATCTCGGAATCAGAATGATAACTAAAAGCATTCCAGAGTTATTAATGTTTAAAGTGACAGTGGTCAGATGTGCAAAAAATGGCCGGGTCCTAAGGTGTAAAATGGCTGGGTCCTTAAGGGGTTAAAAATAGGTAAGAATAAATGTGCAAGTGAAGCTGTGAGGAACCTGGACCACTGATGAGATGTTTGAATCCAAAGATTTGCAGCTATAACAAGGGGACATTATAATCTTTATGAGTAACACATTTGTTAATTGTTGTGTTGGGTATATGGACAATGCTTAGTGGCTGGCAATGGGCTTACCTCAGTGACCTGCATTACTGTGTCCAGTTGTTGTACTACAAAGCCCAGCAGTGTGACTGCAGAACAAACCCATGGAAAGCTATCAAACTATAACACAAAGCAATTTGAGCAAAGCATTGTGCATTGGGCTGACCTCAGTGACATGTATTACTGGGTCCAGTTGCTGCACTACAAAGCCCAGCAATGTGACTGTAGAATGAGCCCCTAAAAAGTTCTTACACTACAACACAAAGCTATTTGAGCAAAGTTTTGGCTGACCAGTGTTTTACCTGTATTTTCTGCGCTAAACAAAATAAACGAGTGAGAAATTCAGTGAGAATAAAGGTTCAATGGGCCTGTTACACCACATTATTTGTATTTTAACCAAATATAGAGTACTTTTAGAATGGTTTCACAAAAAACATGCATTTGTAGGGGTGAGAGTAAAAGTGTACTGGGCCTGTTTTGCACGTACATGTATTTGCAAAAACAGAGCAATTCTAGCTGGGTTTAATAATAAGCAACATTTCAAGCTGTGAGAATAAATTTTGATTAGGCCTTTAATTCCATATTACCTGTATTTTTTGGGTTGTAGCGAAAATAGAGCATTTCTAGATGAGTTTAACAAAAATTTTTAGCAGTGAGTGTGAACAGTCAATGGCAATTTTCAATAGTAAACAAAAATTCATTTTGGTAAACAAATGGTTGGGCGAGGACTTGGTAGAGGAAAGAGCCTCCTTGCCATGCCTTCAGCCAGTAAGCATGTTGGTGGTAGTACCAGCACTGTAGGCAACAGCAATTTGTCCAGACCCAGTACAGGTAGTGGTAGTGGTACAGTCAGCGATAAAGAGTGAAGCAGAGGTAGGGCCAGAACAATTGTCAAATGTATGAGACGTAGGCCTGCTGGTATGTCTCATTCATTAGTGTGTGTCATGTCCTCGTCACTGTCTTCTTCTCCTACTTTATCCTGTCAGTTATCTTTTGTGGAATGTATGTCATACAGATATTTTCTGCCCAGTCACCCTATTGTAGTGCAGTTTAATTCATACAATACCAAGTTGTTGATGGCGCAGGTTCTACCGTACGATCTTGTTGACACCACAGCCTTTAGGCAACTAGCCCAGTCCAGGATGTGCAAACCTAGTCAGGTGTCACCATTATTTTTCCAAATAAAGCTGTCCCCATTTTGAACAATCATGTGTCAGAAAGGGTGGGCCCCTTTATACAGTTATAGGTGTGCAGCACAGTGAATACCCTGGTAGATACTTGGAGTAGTAGCCATGGCCTTGGCCAACACATGCATTTTGAAGGGGTACTCTGCCCCTAGACATCTTATTCCCAATTCAAAGGATAGAGGATAAGATGTCTGGGAACCCCCACAATCTCTCCTGCAGCACCTCCTGTCATCTGGTGCATGGAGCAAACTTTGATGCAATGCAGGGGGACGGAGGTGATGCAGTGGTTCGGAGGCTCGTGACCTTGAGGAACTGACCTTGAGGTTTGTGTAATTTTTTGTATTTACTAGTAGTTTCCAATTAAACATCTAGGGTATAGATGTATACCCAAAATAACCTTGGCCAGGATTAATTGTGAGCTGCACCATCCATTTATAAACAACAGTGGAAATAGTAATGTAATGCCACTGAAATTCCTTCTGGAAACATACTTGCAGTGATGATTAATTAAAGAATGTACAAAGGTTTAAATATGGCTGGCAGCAGTATGGATGTTCTTCTTGCTGAGGAGTTGGATGAGGAGGATTTGGAAGTGGGACCTGAGGAGGATTTGGAATTGGGACCTGGGGAGGATTTAAAAATGGAGAAGGGATGGGGGACAAGGAACATACACAAGGTTACAGTGATTATGGTGACAATGACAACCATGATAGTATGGGACATAGGCAGAACTAGCCTGACCCTTAAAAACGTTGTCAGGGATGGTGTGCTCTATTGTTTCTTGTGTGCGCACTGACCGGTGTATTGTGTGTCTGAAGGAGAGAAATGAGTACTGGATAGCCATACTCTTAGACACTTGGTATAAAGCAAAAATGGGGGAACTTTTTGCAGCTTTCATAAGGAGGATAAATTGGATTTTTTTAGGACAAGCTATACAGCCAGCTTGGTACTACAACCAGTCCACCACCCTTCCTGCTGCTACCAGCCAGGCCTGCACATATACAACCTGTGATCCCAAAAAAAAAGGGACCAAAGAAGGCACCAATCCTGTTTTTTTGGCATTTAAAACAAAAGGTATTTCTTCTGCCAACAAAAAAATAATATTTTCTGCGAATCTGCCAAACTTTTCAAACTTTTGCTACACTCTAATCCTAATCCCTTTGAGATATTAACTGCTTTATTGATTGCATTCTTACAGTATATACAGTGGTTGAATGGTTGTATTTATCATCTAAATGCTAATATTTACACAGTGCACTAAAGATCAGCTGTAAGTGTAGAAAATGTGCTTAATTTACCTAGTCAGGTATTAACAATCATACCTGTACTCAAGCTACAATCAGAGTTATGAAGCATCCGTAGTCCGTGATCCTCCCCTCCCTCGTCATCCAAAGAACCTGTAGTAAGTTTGAGTAGAACCACACACACACAACAATATAGAAACATCATACTGTATTCTCAAATATGTGTGAAATGTGGATTTATGAGTGCAGTCAACAGCAAGAAGACACCTGTTATATGGAGTAATGGGGAAGGTTCAGGAGGGGGATATATAATAGGTATCGTGTATGAATGTCAATACACAATTACTATTTAAATTTCAGGTCTCTATAGGACATTTCTTTAAACTGAGTGATGTTTTCATACTGTTATATATATTTATGTACACACATATGTTATCATTTTATTTATTTTATACTGTTTTCTTTTGGTCATACTGTTGTAATGGCCGTGTTTACTGTAGTGCAAAAATTCTTGAAAAATTCAATAAAAACCATTTGAACCTAAATGTTATTTTTTTTGTACTAAAATTTGTTTTATTTATGTTACGCCTAGCGCTCCGGGTCCCCGCTCCTCCCCGGAGCGCTTACGGCGTCTCTCTCTCCGCAGCGCCCCGGTCGGTCCCGCTGACCGGGAGCGCTGCACTGTCATGGCCGTCGGGGATGCGATTCGCACAGCGGGACGCGCCCGCTTGCGAATCGCATCCCAGGTCACTTACCCGTTCCCGTCCCCTGCTGTCATGTGCTGGCGCGCGTGGCTCCGCTCTCTAGGGCGCGCGCGCGCCAGCTCCCTGAGACTTAAAGGGCCAGTGCACCAATGATTGGTGCCTGGCCCAATTAGCTTAATTGGCTTCCACCTGCTCCCAGACTATATCTGATCTCTGCCCCTGCACTCCCCTGCCGGATCTTGTTGCCTTAGAGCTTAGTGAAAGCGTTACGGTGTTTGTCCATACTGTGTACTTGACCTCCTGCTATTACCTTATTGACTACGATCCTTGCTGCCTGCCCCGACCTTCTGCTACGTCCGACCTTGCTTCTGTCTACTCCCTTGTACCGTGCCTATCTTCAGCAGTCAGAGAGGTTGAGCCGTTGCTAGTGGATACGACCTGGTCACTACCGCCGCAGCAAGACCATCCCGCTTTGCGGCGGGCTCTGGTGAACACCAGTAGTGACTTAGAACCGGTCCACTAGCACGGTCCATGCCAATCCCTCTCTGGCACAGAGGATCCACCTCCTGCCAGCCGGCATCGTGACAGTAGATCCGGCCATGGATCCCGCTGAGGTTCCCCTGCCTTCTATCTCTGATCTCAAAACGGTGGTCGCCCAGCAATCCCGACAGATCGCCCATCTAACCCACCAGCTGTCGGAAGTGTCCACCATGGTGCAGCAACTTCAGTCGCAACTTCTGCCTCTGCTACAGCAGCAACCATCTCCTCCGCCAGCTCCTGCACCCCTTCCGCAGCGAGTGGCCACTCCTAGCCTCCGCTTGTCCCTGCCGGACAAATTTGATGGGGACTCTAAGTTTTGCCGTGGCTTTCTTTCGCAATGTTCCCTGCACTTGGAGATGATGTCGGACCAGTTTCCTACTGAAAGGTCTAAGGTGGCTTTCGTAGTCAGCCTTCTGTCTGGAAAAGCCCTGTCATGGGCCACACCGCTCTGGGACCGCGATGACCCCGTCACTGCCTCTGTACACTCCTTCTTCTCGGAAATTCGAAGTGTCTTTGAGGAACCTGCCCGAGCCTCTTCTGCTGAGACTGCCCTGCTGAACCTGGTCCAGGGTAATTCTTCCGTTGGCGAGTACGCCATACAATTCCATACTCTTGCTTCTGAACTATCCTGGAATAATGAGGCCCTCTGCGCGACCTTTAAAAAAGGCCTATCCAGCAACATTAAAGATGTTCTGGCCGCACGAGAAATTCCTGCTAACCTGCATGAACTCATTCATCTAGCCACTCGCATTGACATGCGTTTTTCTGAGAGACATCAAGAGCTCCGCCAGGAAAAAGACTTAGATCTCTGGGCACCTCTCCCACAGTCTCCGTTGCAATCTACGCCTAGGCCTCCCGCCGAGGAGGCCATGCAAGTGGATCGGTCTCGCCTGACCCAGGAGGAGAGGAATCGCCATAGGGAAGAAAATCTTTGTTTGTACTGTGCCAGTACCGAACATTTCCTGGTGGATTGTCCTATCCGTCCTCCACGTCTGGGAAACGCACGCTCGCACCCAGCTCTCGTGGGTGTGGCGTCTCTTGATTCAAAGTCGGCTTCTCCACGTCTCACGGTCCCCGTGCGGATTTCTCCTTCAGCCAACTCCTCCCTCTCAGCCGTGGCCTGCCTGGACTCTGGTGCCTCTGGGAATTTTATTCGGGAGTCCTTGGTGAATAAATTCCGCATCCCGGTGACCCGTCTCGTCAAGCCACTCTACATTTCCGCGGTCAACGGAGTCAGGTTGGATTGCACCGTGCGTTACCGCACGGAGCCCCTCCTAATGTGCATCGGACCTCATCACGAAAAAATTGAGTTTTTGGTCCTCTCCAATTGCACTTCCGAAATTCTCCTTGGACTACCCTGGCTTCAACACCATTCCCCAACCCTGGATTGGTCCACAGGGGAGATCAAGAGCTGGGGTACCTCTTGTTTCAAGGACTGCCTTAAACCGGTTCCCAGTACTCCCTGCCGTGACCCTGTGGTTCCCCCTGTATCCAGTCTCCCTAAGGTCTTTATGGACTCTGCCTGCCATAAGAAGTGCCTCTCCCCCCCTCCCAGTCCAGTCAGGCAAGCCTCGGTGCCTCCTCATGGCCCCCGTCCTGGTGTCACACTGCCCCGTGCCAGGCCTCGCCCTCTGCCCTCCCTCCCCATTCCCACTCCTGCTGTACTGCCTGCCGTTGAGGAATCCCTCCATTCTTTCCCGGTGTCCTCATCCCAGGGGAGGCAGTTACCGGACAAAGAGAAGGGGAGACCTAAGGGGGGGGTACTGTTACGCCTAGCGCTCCGGGTCCCCGCTCCTCCCCGGAGCGCTTACGGCGTCTCTCTCTCTGCAGCGCCCCGGTCGGTCCCGCTGACCGGGAGCGCTGCACTGTCATGGCCGTCGGGGATGCGATTCGCACAGCGGGACGCGCCCGCTCGCGAATCGCATCCCAGGTCACTTACCCGTTCCCGTCCCCTGCTGTCATGTGCTGGCGCGCGCGGCTCCGCTCTCTAGGGCGCGCGCGCCAGCTCCCTGAGACTTAAAGGGCCAGTGCACCAATGATTGGTGCCTGGCCCAATTAGCTTAATTGGCTTCCACCTGCTCCCAGACTATATCTGATCTCTGCCCCTGCACTCCCCTGCCGGATCTTGTTGCCTTAGAGCCTAGTGAAAGCGTTACGGTGTTTGTCCATACTGTGTACTTGACCTCCTGCTATTACCTTATTGACTACGATCCTTGCTGCCTGCCCCGACCTTCTGCTACGTCCGACCTTGCTTCTGTCTACTCCCTTGTACCGTGCCTATCTTCAGCAGTCAGAGAGGTTGAGCCGTTGCTAGTGGATACGACCTGGTCACTACCGCCGCAGCAAGACCATCCCGCTTTGCGGCGGGCTCTGGTGAACACCAGTAGTGACTTAGAACCGGTCCACTAGCACGGTCCACGCCAATCCCTCTCTGGCACAGAGGATCCACCTCCTGCCAGCCGGCATCGTGACAATTTAATTTAGTATTTATTTACAACAACATATTCAATATAGTGTAGCTGTTTGGTCAGCTATTTAATTATCATCATCCTTTCCCTATTAACTTTTGTCGGGTGTTCAACTAACCCTTATTAGCAGATTACAGTACTCTTCTTATTGGCAACTTTGCATGTAAAACAACATTGTAACGAACAGTTAATATTGAAATTCACTTGCTTAAGTTAGTTTGTTTTAAATAGTTTTTATTGGATTTTCAAGAAACAACCTTCAATTTTACAAGACAGAAAAAAATGTAAATAAGGCTTCCATGTATTCTGTAGTAAATTAAGCTATGCACTAAATTTTTTGTGCACTTTGCTCTATCTTAATATGTATAATCCCTATTTGAAACAAAGAGAAATAATAATAATAATAACAATAAAACGAAAAAAAAAAAAAGGTAATAGACATACAAATAAAAGTAAACTTAAGGACTGTTATGGAACTTGCATCAGGGAATTCTTCATGAAGAAGCGGTTTCAGTTGGGATTATGTTAAAATAAGTAGTTGGTTTGAACCAATATTCTTTATGTTTGTATGGCTATGAATTTATCTTTTCCTATAAATTATTTTTGTTTACTTACTTCCATTTTTCTTTTGTTTTGCAGAGAGGTATGTTGTACATGTCCAACCATCGGAGCCCCGGGTGATCTTGTTTGTTCACACTTGTGGGTTGTATTCATGCTATGTAAATTTCATGAGGTCTATAGCATATGTACCTATTATATTTGGTATATGTTGTTCCATATTGCCCATTGTGCCTGAAACCTGTCAACCTTCCCTTTCCGTCTATATATTGTTTGTTCGAACAAGTTGGATTACCTCATCAATGGTAGGTATGTTTTTTGTTTTCCAGGCTCTTGCAAGCATGACCCTATAGGTGTGAAATATATGGCATATTGGAGTTCTCACAATAAATGGTATAGTATCAACTTCTAGTGATAGTAAAACTGACTCCATGGTTAACTCTTTATTGGACATATATAACAACTTTATCAATTCAGCAATGTTTTTCATCAGTCTTGACAGTAGTGGACATCTCCAAAAGATATATGACAGAGATCCAGTAATCCTGCATTCCCCCCAGCATGTGTTTGGATGATCATCAAATATTGAGGCCAGTCATACAGGAGTTGCTTAAGTTAGTTTGAACTGCTTCTTTGGTGGACAGTCAGTGTTTCCTGAGACCTTGATCACACAGTAGATTGAAATCTACTGTATGTGGTTTTACCATGTAACAAAAATCTTCCATTGAATTCAATACCCTCTGAAGTGATATTACAAGTGGTTCCACTTTGAAGTCCATTAAAATCGAAGAAAGCTTTATAGGGGGTACACCACTGGCCAGCCTTCCAGCTGTGTTCGGAACTTTTAGTTCAGAACGCTATGCATGCGCTGTGGGAGTCGGCCATGCCCCCTCATGATGTAAGGTCACGCCCCCTCAATACAAGTCTATGGGAGGGGTACATGAGAATCGCCAAGCCCCCTACCATAGGTAAACATTGAGGCGGCATAGCCTGATGTCATGAGTGGGCGGGGTGAACTCCCGCAGTGTGCTCACAGCGTTCAGAACACTTAGTTAGGAACTAAGTGTTCCGAATGCAGCCAGAAGGCTGACCAGTGGAGTACCCCTGCAGATCAGGGATGACCCCAGCACAGCAGCTGAACAAGGTTTTAATCCAAGTGCACAAGGCCTACAGTGCCAGCAAGAAAAGTCTATAGGAAGAAGAATACTAAAGATTAAAGAGAACCTGCCAACTTTAGATAATGCTCATAGCTCAAGTGTCAATGAGGCTGTGCAGAGGCTTAGTATATAGCCTCATTGACATTTGAGCTCTTAGCATGATCCAGAGCAGATATTCCCTTTGATAGCAAGTGGGTGGCCATTGACAATTCATACATTTTACATCATACATGTTTTTATGCATTTTTTCTCTCTTCACTGCAAAATGGTAATGCACCATCCATTGCACCATCCATTGCACCATCCATTGAGGTTTCTTTTAAATATACACAACACAAAATGTATGTTTATATAGAAACTCTGATTGATTGCATCAAGTTATCTAATCATAAGCAACTGCTTTTCAAGTTTACATTTTATATAATTGCTAAATATTTAGAATGCATTGTTTGTATCATAAATATTGTAGCCACAATAGCAGTAAAACACTATACATCTACTAACAACTTTTTACACATTTTTTTGTTATTCATTACATTAATAGGATTGTGCTCAAGCGGTGTTCTTTACCGCTCTTCACTTCTGTGATCTTTATCTATTATTGGATTGTTAAATCAGATGTATTTATCTCAGGGACATGATAGAAGCTTATTTATACTAGGTTACCTATATATTTTAATAGGAACACCACTCAATTCTGTGTGAAATGTTAGTACTTACTCTCGCCTTCTGCATTAATGTATCTCTTCATTTAAATCCATGTACCTTTAATCTTTCGCTAGTGTTATTCCCCATTAGTGCTTTAATATCATTGTTAATTTTCATGCTGTCAGTAATTTACAGCGGGCTTTTATTTTCTAGTTTTTTAGATACACTGTTACCATTTCAGCACCTTCCTTCTCTTATATTTCTGAGATGTGAGAACATTTTTAACAACACTAATATCTGACTCATCAAATAAAGGTGATAATAAACAAGATGTATTTATAACCGAGCTAATGGAAAATTGCAGTCACATCCAAAATATCATTGTCCTAATATGTTTGCTAAAGGAAAATGTGATTAGAAATTGGATAGATTCATAACTCAATATGTAAATATTTTTTTTAAAGTTACACTAATAGTTGTAGGTGTTTTAACCCCTTCACGACGAGCGACGTACATGTACGGCGCCGCGAAGTGTCACTTGGCGAGCGGCGACATACATGTACGTCATGGGGTTCTGGGAGCGCCGCATCACCGGTAGCGGTGATCGGGCCGGGATGACTGCTGTTATCTAACAGCAGGCATCCAGGTACATCGCCGAGGGGGGTCCCCCATGACCGTGATACGCGCAAATCGCAGGTCAATTCAGACCTGCGATCTGCGCAATTCCGGGTCATACGGGTCACTGGTGACCCGGTGACCTGGAAAATAAGAGTGATCGGGGTGTCCGAGACACCCTCGATCCCCCTCAAGGGATAGGAGTTTGGTGGCAGGGGTGCCACCCCTCCTATCCCTCTATCCCTGCTATTGGTCAGCCGAGCGACCGACCGAATGGAAGACCAGGGGAGGAGGGGGTTAAAGTTCTGTTACCCCGCTTTGCCCACCTATCGGTGTCCGGGCAAAATGGGGGAACCATCCAGGGAAGGTCGGCGCCGAAGGTCCCTTACCTGGATCCCGGATCACCGAGCGCGATCCTCCCCCACGTGCGGCGGAGGCGGCAGCAATACATCCGGGTCCTGCTAGGTGAGTTGTTGCCTAGCAACATCTGGAGGGCCACAGTTTACAGTGGTCTCTAAACCGTGGCCCTCCAGATGTTACAAAACTACAACTCCCAGCATGCCCAGACAGCTGTTTGCTGTGTGGGCATTCTGGGACTTGTAGTTTTGCAATATTTAGAGGGGTTCAGGTTGTAGATCACTAAGTGGTCTCAAACTGTAGCCCTCCAGATGTTGCAAAACTACAACTCTCAGCATGCCCTGACAGCAGTTTGCTGTCTGGGCATGCTGCGAGTTGTAGTTTTGCAACATCTGGAGGGCCACAGTTTTGAGACCACTGGACAGTGATTTACAACCTGAACCCCTCTAAATCTTGCAAAACTACAACTCCCAGCATTCAGGAACAGCATAAGGCTGTCTTGGCATGCTGGGAGTTGCACTTGCGTGCCTCCAGCCATTGCATAACTACATCTCCCAGCATGCCCTTCCGCAATCAGTACATGCTGGGAGTTGTAGTTTTGCAACAGCTGGAGGCACACTGGTTGGAAAACACTGAGTTAGGTCATAGAACCTAACTCAAGGTTTTCCAGCCAGTATGCCTCCAGCTGTTGCAAAACTACAACTCCCAGCATGCATGGTCTGTCAGTGCATGCTGGGAGTTGTAGTTTTGACCCCCCTCCCATGTGAATGTACAGGCTACATTCACACTGGCGACAGATTACAGTGAGTTCCCCGCTACAAATTTGAGCTGCGGCAAATTTTCCGCCACAGCTCAAACTCCTATTGGGAGACTCAGTGTAATCCGCCGTCAGTGTGAATGTAACCTAAAAACACTACATTACACTAACATAAAATAAAGAGTAAAACACTACATATACACATGTACACTGCCCCCCCCTACCACCCCCCTCCCTAATAAAAATGATAAACATATTGTACGGCAGTGTTTCTAAGATGGAGCCTCCAGCTGTTGCAAAACAAAAACTCCCAGCATTTCTGGACAGCAATTGACTGTCCAAGCATGCTGGGAGTTTAGCAACAGCTGGAGGCACCCTGTTTGGGAATCACTGGCATAGAATACCCCTATGTCCACCCTTATGCAAGTCCCTAATTCAGGCCTCAAATGCGCATAGCGCTCTCACTTTGGAGCCCTGTCGTATTTCAAGGCAACAGAATAGGGTCACATATGGCGTACTCGGGAGAAATTGCCTAACAAATTATTTGGGGGGGGGGCTTTTCTCCTTTTACCCCTTATGAAAAGGAACAGTTGGGGTCTACACCAGCATGTTAGTGTAAAAAAATAAAATGTTTACACTAACATGCTGGTGTTGCCCTATACTTTTCATTTAAAATAAGGTAAAAGGGAAAAACGCCCCCCAAAATTTGTAACACAATTTCTCCCGAGTACGGAGATACCCCATATGTGGGCGCAAAGTGCTCTGGGGGTGCACAACAAGGCCCAGAAGGGAGAGTGTGCCATGTACATTTGAGGTGATTTGCACAGGGGTGGCTGATTGTTACAGCGGTTCTGACAAACGCAACAAAAAAAAACACACCCACATGTGACCCCATTTTGGAAACTATACCCCTCACGGAATGTAATGAGGAGTGCAGTGAGAATTTACACCCCACAGGTGTCTGACGGATCTTTGGAACAGTGAAAATGAAAAATTTTACATAGCCCACTATTCCAAAGATCTGTAAGACACCAGTGGGGGGTAAATGCTCACTGTACCCCTCATTACATTCTGTGAGGGGTCTAGTTTCCAAAATGGTATGCTATATGTTTTTTTTTTTTTTGCTGTCCTGGCACCATAGGGGCTTCCTAAATGCGACATGCCCCCCGAGCAAAATTTGCTCTCAAAAAGCCAAATATGACACCTTCTCTTCTGAGCATTGTAGTTCGCCCGCAGAGCACTTCTGTTCCACTTATGGGGTACCTCCATACTCAGAAGAGATGGGGTTACAAATTTTGGGGGGTCTTTTCTGCTATTGACCCTTAAAATATTTTTTTTTTTTACATATGCAAAAGTCGTTAAACACCTGTGGGGTATTAAGGCTCACTTTATTCCTTGTTATGTTCCTCAAGGGGTCTAGTTTCCAAAATGGTAAGCCATGTGTTTTTTTTGCTGTTCTGGCACCATAGGGGGTTCCTATGAACCTGAGGAAGACGCCAGTGCTGGCGTAGAAACGCGTTGTTCTTATTAAATTACCTTGGTTACTTTGCATTGATCCCACGATCTATTTCAAAATCGCCTTAACTGGTATTATCCATTGCTTGCGCCTGGTTTATGCCTTAGTGGTTTAGAGGATTGATTGGACAGTTAAAATGGTGGAAAAGTCATGTGCAACTTCTTACTTGCAGCCAAAAAATCATTAAAGATTGATTTGTTTGTGACTGTCGCATCATGCATTACCACCTGTTACAACGTGTCACCCTTTACCAACATTATGTGCTACATTGCAGCACAATGTTAGGATCAAAATTTGCCATTTACCCCTATCCGCATTCTGATGATTGGTAATGATCCTGGGTGTTAGCTTCCATCAATGAGACACTAATGGTCTATCTTCATAAAAAGCCATCAATGTGTTTATGCATTTACCTGTATAATCCCTTTAAATGTAACCAGTTCTATTGGTTTTAGTAAAAAAATTTTTAATAGATATCTATTATAGGTGAAATCAATGCACTCATTATATATAAATATATATATATATATATATATATATATATATATATATATATATATATATATATATATATATATTTAGTACAATCTCCTTATTCTGGGGATGTTTTAAGTCGTCATTACCTGAATTTGGGATTATTACTACATCATTGCTCCTATTGTATTCCCTGTTTTTGAAGCCTATCTGCTTTGTTATACTCATGGCAACTAGGATGGGAAAAGAATATGGACGTGTACCAGGTAGTAATGAAGTAGGCCCAGTCATTTTAACAGTCTAAATGTAGTCAGCTAGTGGCTATATATTTAGCAGGACTTCGAGGTTATACATGTGGGAAGTGGTCAGAATGCAGTCACTAGCTGATAGTAAAGCCATAAAATTGAACGGGCCCACTGCAGTGTGCTGCAGTATATTTTAGTATCCTTTATTGTTGTTGATACAATGCCAATGTACAGTATACCTATGATGGACTACATTAAGGCAGTGTTATCCTAGATACCTACATGGCTTCCTAACTACCTAATTAGCTTGCTGCCTACCTTACTAGCTACCTACCTAACTGACTACCTACCTACCTAGCTACATTCCTGGCATCCTACCTAACAACCTATTTACCTACTGGGGATGGATCGATCTACCTAAGAGTGTGAAGAAAGAAGGCAGGAGCCAGCGCACGGTCTTCAGATTTATTCAAGAGGTGTAAGCAGGTAACAGGATAATACACATACCAGCACTCCGGACAGTATGTGACGCGTTTCGGGTCATGTGACCCTTTGTCAAACAGATAACTGGGTGGAGATCAATCACCTTTTTGTATGGTGTTTCACAGGTGCGGCTTGACTGGCTAGCGGAACGAAAGTCCATTAACCCTCAAAAGCTCAAACGTTGTGAAAAACATCAGACACAATTAACAATAAAATTACAAACATGCACAAACACAAAAATATATGTTATGTGGCATACAATAAGAGAAAAAACTTCTATATGCTCAGTTGATGAATAAATACATATCTAAAGGTAATATATAGAATTGGTATAATATTACAGAAAAGAGGTGCAATATTAATCATAATGTAGGATGATATCAGATCTAAAATTTAGACCATGCGGCTGATAGCTGCGTAAATTATATATCAAAAAGATTTCTCTATTACTGAAGGTTTTAACCCTAACACCACCTCGTTTCTGTTTATGTACCAATGCTATACCATGGAAAGAAAGATGGGATACATCACGGTTATGTTGGTCACAAAAGTGTTTTGAAACACTTGTCAAATTGACATGATGGGGATTTAGAATACCCCTGATGTGCTCCTGAATCCTGATTTTGAGCAGACGTTTGGTACTTCCTATATACGAAAGTTGGCAGATTTTGCAACAAATTCTATATTCTACAAAAGTAGTTTGGCAGTTTATGAAGGATTTTATGGGCAACATGTGTTGAGCAGAAAATCCGGGTGTAAATTTACACTTTTCGGCATATCTGCAAACAACACATCTTGAGTTGCCACAAGAAAAAAAACTTTCCCTTTAAGCCAATTATTGGCTCGTGGACACACACTGGGTAACATGCTAGGAGATAGCATGCCGCCCAGTGTGGGCACTTTCCTGGAAGAAAAGTTGCATCCATTTTTAAGAATTTTGGCTAAAGCTGGGTCCTGGTCTAAAATGGGAAGATATTTTTTTTATTCATTAGACATGAGCAAACTTTTCAAAAATTCGATTTGGGCGATTTGCCAAATTTTCCCGAAAAGTTTGTTTCGATGCAAATTTATTTGTGGCAAATCGATATTAAAAAAGGCTATTTCTAGCCTACATACAGCCTCTATAGGGGTATAGAACACTTTGCTGTGTCCTAAAACGCATATGGAGTGCTGGGGTAGTGAAATAATACTGTTCTTCAGAATAGCATGCAGATTACCAGCATCGCTTTTAGAATCACTGCCGCACAGCAGCACAATGACAGAGCCTGGTGGTGGCATCAGTGCCAGGAGACCATATAGTGACTGAATGACATAGCGTGGACATGTTGGCAGCAAGAGGAGACCATTTAGTGGCTGAATGGCACAGGGTGGAGTTGGCTGATGAACTAGTACACTACACACCAGGGCTTCACAATCCCCCCCCCCCAAAAAAAAACAACACAATATACAACATTTTTGACAAAGATTTCTCATTGGTAGGACCCGCTATCCAAAAATTTGAAATTAACAGACCCAGGCCCCAACTCTGCGGCATCAGTAACCCATATATTGCCTGAAGGACACAGCCTGGAGTTGGCTGATGCACCAGTACACACCAGGGCTTCACAATCCCCCCTCCAAAATCAACACAATGAGAAATTTTTGTCAAAGATTTCTCATTGGTAGCACCCGCTATCCAAAAATTAGAAATTTCCAGAACCAGGCCCCACCCCTGTGGCATCAGTAACCCATATATTGCCTGCATGAAACAGCCTGGAGTTGGCTGATGCAAGAGTACACACCAGGGCTTCAAAATCCCCCCCAAGAAACAACACAATATGCAACATTTTTGACAAAGATTTCTCATAGGTAGCAGCCGCAATCCAAAAATTAGAAATTTCCAGACCCAGGCCCCACCTCTGCGGCATCAGGAACCCATATATTGCCTGAAGGACACAGCCGGGAGTTGGCTGATGCACCAGTACACACCAGGGCTTCACAATCCCCCCTCCAAAATCAACACAGTGAGAAATTTTTGTCAAAGATTTCTCATTGGTAGCACCCGCTATCCAAAAATTTGAAATTTCCAGAACCAGGCCCCACCCCTGTGGCATCAGTAACCCATATATTGCCTGCCTGACACAGCCTGGAGTTGGCTTATGCAAGAGTACACACCAGGGCTTCACAATCCCCCCCAAAAAAACAACACAATATATAAAATTTTTGACAAAGATTTCTCATAGGTTGCACCCGCTATCCAAAAATTAGAAATTTCCAGACCCAGGCCCCAGCTCTGCGGCATCAGGAACCCATATATTGCCTGAAGGACACAACCTGGAGTTGGCTGATGCATCAGTACACACCCGGGCTTCACAATACCCTCCAAAAAACAACAAACTTTTTGAAATTTTTTAAAGAAATACCTTTGTGTAAGAACAAGCGCATATCCAACAGTTCACAAGACTCTATAATGCAGGACGGTGGACCACCCAAAGACATTCTTCTCAAAAATTATAAACCACACAATGTTTGAATTTTTTTTACAAAAACTAATTCAATATGTGTGTAAGCGCATCTGTATCCAAAAGATCAGATCACCAAAGGACTTTTTTCACCAGAAGTGATGAAGCAGAGTTAATCCCTGTCCGTATTTTCATAAAAAAATCACAAGTGTTCCGTTGTGTAACGATTAGCATTCTGGAAAATTCAATTTTATTACTGATAAAATTATCAGTAAATTAAAAAAAAAAAAACTACCCAAGAGTGTTTAATTACCCCATACATTGCACCAGGAGCAGTCAAGAGTAGGCCTCAGCAGTACCCAAGAGGCTTTAATAACCGCCTACCTTTGCATGATCAATCGCGAGATCAAGCAATACCAGGTGTGTTATGCCCTCTGATTTCTGGGGCCGCAGGCGCGCTCCACTGAACGGATTAGGGTGTGTCCATCTTTTTTTGTAGCACCCGCAATCCCAAAATTTTACATTCCCAGACCCAGGCCCCGCCTCTGCGGCATCAGGAACCCATTTATTGCCTGAAGGACACAGCCTGGAGTTGGCTGATGCACCAGTACACACAGGGCTTCACAATCCACCCCAAAATCAACAAAATTGTTAAATTTTTTTAATTTAATTTACAACTTTGTGTAAGCACAAGCGCATATCCAACATTTCAGAAGACTCTATAAGGCAGGACAGTGGACCACCCAAAGACTTTCTTCTGAAAAATAATGAACCACACAATTGTTAATTTTTTTTTTTTTAAATTGAAATTCCTAGACCCAGGCCCCACCTCAGCTGCAACAGTAACCCATAGATTGCCTGAAAGACACAGCCTGGAGTTGGCTGATGCACGAGTACACACCCGGGCTTCACAATCCACCCAAAAAAAAATGCAAATGTTTTTGAAATTGTCTGACAAAATACCTTTTTGTTAAAACAAGCGCATATACAGCAGTTCAGAAGACTCTATAATGCAGGACGGTGGACCACCCAAAGACATTCTTCTATAATATCATAAACCACACAATAAGTTAAATTTTTTTAAATAATTGAAATTCCAAGACCAAGGCCCCACCTCTGCTGCATCAGTAACCCATATATTGCCTAACGGACACAGACTGGAGTTGACTGATGCACGAGTACACACTACACACCCGTCACCCGGGCTTCACAATCCACCCCAAAAAAATGCAAAATTGTTTCGAAATTGTCTGACAAAATACCTTTTTGTTAAAACAAGCACATATACAGCAGTTCAGAAGACTCTATAATGCAGGATGGTGGACCACCCAAAGACATTTTTCTATAATATAATAAACCACACAATGTTTCAAATTTGGTTAAAAAAAATTATTACATGTGTGTAAGTGCATCTGTCTCCAAAAAATCAGATGGCAAAAGGATTCTAATCTCCAAAAATGATTAAGCAGAGTTAATTCCTCTCCATCTATCTTTTTTTTTTCATTAAAAAATCACACGCCACATGCGTTCCGTTGTGTAACGGTTAGCATTCTGCAAAATTCAATTTTATTACTGATAAAATTACCAGTAAGTTTAACAATAACACTACCCAAGAGTGTTTAATTACCCCATACATTACAACAGGAGCAGTCAGGAGTAGGCCTCAGCAGTACCCAAGAGGCTTTAATAACCCCTTACCTTGCCCACTCAATTGCGAGATCGAGCAATAACAGGTGTGTTATGGCCTCAGATGTCCTGGGCCGCACTAGCGCTCCACTGAACGGATTAGCGTGTCTCTATCTTTCAAGGACAGGTGTGTGTTGCACGCTGAAACCAGTTCGTGATAGGGATCTGTGATTGCAATTATTTAATATTAAAACGAGGAATTACCAGTAAGTGAGGGTCATAAGCAGGCATTTATTAAGTCCATGCCCTTTGTACACACCGCCCGTCGCTATAAGCGATTGGATTAGTTAGTGAGTTGGTTAGTGAGGTCCTCGGATCGGCCCAGGCGGGGTAGGAGAAGGCCCTGACAGAGCGCCGAGGATTTAACGATCATTGTTAACATTTGCATTAAGCATGTATTTAGCTACTGCTAAACTTCAAAAAAGTATAGGCCCAAGGCCTGAGGCACCAGGGAGGCAAGTAGTTTGTGAAAGACACAGAATGAGTCTGGAGCAGTCATTCGCAGTACCCAAGAGGGTTTCATAACCGCTTACATTTAAAGATCAATGTTGACATTTGCATTAAGCATGTATTTAGCTACTGCTAAACTTAAAAAAATTATAGTCCCAAGGCCTGAGGCACCAGGGAGGCAAGTCGTTTGTGAAAGACACAGAATGAGTCTGGAGCAGTCATTCGCAGTACCCAAGCGGGTTTCATAACCCCTTACATTTAAAGATCAATGTTGACATTTGCATTAAGCATGTATTTAGCTACTCCAGATTAGGAGCATAGATGTCCCCCAGATTAGGCAGCAGAGATGTCCGCCAGATTAGGAGCATACTTGTCCCCCAGAGTAGGCAGCATAGATGTCACCCAGATTAGGCAGCATAGATGTCCCCTAGATTAGGCAGCATAGATGTCCCCCAGATTAGGAGCATATTTGTCCCCCAGAGTAGGCAGCATAGATGTCACCCAGATTAGGCAGCATAGATGTCCCCCAGATTAGGAGCATATTTGTCCCCCAGAGTAGGCAGCATAGATGTCACCCAGATTAGGCAGCATAGATGTCACCCAGATTAGGCTGCATAGATGTCACCCAGATTAGGCAGCATAGATGTCCCCCAGATTAGGCAGCATAGATGTCCCCCAGATTAGGAGCATACTTGTCCCCCAGAGTAGGCAGCATAGATGTCACCCAAATTAGGCAGCATAGATGTCCCCCAGATTAGGCAGCATAGATGTCCACCAGATTAGGAGCTTAGTTGTCCCCCAGATTAGGAGCATAGTTGTCCCCCAGATTAGGCAGCATAGATGTCACCCAGATTAGGCAGCATAGATGTCCCCCAGATAAGGAGCATACTTGTCCCCCAGAGTAGGCAGCATAGATGTCCCCCAGATTAGGAGCATAGTTGTCCCCCAGATTAGGCAGCATAGATGTCACCCAGATTAGGCAGCATAGATGTTCCCCAGATTAGGAGCATACTTCTCCCCCAGAGTAGGCATCATAGATGTCACCCAGATTAGGCAGCATAGATGTCCCCCAGATTAGAAGCATACTTGTCCCCCAGATTAGGCAGCATAGATGTCACCCAGATTAGGCAGCATAGATGTCCCCCAGATTAGGAGCATAGTTGTTCCCCAGATTAGGCAGCATAGATGTCCCCCAGATTAGGAGCATAGATGTCCCCCAGATTAGGCACCATAGATGTCCCCCAGATTAGGAGCATACTTGTCCCCCAGAGTAGGCAGCATAGATGTCACCCAGATTAGGCAGCATAGATGTCCCCCAGATTAGGCAGCATAGATGTCCACCAGATTAGAAGCTTAGTTGTCCCCCAAATTAGGAGCATAGTTGTCCCCCAGATTAGGCAGCATAGATGTCACCCAGATTAGGCAGCATAGATGTCCCCCAGATTAGGAGCATACTTGTCCCCCAGAGTAGGCAGCATAGATGTCACCCAGATTAGGCAGCATAGATGTCCCCCAGATTAGGCAGCATAGATGTCCACCAGATTAGGCAGCATAGATGTCCACCAGATTAGGCAGCATATATGTCCACCAGATTAGGAGTTTAGTTGTCCCCCAGAATAGGAGCATAGTTGTCCCCCAAATTAGGCAGCATAGATGTCACCCAGATTAGGCAGCATAGATGTCCCCCAGATTAGGAGCATACTTGTCCCCCAGAGTAGGCAGCATAGATGTCACCCAGATTAGGCAGCATAGATGTCCGCAAGATTAGGAGCATACTTGTCCCCCAGAGTAGGCAGCATAGATGTCACCCAGATTAGGCATCATAGATGTCCCCCAGATTAGGAGCATAGTTGTCCCCCAGATTAGGCAGCATAGATGTCACCCAGATTAAGCAGCATAGATGTCCCCCAGATTAGGAGCAAACTTGTCTCCCAGAGTAGGCAGCATAGATGTCACCCAGATTAGGCAGCATAGATGTCCCCCAGATTAGGAGCATACTTGTCCCCCAGAGTAGGAAGCATATATGTCACCCAGATTAGGCAGCATAGATGTCCCCAGATTAGGCAGCATAGATGTCCCCCAGATTAGGAGCATAGATGTCCCCCAGATTAGGCAGCATAGATGTCCCCCAGATTAGGCAGCATAGATGTCCCCCAGATTAGGAGCATACTTCTCCCCCAGAGTAGGCAGCATAGATGTCACCCAGATTAGGCAGCATAGATGTCCCCCAGATTAGAAGCATACTTGTCCCCCAGATTAGGCAGCATAGATGTCACCCAGATTAGGCAGCATAGATGTCCCCCAGATTAGGAGCATAGTTGTCCCCCAGATTAGGCAGCATAGATGTCCCCCAGATTAGGAGCATAGATGTCCCCCAGATTAGGCACCATAGATGTCCCCCAGATTAGGAGCATACTTGTCCCCCAGAGAAGGCAGCATAGATGTCTCCCAGATTAGGCAGCATAGATGTCCCCCAGATTAGGCAGCATAGATGTCCACCAGATTAGAAGCTTAGTTGTCTCCCAGATTAGGCAGCATAGATGTCACCCAGATTAGGCAGCATAGATGTCCCCCAGATTAGGAGCATATTTGTCCCCCAGAGTAGGCAGCATAGATGTCACCCAGATTAGGCAACATACTTGTACCCCAGATTAGGCAGCATAGATGTCCCCCAGATTAGGCAGCATAGTTGTCCCCCAATCAGCACGGGCCGGTCAGAGCCAATCAAAGGGCCGTATGTGTCAAGCGGGCGGTACAATCCCCAGGTCTGCCCCAGAGGGTTTCATAACCAACCACAATAGAGAAAATTTTGTTGTAGGAGCATGGTCAATCTACTCACACCCATCTGTCATTGGTGGCTGGAAATCCTGGCTGATCCATCCCTGATTCATCTTGACAAACGTCAGTCTCTCCACATTTTTAGTGGACAGACGAGTTTGCCCTGGGGTGACTATGGCCCCGGCCGCACTAAACACCCGCTCTGATGGCACACTACTGGCCGAGCAGGACACCTTTTCCAGGGCAAACTCCGCTAATTGCAGCCATAAATCGAGTTTGGCTGCCCAGAAGTCCAGTGGATCTTCAACGGTTATTGGCAGGGTCATGTCGAGGAAAGCCACCACCTGCTGGTTCAGGTCCTGCTCCATGTCCACCTGCTGCTTATGAGTTGCTTCACTATGCGGGTGAAGAAAGTTACTCATCAGCGACTGTAGACTCAGGCTGCTGCTGATTGAGCCGGTACTGCTCCTGCCACCCCTCCCCTCCCCAGCAGCCGTGGCAGTGGAAGTAGAGCGCAGAGGGCCCCCCGAGTCAGACCTGCGAGTGGATGGACCATGTGGTTGATAGGCATCAGCCAACCGACTACGTAGAAGCTCCCTGAAATAGGTTAGTTTGTCCTCCCTCTCAGTGGGTGTAAAAAAGGCCCCCATTCTGGGCCGGTAGCGAGGGTCTAATAAGGTGGAGATCCAGAAGTCATCGCGCTGACGAATTTTGACAATTCGGGGGTCACTACGCAAGCAACTCAGCATGCATCGTGCCATTTGTGACAGTGACTCGCAGGGACTACCTACCTCCATCTCCACTGCATACTGCCACGGTGTGTCTGGGTCCTCTGTCTCGCCTCCCCCGTAATAACCCTCCAGCTCCTCTGGCTGCTCCTGCTCCTCTTCTCCTGTCCAATGACCAGAAACACCGGCCATCTCATCTACCATAAACTGTGCTCCGCTCTGCCCCTCATCCTCCTCCTCCAGTTCATCCCCCACAGGACTCATGTAGCCTTCTGATGTAGGCGCAACATCTCCATTGCCGTGACCAGCCATGTTGTCAATAATTTTTTGGAGTAAATGTAGGAGTGGAATTACTTCGTTCATGGCATAATTTGAGCGACTAACAAAAAATGTGTCTTCCTCAAAGGGCCTCAGCAGACGGCAGGTGTCACGTATGAGCTGCCACTCGTTCACATTGAAGTTACACAGGGGAGTACTCCTATCTGCTTGTATCATCAAAAAATCCGTGATGGCTTTTCTTTGTTCGTATAGTCTGTCCAACATATGAAGGGTGGAATTCCAACATGTGGCAACATCACAAATGAGACTATGTTGTGGAATACCGTTCTGACGCTGCAGCTCAAGCAAAGTGTGCTTGGCGGTGTACGAGTGCATGCACAGTTGCCTTGCCATTGTCAGGATGTCTTGCAAATGGGGTAAAGACTTGATGAACTTCTTGACAACCAGATTCAACACGTGTCCCATGCAGGGCGAATGGTTCACACTTCCTTGTCGCAGCGCGTTCACAATGTTCTTCCTATTGTCGGTCACCATGGTTCCCATTTCCAGATTTTGTGGAGTAAGCCATACTCGGATTTCTTCCCTAATGAACTTCAGCAGTTCCTCCCCTGTGTGACTCCGTTCGCCAAGGCAAACCATGTGAAGGACGTCTTGACACTGCTGTGCCCTATACACGTGGTACGATGAAGGGCCACCGAGTGTTGGATGTGCAGTGGAGGCCGAGGACACGGGGGAGGAGGAGGCGCACACTGTAAAAGGACCAACTGCCTGGAAGCGAGAGCGTGGAGGAGGAAGCGGTGTGACCTGTCCAAATTGCTGTTGTGGCTGTGCAGGAACAACATTTACCCAGTGGGCCGTAAAAGACATGTATTGTCCCTGCCCGTAGTTACAGCTCCACACGTCGGCACTGCAGTGCACTTTTGAACACACCGACAGGCTCAAGGACTGGCCCACCTTCTCTTGTACAAACTTATGCGGGGCTGGTACTGCCTTCTTCGCAAAGAAATGACGGCTTGGGACTCTCCACCTTGGCTCGGCACAAGTCATCAATTCCCTGAAAGCTGCAGAGTCCACCAGTTTGAAAGGGAGGGACTGCAACACCAGCAACTTGGGCAGGAGCACATTCAACTTCTGCGCCGTTGGATGAGTGGGCGCATACTGTTGTCTCTTGGACATGGCTTCGCCGATGAATTGTTGGCGGAATGGCTGACTACGAGCGGAGGAAGCAGGAGCACAAGAAGGAGGGTTTGACACAATGCTCCCTTCGGCTGAGGTGGTGGAGCCTTGGCTGAATGACGGAGGGAGCGGATGGCCACTGGGTGATGTGGCAGGCTGGACCACTACCTCGGAGCCAGGGTTATCCCATGCCGCTTTATGGTGGCGAATCATGTGTTGACGCAGGGCCGTGGTGCGGAGATTGGGACCCTTGCCACGCTCCACTTTCTGCCCACAGATTTTGCATGTGACTACGCTAAGGTCCTCCAGATTCTTTATGAAGAACAACCACACCGCAGAGTAGCTGATTTTCCCACCCGCAGTTCGCACTATTTCACTGCTATTGGTGCCGTCTCCAGGAACCCCTGTACCACTACCTCCCTGAATGGTAGCTTGCCACGAAGCAGGTGGTCTCCCCTTGGCACGTTTTGGCTCTTGAATTTCCACTACTGCCACCACCACGCTGATTGCCAACCTTGCTACCGCCTTGCTGCCTCATAGACAAAGAGCAAATCTCTTCTCCTGATGATGATGAAGCCCCGGCTTCTGCATCCGGCTCCCAATTCGGCTTCATCATCATCAAAAGATATGTGCATGTCACTGATGTCCTCCTCGTGTTCCACAACAGTGTCTGCCTCAGGACCCTGAACAATTGAAACATTGCCTCCCACGTCACTCTCCGCATCAATACTTGCCCACCTTGCGGAGCAAGGGATGCATGTCTCCTCACATTCTTGCATGCCCATTAGATGCTGACTGTCCTCTATTACATCGTCCTCGCTAAATAGTGGAGCTGAACCCAAAGCATGAGATACTTCTTTGGGAGAGGGAACAGCATAGGACAAAGGCAATGGGATTACGGGGACTGCTCCCGGGCCATGCCAACTGAGGGTTGTGTCTGAGGAACCCACCGACTCTTGACTGGGGTTGTCAGATGCCACTTGTGATGATGGGGATGAGTGTGCAAACCAATTGACGAGGAGAGATGGGTCGACGACACGACCGCTGGGTGTTAACGGCGGCTCAGGCATATTGCTGCGACTTCTGCTGCCACTCTCCCCAAGTCTGCTGCCAACTCTGCCTGACGTATGTAGGCCTCTGCCCCTTCTCTGTGGATGTCCTGGCACTTCCCTGCATGACATACTTAGTGTATTTATGAGGGTATAGAACAGCAGCAGGCTATTACTTACGGCTGTCCTTTCAAAGTATATAGGCCCTAGACAGATTAACAGTTACTAAATAGTAACTTTGTTGTATGTATGCCCTTTGCAATGATGAGCGCACTGTTAAGCGTATTTATACGCAGAAAAAAACTCTTTTTTTTTTTTATACACCAGCCAGTGTATACTTATGTGTGGAATAGCACTGAATTTAGCACCGAGACAGAAATACAGGTACTAAATAGTACACTACTTGTATGTATGCCCTTTGCAATGATGAGCGCACTGTTAAGCGTATTTGTACGCAGGGAAAACTTTTTTTTTCTTTAATACACCGGCAGGTGTATAACGTGTGATATAACACTTAATTTAGCACAGAGACAGAAAAAAAGGTGGTATATGGTACAATATTTGCTTGAATTTAGGCCCTTTGCAATGATAAGGCCACTGAAAAATCGTATTTTTACGCAGGAAAACCTTTTTTTTCTTTAATACACCGGCAGGTGTATAGCGTGTGGTATAAAACAGAAATACAGGTACTAAATAGTATGCTATTTGCTTGTATGTAGGCCCTTTGCAATGATAAGGCCACTGTTAAGCGTATTTTTATTCAGGAAAAACTTTTTTTCTTTAATACACCGGCTGGTGTATAACGAGTGGTATAACACTGAATTTTGCACAGAGACAGAAAAAAAGGTGGTATATGGTACGCTATTTGCTTGTAATGATAAGGCCACTGTTAAGCGTATTTGTACTCAGGAAAAAAATGTTTTTCTTTAATACACCGGCAGGTGTATAACGTGTGGTATAACACTGAATTTAGCACAGAGACAGAGTAACAGGGGAAAAATGGTAAAAAGGCACTAAAGTCCACACTAATATGACTTATTTCTGAACAGCAGCAGGACCCAACAGTGCAGCACCACCCCAAAAAAAAATCCAGGGATTAAACCCTAAACTCAATAGAGCTGAAAAATGAGGAGATAAGATGCTTCAGAAAGTTCAGGCAGCTTGGAGATCTGTATGAGGCAGCTGACAGCTATCTGCCCCTCTCTGCTGCAATGCTCAATAATGTGAATAGGAGGTTTAGCAATCAATGATCCTTCTCAGAGTAACAGCAAAGCACTCTGCACTCCTGTCTTTCCCTAATGTTGATGTGACTAGCAGTTGCAGTGTAATGCTTTGGTATGAGCTATTCACACACAGTCCCGTCCTCTCCATCTGAGTGCATAGATGAAATGAAGTGAGGCAAGATGGCCCGCCCTCCCATAATCCCCTGCACCATGTACTCACATGTGGATCCGCCATCTTAGCTCTACAATAGCCTGGAACGCTGTAAAATGGAGTTTAATGAAGCGATGCGTGCGATAGAATCGCGGAGATATTCGTATTCGTTGCAAATCAAATTTTTCATGAAATTCGTAACGAATTCAGGTTTGCCAAGTTCGATTCGCTCATCTCTTATTATGTGATCTTTTATCAGAAAGTGGTGAACTCTACAGATTATGTCTCTGGGTTTCTTGGGGTCCGGGTCTTTGGCTTTGAGGGCTCTGTGAGCTCTATCAAGCTCCAGAGGGGTGTCTTGTGGTCTTTGAAGGATTTCATTAAACAGTCTCTGTAGAGTTCCGGGAATATCTTGCGGGGGAATTGATTCCGGCAGACCCTTGATTCGTATATTATTTCTTCTGTTTCTGTTATCTATATCATCAAGATGCTCGATCTCTGCAGCTTGTTGGATGGAGAGTTGTTTGGTGGTTTCTTGGAGCTCAAGGATTTGCGCAGAAACAGACGTGCGAAAGTCTTCTAAGTGAGTCACCCGCCCAGCGATGCTAGAGACTTCAGCTTTGAGTGGTTGGAGATCCCGTCTCCTGGCGGATTTTAATTCGGAGGCCATAGTTTGCATATCAGACTTAGTGGGCAAGAGAGCCAGGAGGGCCTGCAATTCTGGGTGATTCTTTAAGGTGTTGGCAGCCATTTCAGGGGACGGGAGGTCATGGTTAACGTGCAGTCTGGGCATGGATTGCATGGTGGAAGGAAAATGTCTCCTAGGGGTTTGTGAGCGATGAGAGGGATTTCTAGACCTCTTCAGATTGTCATCTGACGAAGAGTGGTCAGAGGGTTTAGAAGCACAGGATTGCTTTTTCAGCGGGGTCTTAAATCGTTTTTTCTTAGCGGGGGGCTGGCCCCCCAGTAATCTGGATTGTGACCTTCAGTAGAGGACCCTCCATCAGAATGAGAGGAGTCAGAATGCATGGTATCAGCCCAGTCTGTGACGTCCAGGGCTGGAGGACCAGGTACAGGAGAAGTGCCTGCATCAGTGGATGTGTGGCTTGTGGTTCCTTTGAGAGTAGCAGGGGGCATGTCTGAACTCTGGGAGCCGTAAGTACATGGCAGAGGCGACTTGGACTGTCCAGCTATGTTAAAGGGGGAGGCAGAGAGCACATCTGCAGTGGTGGTAGGAGAGAAGGAGGCAGCAGGTGGATGGTTGGCCTGTGTCATATGTAGCTTGGTAGGGCAGATTGGCGCTTCAGGGGTTAAATGCCGGAGAGCAGCAGGGGCAGTCTGGGTAGCTGCATGAGGGTCATCAATGCCTCTCACTTTGGGGAAAGTGGGGCTGCAAGACGCAGCATGAGGCTCCTGCCTGGCATGAGCAGGAGCGTGCAGGGTAGTTGAGCTGAGTCCCTGGCCCGGCGCAGCTATGGTGTGCCGGCGCTCCTCTCCCGGAGCATGTGGGAGAGGAGATGACTGACTCACCCCCGTATCGGGTCCCGAAGCAGCGTCCAGAGCGGTGGCACGGGCGGAGCGCTTGTCTGTTTGGGGTCTGGTGGGGGCTCTGTGTCTTGAGGATGCTGCGACCGCTGCGTAGGCTGCACGCTCGGAACTCGGAACTTACAGGAGAGACAGGCCGCAGTCCTTCACTGCGGCAGGGAGATTGCGCTGTAAAAGGAAGCAGGTAATGTGTTTCTTCTTATCGCCGGAGCTTCGGGCAGACTTGTTCTTCTTTTTCCCCTTAGAATTGCCTCCCATAACAGGGTTAATTAGCCTTTTTCAGAGTGGCCCGAGCGGGAACTCTCACAGCGTGCTCCTCATCACAAGTGCGTCAAGCCACGCCCCCTATATATGTTTTTTATTTCATTTTTTTAAATTAATTTTTTATTTTCATTATTTTCCTTCCTTTTCTTTGCCCCCCCCCTTTTTTTTCATTTTTTCTTTCTTTTTCTTTTTTCCCCCTCTTTTTTCTTGTGCCTTTCTTCATTTTTCCCTTTTTCCCTTGTCTTTTTTGTGTGCTATTTTCGAGGTGTTTTTTTTTACATTGCTTTGAGTTTTTCTTCATATTTTACTGCTCAGTATTAAACTATATATTAATTGGGACTTTTTGTAATCTCTCTTTCTCTCTCTTTAGGTAATTTTGGGTCACATTATGCATGAAACACTTAAACAGATGTGATAATGCCTCTAATACTAACAACCTTTATCCCAATGCCGTGCATGCATTATATGGTGTAATTTTGATAATAAAGATGAATAGCTTATAATCTAAATATATGACTTGTGTAAATTTTGATTGTGAAACCTGGGTTCACGGGTCATTGATTTTCCATTCTAAGTATATTCCTTCTTAAATTTTGGGCATTTTGCAAGTTTATACTTATAATTTACATTTTGCAATGTATACTAGCCACTATTGGGAATGACTGATAACCTTTGCCCTCTGATAAATTGTGAAGTATTATTAGAGTTGGTCCGTGGTATAAGCCAGCTGCTGGCTTACACAGATCAACATTATTTTAATCCCATTGCTGGTGCGTATTATTGGCGCATGTGCAGAGGGTCAATACGTGTCAGATGCAAAAGTCAATTTCTGCCTTGCAAAGACCAACCAACTGTGGCGCGTGCGCAGAGGGTCAATATGAGTCCGAAGAAAAAGACAATTTCTGACTCGCAAAGACCAACCGTTTGCCTCACTGTGTTGGCATGAAGTGCCAGTGCAAGTGTAGAATGTGATTCCATTCGGATATGGTTGAGGGCAAAGGGAACAGTAAGTGGGCGGGATAGCTGACATCATACGCAGGCAACAAACAGCAAACAGCAACATGGATGATACGAAACACCGAATGAACCGTGGTTATAGCATGATCGGCATGAAAGGATTGGTTGGCGATCTGAGACTTCACAATATGGGGATATGTTTTATTGTAAGTTTGGTAGGGATTTAACTCTCTTTCACACTTTGCACTTTATTATGACTACATGGGATCATGTAAACATTTTAGTAGCTATGGACACTGGACCACGTGATATGTTGAACCAGTGAGGGATTGATGGGGATGTGTTTACGAATAATTGTTAAACACATGCACCTGTGTTTGTTCCAATCAATGATGACTGTTATGTATATTTATAAATCATGTTCACTATGTTACTTATGCTTGACAAAGGCTGAAACATTGCATCTTGAGTAACAAATAAAAAGATAAGAGCTTTTGCACTCTATAGGAGTCTGCCATTTGATTGCTGTGAACTGCTGCTTTTTCGTTGTCAATATGATCCTGTATATAATCATTTATATAATATACAGAGCCTGTGTACTGATGGTATCTACTTCTACATGTCCATGTATATAATCACTTATATGGTATACAAACCCTTGTGAGCAGCTGGTATCTACCACTGTATTGTCCTGTATATAATTACTTATATGGTAAATAAATTCTGTGTACACCTTGTATCTCCTTTCCTATGGTCCTGCTTGTAATCACTTATATGGCATACAGATCCTATGTACAGCTGGTATCTACCTATATATAATAACTGTGGGAAAATGTTGTCTCTGTATAGTGAATTATAAGTGTAGCGGTAACAGAAGTGGTCACGGTAGGGTGGTTTTTATTGTCCCTTGTATACTGGTAATATTAGTCTCAAAATCCCAGAAAAGAGGCCATACTTACTGGTAACTGATACAAGAGCAGTTTAGACATATATTCCCATCATGAGGTAGACAAGCCACAATGCTAAATGGGGCAGGTTGCACAAGTGCGTATTACATAAACAACTACTCACATGCCTTCTATTAAGGGGAATATCTGCTTAAATGTATAATTGTACTAAGGTGTCTTACTTGCCCGTGTGCCATTAACCCCTTAAGGACTTAGCCCTTTTTCACCTTAATGACTCGGCCATTTTTTGCAATTCTGACCACTGTCACTTTAAACATTAATAACTCTGGGATGCTTTTAGTTATTATTCTGATTCAGAGATTATTTTTTCGTGACATATTCTACTTTAACATAGTGGTAAATTTTTGTGGCAACTTGCATCGTTTCTTGGTGAAAAATCCCAAAATTTGATGAAAAAAATTGAAAATTTAGCATTTTTCTAACTTTGAAGCTGTCTGCTTGTAAGGAGGATATACAATATGTCTACTTTATGTTTGCATCATAAAATTTATGAGTTTTTACTTTTCAAAGACACCAGAGGGCTTCAAAGTTCAGCAGCAATTTTCACATTTTTCACAAAATTTTCACTCACTATTTTTCAGTGACCAGTGGATTTGAAGGGTCTTCATATTAGAAATACCCCACAAATGACCCCATTATAAAAACTGCACATCCCCAAAGTATTCAAAATGACATTCAGTCAGCGTTTTAACCCTTTAGGGGTTTCACAGGAATAGCAGTAAAGTGAAGGAGAAAATTCACAATCTTAATTTTTTACACTCACATGTTCTTGTAGACCCAATTTTTTAATTTTTGCAAGGGGTAAAAAGGAGAAAATTTTTACTTGTATTTGAAACCCAATTTTTCTCGAGTAAGGACATACCTCATATGTCCATGTAAAGGGTTCGGCGGGCGCAGTAGAGGGTTCAGAAGGGAAGGGGCGACAAATGGTTTCTGGGGGGCATGTCACCTTTAGGAAGCCCCCATGGTGCCAGAACAGCAAAATAAAAACCACATGGCCTACCATTTTGGAAACTACACCCCTCGGGGAACATAACAAGGGGTAAAGTGATCCTTAATACCCCACAGATGATTCACGACTTTTGCATATGTAAAAAAAAATACTTGGTTTCCCAAAAGTTTTACATTTTTAAAAAGGGTATTGGCAGAAAATACCCCCCAAAATTTGAAGCCCAATTTCTCCCAATTCAGAAAACATCCCATATGGGGGTGAAAAGTGCTCTGCTGGAGCACTACAGGTCTCAGAAAAGAAGGAGTCACATTTGGCTTTTTGAAAGCAAATTTTGCTCTGGGGGCATGCCGCATTTAGGAAGCCCCTATGGTGCAAGAGCAGTAAAAAAATACCACATGGCATACTATTTTGGAAACTAATTTTCGGACCTTAATACCCCACAGGGGTTTCACGACTTTTGCATATGTAAAAAAAAAATTTTTTTCCCTAAAATGCTTGTTTTCCCAAAAATTTTACATTTTTAACCCCTTCAGGACCAAGCCCATTTTGGCCTTAAGGACCAGAGCGTTTTTTGCACATCTGACCACTGTCACTTTAAACATTAATAACTCTGGAATGCTTTTAGTTATCATTCTGATTCCGAGATTGTTTTTTCGTGACATGTTCTACTTTAACATGGTGGTAAATTTTTGTGGTAACTTGCATCCTTTCCTTGTGAAGAATCCTAAAATTTGATGAAAAATTAGAAAATTTTGCATTTTTCTAACTTTGAAGCTCTCTGTATATTACAAATAAAAAAAATTTTTATTCACATATACAATATGTCTACTTTATGTTTGCATCATAAAAGTGACAAGTTTTTACTTTTGGAAGACACCAGAGGGCTTCAAAGTTCAGCAGCAATTTTCCAATTTTTCACAAAATTTTCAAACTCACTATTTTTCAGGGACCAGTTCAGGTTTGAAGTGGATTTGAAGGGTCTTCATATTAGAAATACCCCACAAAAGACCCCATTATAAAAACTGCACCCCCCAAAGTATTCAAAATGACATTCAGTCATCATTTTAACCCTTTACGTGTTTCACAGGAATAGAAGCAAAGTGAAGGAGAAAATTCACAATCTTCATTTTTTACACTCGCATGTTCTTGTAGACCCAATTTTTGAATTTTTACAAGGGGTAAAAGGAGAAAATGTATACTTATATTTGTAGCCCGATTTCTCTCGAGTAAGCACATACCTCATATGTCTATGTAAAGTGTTCGTCGGGCGCAGTAGAGGGCTCAGAAGGGAAAGAGCGATAAGGGAATTTTGGAGAGTACGTTTTTCTGAAATGGTTTTTGGGGGGCATGTTGCATTTAGGAAGCCCCTATGGTGCCAGAACAGCAAAAAACCCTCACATGGCATACCATTTTGGAAACTAGACCCCTTGAGGAACATAACAAGGAATAAAGTGAGCCTTAATACCCCACAGGTGTTTCACGACTTTTGCATATGTAAAAAAAAAATTTTTTTTTTTCACTAAAATGTGTGTTTTCCCCCAAATTTCACATTTTTCCAAGGGTTAATAGCAGGAAATACCCCCCAATATTTGTAACCCCTTCTCTTCTGAGTATGGAGGTATCCCATAAGTTGACCTGAAGTGCACTATGGGCGAACTACAATGCTCAGAAGAGAAGGAGTCATATTTGGCTTTTTGAGAGCAAATTTTGCTCGGGGGGCATGCCGCATTTAGGAAGCCCCTATGGTGCCAGAACAGCAAAAAAAAAAAACACATGGCATACCATTTTGGAAACTAGACCCCTTGAGGAATGTAATAAGGAATAAAGTGAGCCTTATTACCCCACAGGTGTTTCGCGACTTTTGCATATGTAAAAAAAAAAAAATAATTTCCACTAAAATGTGTGTTTCCCCCCAAATTTCACATTTTTGCAAGGGTTAATAGCAGGAAATACCCCCCAATATTTGTAACCCCTTCTCTTCTGAGTATGGAGGTACCCCATAAGTTGACCTGAAGTGCACTATGGGCGAACTACAATGCTCAGAAGAGAAGGAGTCATATTTGGCTTTTTGAGAGCAAATTTTGCTCGGGGGGCATATCGCATTTAGGAAGCCCCTCTGGTGCCAGAACAGCAAAAAAAAACACATGGCATACCATTTTGGAAACGAGACCCCTTGAGGAACGTAACAAGGGGTACAGTGAGCATTTGCCCCCCACTGGTGTCTGACATCTTTGGAACAGTGGGCTGTACAAGTTTTCATTTTCACGGACCACTGTTCCAAAGATCCGTCAGACACATGTGGGGGGTAAATTCTCACTGCACCCCTCATTACATTCCGTGAGGGGTGTCGTTTCTGAAATGGGGTCACATGTGGGGTTTTGTTTTTTTTGCGTTTGTCAAAACTGCTGTAACAATCAGCCACCCCTGTGCAAATCACCTCAAATGTACATGGTGCGCTCTCCCTTCTGGGCCTTGTTGTGCGCCCCCAGAGCACTTTGCGCTCACATATGGGGTATCTCTGTAGTCGGTAGAAATTGCGTTACAAATTTTGGGGGGCTTTTTTCCCTTTTACCTCTTGTGAAAATGTAAAGTATAGGGCAACATCAGCATGTTAGTGTAAAAAATTTAATTTTTTTACACTAACATTCTGGTGTAGACCCCAACATTTCCTTTTCATGAAGGGTTAAAGAAGAAAAAGCCCCCCAAACCTTGTAACGCAATTTCTCCCGAGTACGGCGATACCCCATATGTCGCCTTGAAATACGACAGGGCTCCAAAGTGAGAGCGCCGTGCGCATTTGAGGCCTAAATTAGGGATTTGCATAGGGGTGGACATAGGGGTATTCTACGCCAGTGATTCCCAAACAGGGTGCCTCCAGTTGTTGCAAAACTCCCAGCATGTGTGGACAGTCAACGGCTGTCCGGCAATACTGGGAGTTGTTGTTTTTCAACAGCTGGAGGCTCTGCTTTGGAAACAGTGGCGTACCGGACGTTCTTATTGAGGGAGGGGGGCTGTGTAGGGGTATGTGTATATGTAGTGTTTTTAACTTTTTATTTTATTTTGTGTTAGTGTAGTGTAGTGTTTTTAGGGTACAGTCACATGGGCGGGGGATTACAGCGAGTTTCCCGGCGCAAAATTTGCTGCATCTCAAGATGCGAGAAACCCACTGTAAAAGCCTTGCCCATGTGAATGTACCCTGTACATTCACAGGGGGGGGGGGTGCACCAGCTGTTGCAAAACCACAACTCCCAGCATGCATGGTCTGTTAGTGCATGCTGGGAGTTATAGTTTTGCAACAGCTGGAGGCACACAGGTTAGGAAACACTGAGTTAGAAACAGACAATGTTTCCCAACCAGTGTGTCTCCAGTTGTTGCAAAACTACAACTCCCAGCATGCCCAGACAGCTGAAGGGCATGCTGGGAGTTGTAGTTCGGCAACATCTGAAGGGCCAGATGTTGCTGAACTAAAACTCCCAGCATGCCTGGACAGTCAGTGCATACTGGGAGTTGTAGTTTTGCAACAGCTGGAAGAGCACAGATTGGAGACCATTATACAATGGTCTCCAAACTGGGGCCCTCCAGATGTTGCAAAACTACAACTCCCAGCATGCATGGTCTGTTAGTGCATGCTGGGAGTTATAGTTTTGCAACAGCTGGAGGCACACAGGTTAGGAAACACTGAGTTAGAAACAATGTTTCCCAACCAGTGTGTCTCCAGTTGTTGCAAAACTACAACTCCCAGCATGCCCAGACAGCTGAAGGGCATGCTGGGAGTTGTAGTTCGGCAACATCTGAAGGGCCAGATGTTGCTGAACTAAAACTCCCAGCATGCCTGGACAGTCAGTGCATGCTGGGAGTTGTAGTTTTGCAACAGCTGGAAGAGCACAGATTGGAGACCATTATACAATGGTCTCCAAACTGGGGCCCTCCAGATGTTGCAAAACTACAACTCCCAGCATGCATGGTCTGTTAGTGCATGCTGGGAGTTATAGTTTTGCAACAGCTGGAGGCACACAGGTTAGGAAACACTGAGTTAGAAACAATGTTTCCCAACCAGTGTGTCTTCAGTTGTTGCAAAACTACAACTCCCAGCATGCCCAGACAGCTGAAGGGCATGCTGGGAGTTGTAGTTCGGCAACATCTGAAGGGCCAGATGTTGCTGAACTAAAACTCCCAGCATGCCTGGACAGTCAGTGCATGCTGGGAGTTGTAGTTTTGCAACAGCTGGAAGAGCACAGATTGGAGACCATTATACAATGGTCTCCAAACTGGGGCCCTCCAGATGTTGCAAAACTACAACTCCCAGCATGCCCAGACAGCCAAAGGAGCTGGGAGTTGTAGTTTGCAGACTCCTAGAAGCAGCAGTGAAGATCTTCACTGCTGCTTCTGAGGACCATATACTTACCTGCCGGTCCCGTCGCTGCTCGTCCACGTGGCCGAACCTGCCGCTGCTCCTCGGTCCCGCCAGGTAAGGCCGCCGGTCCCCTGATGTTCCCCCCCTATGCCGCAGGATCCCGCGAGCCCCCGCAGCCATCGTCCCCCGTTCTGCCCGACTTCCAGGGGCGGGCAGTGCGGGGGATCTGAACTTTCACCCCAGATCACTGTGATTGGTCCAAAGGGACCAATCACAGTGATCGATGAACAGGACCATCAATGGATGGTCCTGGGGGGTGAAGCAGAAGTTGTCCCTGCTGGAAACATTGGGACTTCTGCCAGTTAACCCGTGCGATGCTGCGCATCGCTGGGTTAACTGAATGTCATTTATAAATGCCGGGATGCGCGAACGCACTGCACAACCCGGCGTTTATATATGACATTCTGCGGGAAGGGGTTAAAAAGAGTAATAGCAGAAAATACCCCCATAATTTGAAGCCCAATTTCTCCCGATTCAGAAAACACCCCATATGGGGGTGAAAAGTGCTCTGCTGGCGCACTACAGGTCTCAGAAGAGAAGGAGTCACATTTGGCTTTTTCAAAGCAAATTTTGCTCTGGGGGCATGCCGCATTTAGGAAGCCCCTATGGTGCCAGAACAGCAAAAAAAAAAAAAAACACATGGCATACTATTTTGGAAACTAGATCCCTCGGGGAATGTAACAAGGGGTAAAGTGAACCTTAATACCCTACAGGTGTTTCACGACTTTTGCATATGTAAAAAAAAATGTTTTTTTTACCTAAAATGCTTGTTTTCCCAAAAAATTTACATTTTTTTCAAAGGGTAAAAGCCGAAAATACCCCCCAAAATTTGTAATACAATTTCTCCCGAGTATGGCGATACCCCATATTTGACCCTAAAGTGTTGCCTTGAAATACGACAGGGCTGCAAAGTGAGAGCGCCATGCGCATTTGAGGCCTAAATTAGGGACTTATATAAGGGTGGACATAGAGGTATTCTACGCCAGTGATTCCCAAACAGGGTGCCTCCAGCTGTTTTAAAACTGCCAGCACACCTGGACAGTCAGTGGCTGTCTGGTAATACTGGGAGTAGTTGTTTTGCAACAGCTGGAGGCTCCATTTTGGAAACAGTGGCGTACCAGATGTTTTTCATTTTTATTGGGGAGGGTAGGGGGGCTGTGTAGGGGTATGTGTATATGTAGTGCTTTTTACTTTTTTATTTTATTTTGTTTTAGTGTAGTGTAGTGTAGTGTTTTTAGGGTACAGTCACACGGGCGGGGGTTCACAGTAGTTTCTCGCTGGCAGTTTGAGCTGCAGCAGAAAATTTGCCACAGCTCAAATTTGCAGCCAGATACTTACTTTAAACCTCCGCCCATGTGAGTGTACCCTGTACATTCACATTGGGGGGGGGGGGGGGGGGGGCGACGACATCCAGCTGTTGCAAAACTACAACTCCCAGCATGCGCTGACAGACTGTGCATGCTGAGAGTTCTAGTTTTGTAACAGCTGTAGGCACACTGGTTATGTATCACTGAGTTTGTGACCTAACTCAGTGTTTCACAACCAGTGAGCCTCTAGCTGTTGCAAAACTACAGCTCCGAGCATGTACGGTCTATCAGTGCATGCTGGGAGTTGTAGTTTTGCAACAGCTGGAGGCACACTGGTTGTGAAACACCGAGTTTGGTAACAAACTCAGTGTTTTGCAACCAGTGTGCCTTCAGTTGTTGCAAAAGCTACAACCCCCGGCATGTACGGACAGCGGAAGGGCATGCTAAGACTTGTAGTTATGCAACAGCTGGAAGCATACTACTTTGGCTGGGGATGCTGGGGATTGTAGGAAGGGCATGCTGGGACTTGTAGTTGTGCAACAGCTGGAGACACACTGGTTTGCTACTTAACTCAGAGTTTCACAACCAGTGTGCCTTCAGCTGTTGCAAAACTACAACTCTCAGCAGTCACCGACAGTTAACAGGCATGCTGGCAGTTGTAGTTATGCAACCAGCAGATGCACCACTACAACTCCCAGCATGCACTTTGGCTGTTTGTGCAAGCTGGGAGTTGTAGTTATACAACAGCTGAAGGTATACTTTTCCATAGAAAAAATGTGCCTCCATCTGTTGCAAAACTATAAGTCCCAGCATGCCCATAAGGGAATGCTGGGAGTTGTGGTGGTCTGCCTCCTGCTGTTGCATAACTACAGCTCCCAGCATGTTGCTCACCTTCTACTGCTGCAAGCCGCCACTTCAGGTCAGTCCCTCGCCGCCGCCGCTCCTGGGGCCCCGATCCCAACAGGGACGCCGGGGATCGGGGTCCCCAGTTGCTGGGGTCCACTTCCCGCTCTCGTCCTCCGGAAGAGGGGCGGAGCGGGTTGCGGGAGTGACACAAGCAGCAGGTGCCCTGATTGGTCGGCCAATAAACGGCCAACGAATCAGGGCGATCGTGAGGTGGCACCAGTGCCACCTCACCCCTGCTGGCTATGGCTGTTCGGGGCCGTCAGAGACCGCCACAGATCGCTGAGCTGAATTGTCCAGCGATCCATCGCCGACATGTCCAGCGACCCCCCTGAGCGATATGCCGTGATGCCTGCTGAACGATTTGGGGTTGGGGACCGGATTTCCCACGGGCGTACTCATACGTCCTGCGTCCTTAAGGACTCGGAATGCAGGGCGTATGAATACGCCCTGTGTCCTTAACAGGTTAACCAGTAAGATTTTGAGTGATGTTTGGCCCATTTACTGCATTTTGGTGATATTGGTTTCAGTATACAGGATTTGGTCAGTAACAGTACAATGGTAATATATATATATATATATATATATATATATATATATATATATATATATATATATATATAGTTAGTTAGTTAGTTAGAATATTTCCTCCTTTTATTCCATTTTATTTGCTAATTATATGATTAATTCAGAGACACATTTCTTTACCATGCAAAATGGTCTTATCTATGTTAATTTTTGTCCCAGCCCATCCCGGCCTCACAGCCAAATTTGGCTACTGGCTACCATTCTGAAGAGCTTAGTGGCTAAGCATTGCATATCCGCCTATGGTATAAGATAGGTGATCTTCCTGCTGGCACTGAATTATTCCTTATTCCCTTGGCAACATTTTTGTTAGGTCTTTTAACAGGCAGATCCCCCCCAACAACAACAGTCAGCTGATCAGCACAGTATGTACATTTGGAAAGGATTCTTTTCTCTCAGGATAACTCCTTAATAGATAAGCATTTCCCTAATTATTTTATAATCCTAACACCGGACTGGATTTCATACACCAAACATGCTTTTTAATTTTAATAAAATTTGCTGCCTCACTAAACCTATTAGCACTTACAAACAGAGAACATTAAGTGCACAGTAATACTCTGTTATCTTTTGTAATAAGACTATTTCTGCATGAATAGTAAACAAAATGAAAGTATATTTAATTACAAAATTTATTGCAACCTACCATTGAGACAAAAGAGTTTCTAGTGAGGTCACACGTTTCAAAACAAAAACATTAAGAATATTACAAACTTTATTACTGTCCCAAATCTTTGCTTTTACTAGCATCAGTATTTGTTTAGGAGTACTGTAGGCAGTTTTCTAAAAATAAAATTTAAAAAAATCTAAAGCCAATAATATAGTCTTAGTATCTTTTCACCAACACAGCAGTACATGTCGACAATGATATACAGCATGTAACAAAGGAAACATTTGAAATGGTGCTTTCACATACCTCTAAATAACATACATCTTCACAGCCTAAACACCATAATATTCCCAAGTCGACTTATGTTAGGCTGATATTAACTCTTTTTAAAATCACAAATATCCCAGCAATTTTTGTCCTGAATAATAATTTAATAAAAAAAAAATGCCTTAAAGAGATCAATTTCCTTTTTATTGTCTTATAGGCATGAAAGTATAAAACGCAGTAAGAAACATTGTAGTTATCTCTGTTGCCTCACAACATTGGAGTCCTGGGTGGAGAATTGGGATACTGATCCCACCTGGTGATTTAACCACTGGTCATTGTATCTACATGGAAAATAAATGTATAGACAGTAGTACATGAATGTGGTTACCTCCATTTCCTTCTATGAAAGGTAAAGAAACAGCAGATCATTAAAGGAAAATATAATGGGGTAACATTTTTGGGCCCCCCGGCGATCTTTTGTACAGGCCCCCGACTCTCCTCGGGAGAGGTGTGTCACAACCCCCTCCATATATCTCTGGGGAAGAGTCTGAGATTGCCAAATAGCTCTCCCGTAAGATATATGAAGGGGGTGTGTCAGCTGCCACTTTGTGCGGGGCTGTGATGCGCCACTCCCGAGAAGGGCCGGGGTCCTGTACAGAATATCGGAGGGGGTCCAAGTGGTCAGACCTCATGTGATCTAAAACTTATCCCCTATCCTTTGGGAAGACAGCCAGATAATGCTAAGCATGTGGAATGGGAGCCCCTTGATCTTAAAAACAATGAGTGTTCCAGAAAAACAGGACTAAGTAGCCACAGGTCTCTCTGAACTAGCTTCTAGACACTCAATCTCACGCCAAAAAAGTATGCTTAGGTGTTACACAATGGTCCACATTTATCATTGTCTTTAGACAGTTTTTTGTGTCTAAAAAAGGGGCAAAAAAGGAGCAAGCAGGGTTTTTTGCCCCTTTTTGTTTACACATTTCTGCTGATTTTGAGTTGCAATCCACTGATTTTGGCAATAGACATGATATGGAAGGGATTTTTTATTGCACATTTTTGTAATAAGGAGCAAAAAAAGGTGCAATGCCACTGAAAAGTCTCTAAAACTACACCAGCCCAGACATGGTGTAGCTTTTTGGTGTATGTGAAGAATGTGACCTGCACAAAATTTATCAAATGCTCTTTGACCATTTAATAAATTTGGTGCTCCTGCACATTATCAGCACACAAAACAAAAGGTGTAAAAAAATGCTTCACTTACACTACAATGATAAATGTGGGCCAATGTACTCAGGCCACTTGCGCTGGCTTTGAGCGCATTGCTCCCTTCTCCCCTGCTGCCGGCGGGGCTGGGTGTTACATTATGCGCTCCGGCCGCACACTCTTGCCGTGAGCGCATGGTCCCATTACCTGCTGCTGCCGGCGGGGCTGGGACTCGCATTGCGGGACGCGCCCACATGCGAGCCCCAGTCCGTCACTCACCTGGTGCTTCCTCCTGCCCCAGCCTCTGCCTCACTGCTCCGGCGTGCGTGTCCCCATGCCATAGGGTGCACGCACCGGAGCTTTAAGATTTAAAGGGCCAGTGCGCTCATTAGTGTGATTCACCTGTGGCTCATTTATATATTCCTCCACCCTCCTCACTCCCTGCCGGATCTTTGTTGCCTTGAGCCTGAGAAAAAGCATTCCTGTTTCTGCCTTGCCGTGTATCTGATCCTTCTCTTTGTGACCCGACCTTGTTTCTCTGCAGCCTACCAATTGACCACCTGCTACATCCTGACTACACAACAGTGCCGCCTGCCCTGACCTTCTGCTATCCAGACTACGAGCTGCCCTATCCCTCCTGTGCTTCACATCTCCTCAGTCGCCTGTGAGGTCGAGCCATGCCGTGGTAGTGACCTGGGTGCTGCCTGCCGCAGCAAGTCCATCCCGCTTTGCGGTGGGCTCAGGTGAAAACCATCAGAACCTTAGACTCCACTCCCTGGTACGGCCCGAGTCATCTGTCACACAGGTCCAGCGGATCCACATTCACCGGTGTACCTGTCTTCAGAAACGTGAGTGTTACAGTAAGATCCAACCATGGATCCCGCTGAGGTACCCCTGCCTGAAGTTACGGATCTTCCCTCCATTGTGATGCAACAGTTTTTGGCCTTGCAACAGCAGCAGGTACCGCAACCTGGCCCACTCCCACCACCATCTCCTGCAGTGTCTTCTGGCTCCCAGCTACGCCTGCCTTTACCTTCCAAGTATGATGGGGATTCAAAGTCATGCAGAGGATTTGTTACACAGTGCTCCATGCACTTGGAGCTCATGTCTGAGCTGTTTCCGACAGAACGTGTGAAGGTGGCCTTTGTCATTGGCTTACTGTTCGGCAAAGCCCTGTCCTGGGCTACACCCCCTTGGGACCGCGGTAATTCAGTAGCTTCCAACTTAATGGCTTTTCTAACAGAATTTTGCTGTGTCTTTGAGGAACCTGCACGTGCCTCTTCTGCTGAGTCGGCTTTGCTGAACCTATGTCAAGGGAATTCTTCCGTTGGTGACTACGCGGTTCAATTCCGCACTCTAGCCTCAGAACTAGCATGGAATGATGAGGCCTTGTGTGCCACATTCAAAAAAGGACTAGCTAGCAGGAATAAAGATGCTCTTGCTACACGTGATCCTCCTTCTCCTCTGACTGAACTTATCCACCTGGCCACACGTATTGATGTGCATTTTGCTGAGAGGCAGGAAGAATTACGCTTAGAGATGGCACCTGCCCGAACACGGAGATGTCCTCGCCTGGCACCTGTGTTTCAATGTTAACCTCTAAAGTGTCCCGCACCTCATGCTGAAGAGGCTATGAAAGTGTTGTCGTTCCCATCTTACGCAACAGGAGAGATTACGACGACGCAGTGAGAATTTGTGCTTGTATTGTGCTAGCCCCGAACACTTCCTCAAAGACTGTTCTGTTCGTCCACAGTATCCGGGAAAATGCTTGCACCTAGGGCACATAGGAGAGGCATCCCCAGGTGTGAATACCACCTCTCATCACTTAACTATTTCAGTACAAGTTTTCACTTCTGCCAAGTTTTTCTTCAGAGCTACAACATTTTTGGATTCAGGATCAGCAGGTGACTTTATTGATGCTTCTTTGCTCCACAAGTATCATCTTCCTGTCACTCACCTTGTTTATCTCCTCTGTTAATGGACAAAATCTGGACTGAATGGTTCACTTCCATACTGAATCTTTTGTCATGCAAGTGGGTGTATTGCATAAAGAAGAGATTGAATTCTATGTTCGTCCACACTGTACTTCAGAGATTCTTCTTGGCCTTCCTTGGCTGCAACGTCATTCTCCGCAACTGGATTGGAGAACTGGAGAGTTTATTTGTTGGGGACAATCCTGTCAAAATCTTTGCCTCCAACCAGTTCTGCGTAAAGTTGTTTCTTGCTTTCCTCCTTTACCTGGCCTACCACCACCTCACCAAGATTTCTCTGATGTTTTCTGCAAGAAACAGGCTGAGTCTCAGCCTCCACATTGTCCTTACGACTGCCCTATTGATCTTGTGGCTGGTGCCACTCCTCCTCTTGGAAGGCTATACCCTCTATCTGTTCCTGAGACCAAAGCAATATCCAGGAGAATCTCCAAAATGGATTTATCTGTAAGTCCTCTTCTCCTGCTGGAGCTGGTTTTTTTCTTTGTAGGGATGAAGGATGACTCACTCCGTCCATGCATTGACTACAGGGGACTTAACAAAATCACTGTTAAGAACCGTTACCCTCTACCTCTCATCTCAGAACTTTTTGACCGTCTACGTGGTGCCAAGGTCTTCTTCAAATTGGATTTACGGGGAGCGGATAACCTCATTCGTATCCATAAGGGAGATGAGTGGAAAACGGTCTTCAATACTCGTGATGGACATTTTGAGTATCTTGTAATGCCATTTGGTCTCTTCAATGCTCCAGACATTTTTCAAGAGTTTGTCAATGATATCTTCTGTGATCTTCTCTACACCTGTGTTGTCGTATACCTAGATGACATCCTGATCTTCTCTTCCAACATAGAGGAACATCATACTCATGTTTGTCTATTTCTTCAGCGACTACAGAAGAATCATCTCTACGCCAAACTGGGGAAATGCCTGTTCAAGAAATCTAGCCTTCCGTTTCTTGGCTACATCATCTCTCTCATCAGGGCCTGCAGATGGATCCAGATAAATTGTCTGCAGTATTGGATTGGCCTCCTCCTTCGGGCCTACGTGCTATTCAATGCTTTCTTGGGTTGGCAAACTATTATCGTCAATTTATCCTACATTTTTCACCTTTGGTTGCTCCAATTGTGGCCCTCACTAAGAAGGCATCTAATCCTAAGTCTTGGCCTCAAGAGGCTGAAGAGGTCTTCTCCCATTTAAAGTCTGCGGTGGCCTCTGTTCCCTTGCTTACAAGACCAGATCCAGAGAGGCCCTTTGCTTTGGAGGTTGATGCTTCATCTATTGGAGCGAGTGCCATTCTTACTCAGAAAAACGCCAAGGGCAATACTTTTACTTGTGGGTTCTTCACCAAGACCTTCTCTCCTGCTGAGAGGAATTACTCCATTGGACATCGTGAACTCCTCGCTATCAAGCTAGCTTTGGAGGAATGGCGACATTTATTGGAAGGTCCAACGGACAGGTGGAGAGGGTTAATCAAATCCTAGAGACTTTTCTTCGGCATTTTGTTTCAACTCGCCAAGACGATTGGGTCGACCTTCTTCCCTGGGCTGAATTCTCATATAATTATAAGGATTCCGAATCCACGAGGTTGTCTCCCTTTTTTGTTGTCTATGGACTCAATCCCGTCCTCCTCTTCCTCTCCCAGTCTCCTCCGGTGTGCCTGCTGTTGATGAGCTGATCTGTGACTTCTCTACCATCTGGCAACAGACCCGACAGTTGCTATCTCAGGCTTCTTCAAGCATGGAGGCACAAGCGGATAAAAGTAGAAGACTTCCTCCGTCCTTCTCACCTGGTGACATGGTATGGCTTTCATCCAAGTACATCTGCTTCAAGATCCCCTGTAACAAGCTTGGTCCTCGCTACCTTGTTCCCGTCCAGATTCTACAAAAAAACAACCCTGTCTCCTACAAACTCTGTCTACCTGCTACGTTACATATTCTTTCGTAGTCTCTCATAGTCTCTCCTCAAGTCTCTTGTCATAAATCTGTTTACTCAGAAGAATCTTGTCCCCATACATGTCTCTGGCACTTCCTACATATTCAAGGTGAAAGAGATTCTTGCTACAAAGTCTGTGAGAGGTAAACATTTTTTTTTTTTGACTGGGAGGGTTACAGTCCTGAGGAGAGATCTTGGGAGCCTGAGCAGAATATCCTGCACCATGACCTTCTCAGAAGTTTTCTTGTGCTGGCCTTGAGTTCATTGCACCCCTCTCCCCTGCTGCTGGCGGGGCTGGGTGTTGAGTTATGCGCTTTTCGGCCACACACGCTGGCCATGATCGCATGGTCCCGTTACCTGCTGCTGCTGGCTGGGCTGGGACTCGCATCGTGGGACGTGCCCGCATGCGAGCCCCAGTCCGTCACTCACCTGGTGCTTCTCCTGCCCAAGCCTCTGCCTCACTGCTCCGGCATGCGTGTCCCTGTCTGCTAGGGCGCACGCGCCGGAGCTTTAAAAGTTAAAGGGCCAGTGTGCTCAATAGTGTGATTCACCTGTGGCTCATTTATATATTCCTCCACCCTCTTCACTCCCCTGCAGGATCTTTGTTGCCTTGAGCCTGAGAGAAGCTTTCCTGTTTCGGCCTTGCCATGTATCTGATCCTTCGCTTTGTGACCCGACCTTGTTTCTCTGCTGCCTGCCTATTGACCTCTTGCTATGTCCTGACTATGCAACTTTGCCACCTGCCCTGACCTTCTGGTATCCAGACTACGAGCTGCCTTATCCCTCCTGTGCCTCACATCTCATCAGCCACCTGTGTGGTCGATCCATGCCGGGGTAGTGAACTGGGTGCCGCCTGCCTCAGCAAGTCCATCCCGCTTTGCAGCAGGTTCTGGTGAAAACCAGCGGCAACTTAGACTCTACTCCCTGGTACAGTCCGAGTCATCTGCCACACAGGTCCAGCGGATCCACATCCACCGGTATTCCTGTCTTCTTAAATGTGAGTGTTACACTGGGATTAGCATTGCAGGACGTGCCCACATGCGAATCCCAGCCCGTCACTTACCATGGTCCTCTGCCGCCTCCTCCACTGTGTCTCAGCTCTGAAATTTAAAGGGCCAGTGCGCCCATAATTATGTATGTGCAACACCTGACACTACTCTATAAGTCCCTGCGCTTCCCACACTTCCCTGCCGAATCTTCAGTGCCCCTAGCCTGAGATTAAGCGTTCCTATTGTCTGTTGCCTTGCCCGTGTATTTGACCCATCCGCATTGTTATTTGACTACGTACCTTTGCCATCTGCCCTGACCTTCTGCTAAGTCTGACTACGTCTGTGCCTCATCCTTCTGTACCTTGTCTTGCCCAGTTACCTGTGTGGTTTGGGTTCTGCTGCCCGATAATCTGGATTTCGTCTCTATAGTGGCTCGCCAGTCGCAGCAGTTGGCCCAGCAGGCACAACAGTTAAACAAATTGTCCGCCATAATGGAACATTTGCTATCTGCTCAACAACAGCCGCAGCAGCCACAGCCTCCTCCTGCTCCAGTGTTGCCTCTCGCTCCTGCAGTTGTCTCGGGATCTAAGCTCCGTTTGTCTCTTCCTGAGAAGTATGAGGGGGATCCCAAGTCTTGCCATGGATTCGTGACACAGTGCTCCATGCACGTAGAACTAATTGCGGAACAGTTTCCTTTGTCCTTTGTCCTCACTCTCTTAATGGGAAGGGCCCTGGCCTGGCAACCCTACTATTGGATCGCAGTGATCCACTCACTTCTAATCTCCAGGCTTTTCTGTCAGAATTCTGAGGAGTCTTTGAAGAACCTGCACGAGCTTCCTCCGCTGAGACGGCTTTGTTGAGTCTTTCTCTGGGCAACTCTTCTGTGGGCGAGTATGCCATCTTATTCCGTACCCTGGCATCAGAGTTATCCTGGAACAATGAAGCTCTTTGTGCCACCTTCAAGAGAGGACTTTTAAGCCATATCAAGGATGTTCTTGCTGCCCAGGAATTTTCCACCACCCTAAATGAACTCATACAGTTGGCGTCTTGGATTGATATTCGTTTCTCTGAATGACGTGAGGAACTACGTCAAGAAAGGGAGTCTGCAAAACCTCAGTGCTTTCCTCATCTGGCACCCATCTTCCAGCAACCACCGCAACCTTCTACGTTTTTTTTTTTTTTTTTCAGATATATATATATTTTTTGTTTCACAGATTAACATCAATAATACCAAAAAACATACAGTAAAAAAGCAAATACAATACAAATGTTCCACTCCCATCATTCCCCCCCACCTCTCCCCCCCACCCTTCCCCCCCGTAAACCCTCTTTTCCAACCGCCTCAGCTACCCCTCCCACTCCCTCCACTCTGCACGATCTTCTTTCCTTTCTTTGTTCCCTTACTGCTTATTAATTCATAGATTTTAATTTTTTCCACCACATTATTCCATTCCTTTTTATTGGTGCCATTAGGCGAGAGCCATTTTCTAAGAATACATATTCTTGTTATACCTAACAGCTTATTAATTATTTGTTTATATTTACTTTGGCTGAAGCCCAATCCCATTATTGCAGTTCTGGCATTATAGTTTAATTTCACCCTCAGCTGTTGCTCTATCTTAATATAAATCTCTGTCCATAATTTCTGTATTAACGGACAGTCCCAGATCATGTGAATCAGATCAGCCTCTCCACCTTTACATTTTGGGCAGTCCGCTTCCAACCTTTTTCCTATACTTTGCAGAAATTTTGGGGTGTATGGGAGTCTGTGTATTAATTTTATCAATGAGATTTTATGATTCTGATTTATTGAGCTACAGTTTATGTTATGGAAAACTTCTTCCCAATCTTTACTAATAGGTCCAACTTCCAGAGCCCATTTGTCCTTTCTTTTTGTTCCCAAACTATTAAGTACTGATTTTACCAACCCTCTATAAATCTTCCCCATGATTTTTCTTTTATTCCCTTGAATGTTAAAAATATAGTCCATGAGTACATGTGACTCTATTTCCCACCTCAGGTTATTTCTATCTTTTTCCCAAGCCTTACGAACCTGTATGTATTCAAAAAAAATATTTCTTCTAATCTTGTGATTCTCCACCAGTGTTTCCCATTCTATTAAATAATTATAACTAAATTCTTCCCTCTACTAATCCCATATTTTTCCCAATTCACATAGTCCCGTAACTTATATAGTTCTGGGAAATTCACATTTCCCCACACCTTAGTTAAACTTCCCTTTATCCTCAGTGCTTTCCTCAAACTTTCCCAAGTTTTATTAAATAATCTAATTACGGTATGTGTTTTCTACTAAGGTTTGCACCTTTAAATCTCCCATCTTCCACTAATTCGAACACACTCACCCCCGTGAGTTCCCCCATGCTAAAGAACTTTTTTAAAACTTCTACTACTTTTCCCATAAACTCTATTTGTGCAGCTATATAATACCATTTTAGCATAGGAATGCCCATTCCTCCTTCCTTTATGGACGGACTAAACATTTCTGATTTCATACAGGTGCATTTGCGTCCCCATACTAAATAGTTAATTTATTTTTGTAATTTCTTGAAAAATGTATCATTAATCCAGATTGGGGCAGCTCTGATTATGTGTAGAGACATTGGAAGCAGTATCATTTTTACCAGTAGTATCCTATCCGCCATGTTAATGAGTAGTTTATTCCAGACTGTAACTTTATCTCTAATTTTATTTTTTAAGGGAATTAAATTCAGATGTATATAATCTGCGATTTCATTAGAGATTTGTACCCCCAAATAGTCAATATTTCCTCCCTTTTGTACTATGGGAATCCCTGCTATATTTACCTGTCTCCCCTCTTCTAATAGCAATAGTCCTGACTTGCCTCAGTTTATTCTAAATTCCGAAAGCAACCTAAATTCTTCTATCATGTTAATAACCTCAGCCATTTTCCTTTCCTGGTCTTTTATAAATAATAAAATATCATCAGCATATAATAATGTTTTCTCATCCTTCCCTTTGATACCAAACCCTTCAAACCTTTTCGATTCCCTAATCTTCTGTGCCAGGGGTTCGACAAATAAAGCGAATAGCATGGGGGATAGGGGGCATCCCTGTCTCGTTCCCCTTTGCATTATAACTCTACTACTAGTGATTTTGTTATGTTTATTTTTGCCGTTGGGCCATTGTATCAAATCATGACCGACCTCAGGAATTTTCCCCCCAAATTCATGAACTGTAGTACCTTAAAAAGGAACCCCCACTCCACCCTGTCAAATGCTTTCTGTGCATCTAGAGACAGGATGGAGTGGGTCCCCTTCCCTCTTGGGGATTGCATATTTAGATATACTCTTCTAATATTGTTATATATATATTTCTATCTGGGACAAACCCGTTCTGTTCTTCCCCTACCAGTCTGCCAATCAGCACCTGAAGGCGATTGGCCCAAACTTTCGCATAGATTTTTTGATCTGTGTTTAGGAGGGATATCGGCCTGAAAGAGTCAACATCACAGCTATTTTTCCCTTTTTTTGGGATCAGAGTAATTATTGCTTCCAACATTGATTGTGGCATTACGCCTCTCTCTAAGGATTCATTAAAGACTTCAAGCAATAATGTGAGTAGTGGGTCCCCGAATACTCTATATATTTCAAATACCATCCCATCCAATCCTGGTGCGGAATTTTGTGAGAAGGATTTTAATGCTAATCTAAGCTCTTCCAGGCCGATATCCCTGTCCATTTAAATTTTTTCTTCTTCCTTCAAAGCAGGTAAGTCATGTTTTTTTTAAATATTCCTCGATCTTACTCTCTTCTCCCTGAGATTCTTTGGTATAGAGATTTTGGTGATATTTCACCACTATGTTTTCAATCTCATACGGGTCTCTCACTTCATCTCCTGTGCTATTTTTAAGTACATGAATACTTCTATTGTTTTTTTTTTTTTGTGATTTGATCATACCTGTCAGGATTTTATTTGACTTCCCTCTCTCCGCATAGGATTTTTGGTAAGCCGAATAAAATCCTGACAGGTATGATCAAATCACACAAAAAAAACAACAATAGAAGTATTCATGTACTTAAAAATAGCACAGGAGATGAAGTGAGAGACCCGTATGAGATTGAAAACATAGTGGTGAAATATTACCAAAATCTCTATACCAAAGAATCTCAGGGAGAAGAGAGTAAGATCGAGGAATATTAAAAAAAAAACTTTTAAGAATTTTATGGTCCCGCTTTCTCTACCCTCCAAAGAGACTATTTCCGTTCTTGCCTTCCTGGACTCTGGTTCCGCGGGAAACTTTATCGATGCCTCCTAGTACATAGGTATCGTCTACCAGTATCCTGTCTTTTGAAGCCTTTGTACATCTCATCTCATCGGTCAACGGAGATGTCAATGGAGATGTATCTTATTCCGCACAGAACCCTTATATATGCAGGTTGGAGTTCTGCATAAGGAAAAATTGTCCTTCTATGTAATTCCACAGTGTACCTCCACTCTTCTTCTTGGCCTTCCTTGGTTACAACTACATGCCCCGCATCTAGATTGGAAGACTGGAGAAGTACTTAGTTGGGGAACCTACTGCTACAACAACTGTATTCATACTCTTCCATCCAAGTTGGTGTCTCCTTCTACTCCCCTGCCCTGTCTGCCACTGTTCCTTCAGGACTTTGGTGACGTCTTCAGTGAGAAACAAGCTTAAATTTTACCACCCATCGTCCCTACGATTGTCCTATCAACTTATTGCCCAGGACCACACCTCCTCAGGGCTGGATTTACCCTTTGTCTATTCCCGAAACCCAGGCCATGTCTAATTACATCCAAGAAAATCTACAGAAAGTATTTATCAAAAAGTTATCCTCCCCTGCTGGAGCAGGATTCTTCTTCGTGGAAAAAAAGGACGGATCTTTGAGACCTTGCATTGACTACCGTGGCTTGAACAAGATTACTGTCAAGAACCGCTACCCACTTCCTTTGATCTCTGAATTATTTGATTGCCTGTGTGGAGTGAGGGTCTTCTACAAACTGAACCTTCATGGGGCCTATAATTTGATTTGCATATGAGAAGGAGATGAATGGAAGACTGCATTTATCACTCGTGATGGACATTTCAAGTATCTTGTGATGCCATTTTGATTTTGTAATGCTCCAGCAGTCTTCCAGGAGTTTGTCAATTATATTTTTGTGATCTTCTATACTCCTGTGTCATTGTCTACTTGGATGGACCCTTCAAATGGACCCTAGCAAGTTGTTTGCTGTACTGGACTGGCCTCGTCCTTCTGGCCTGAAAGCTATTCAGCACTTTCTCGGCTTTGCCAATTACTTTTGGCAATGTATTCCTCTTTATTCCACCTTGGTAACCCCCATCGTTTCTCTCAACAAGAAGACTGCTAATCAGAAGGTTTGGACTCCAGAGGCTGAAGAAGCTTTCAAACTGATAAAATCTGCCTTCGCTTCTGCTCCAGTTTTGTCAAGACCTGATCCAAGCAAGCCCTTTCTTTTGGAAGTCGACGCTTCTCCTGTTGGAGCTGGTGCAGTTTTAACACAAAAGTCCTCTAATGGAAAAATTGTAACCTGCATTTTTTTCTCTATATAATAATGGTATATAAATTATACCACTGGAGATCGTGAGTTCTTGGCAATAAAGCTGGCTTTGGAAGAATGGCGTCATCTCTTGGAGGGCGCGGTACATCCGGTTACTATTTATTTTGATAACAAAAACTTGCTCTATTTACAGACTCCCCATCGTCTCAACCCTAGGCAGGCTTGTTGGTCTATGTTCTTTTCCAGATTTGACTTCTTCATCCACTTCCGTCCAGCAGAGAAGAATTTACAAGCTGACGCTCTATCCAGGTTCTCTGATGTTCAAGACCAGGAATCCCATCCACAACATATTATTCCTCCTGAACGTCTCATCTCTGCAGCACCAGCAAGTCTTCAACACCTGCCTCCTGGGAAGACTTATGTACATCCCCGTTTAAGACTCCGAGTCTTGAAATGGGGCCATTCCTCTTTTCTGGCCGGTCATTCTGGAACTGGTAAGTCCCTACAGTTCATTTCCATACAATATTGGTGGCTTAGTGTAAAACAGGATGTTGTTGATTTTGTCCATTCCTGTTCGGTCTGTGCTCGGGACAAGACCCCTCGTTCTAAACCTGCAGGTCTTCTACAGCCTTTGCCTGTCCCAGAACTCCCCTGGACCGATATTGCTATGGACTTCATTACTGATCTTCCACCTTCCAGTGGCAATCCAGTCGTCTGGGTGGTAGTGGACAGATTCTCTAAAATGGCTCATTTTGTGCCGCTGCCTGGACTTCCATCTGCACCACAGTTTGCTAAACTTTTCTTTTTAAATCATAAACGTAAGAATCGGTATAAGTGGTCTTACGTAAACCACTTAGTAGAGTATCATACAGCAATAAATATGACAAAAATGAGAAATAGTTTCTCGGGATGTGCAATAAAACATAACTTTTACTGTTATATATTTTTAAAAAGAAGGTACATTTTCTTAGTGTTTATAATGTGACATTGCATAATGACAAAAAATAAAGTTGAGTACACGCTGATCCGGTGTGGCTGGGCCCAGCCACACACAGTACCGCACACAAGATGTTAAAAATCAGTATCAAAACTCAGTATATACCACCAACAACTATACAGCTCCACTTGTTTATCTTAGGTGGGCTATTCTTCTGAGTCAGTTACGACTGTCATTTTGCATATACTATACCTCCCTGAGGACACCTCCAAGATTGGTGGCAGAAACACGTTGTTGGTATATATTGAGTTTTTATACTGTTTTTTAACAGCTTGTGTGCGGTACTGTGTGTGGCTGGGCCCAGCCACACCGAATCAGTGTATACTCAACTTAATTTTTTGCCATTGTGCATTGTCACATTATCAACACTAAGAAAATTTACCTTCTTTTTAAAAATATATAACAGTAAAAGTTATGTTTTATTGCACATCCCTAGAAACTATTTCTCATTTTTGTCATAAACTTTTCTTTTGCCACATCTCCCGTTTACATGGTTTGCCTTCACATATGGAATCCGACCGTGGAGTCCAGTTCGTCTCTAAGCTCTGGCGGGCTCTCTGCTCACTTCTCCAAGTCAAGCTGGATTTTTCCTCAGCCTACCACCCTCAATCCAATGGACAAGTTGAGAAGGTGAATCAAGTCTTGGGAGACTATCTCCGTCATTTAATTTCTGCTCGTCAAGATGACTGGGTCGATTTGCTTCCGTGGGCGGAGTTCTCATACAACCATAAGGATTCTGAATCCACTGGAACTTTCTTCGTAGTCTATGGACTTCATCCTCGCCCCCCTCTTCCTTTATCCTCTTCTTCCGGAGTTCCTGCGGTTGACGAGCAAGTGCAGAATTTTTCCACCATCTGGCAGAAAGCATGTTCCTCTCTTTTGCATGCTATGAGTCGTATCAAGTCTCAAGCTTGTGTCCCCGTCTACTAGGGCATGCATGCTGGAGCGCTAAAGTGTAAAGGGCCAGTACACCCATAATTATGTGGAACACCTGACACTACTCTATAAGTCCCTGCACTTCCCACACTTCCCTGCCGGATCTTCAGTGCCCATAGCCTGAGATTAAGTGTTCCTATTGTCTGTTGCCTTGCACGTGCCCGTGTATTTGACCCTTCCGCTTTGTTATTTGACTACGCACCTTTGCCGCCTGCCCTGACCTTCTGCTAAGTCTTACTATGTCTGTGCCTGATCCTTCTGTAATTTGTCTTGCCCAGTTACCTGTGTGGTCAAGTCGTATCGGGGGGGTAGTGACCTGGGTGTCGCCTGCCACAGCAAGCCCATCCTGCCTTGCAGCGGGCTCTGGGGAAAACCAGCGGCACCTTAGACTCCGCTCCCCGATACAGCCCGGGTAATCTACCACACAGGTTGGAGGATCCACATCCAGCAGCGCTACTAACACTACCGTGAGTGTTACATTAGGAATAGGATTTAGTGAAATAGATCTGGATTTTTATGAAATTGCTTCCAGTGCTGATCTATGATTGGAAATATTGGAACTAGAGAAGAGCAAATAAAACTCATCAGTTGGATTATTTTGCCTGAATCTGCTAAAATAGTGTCAGCCATGTGGAAGAAAAATATACTTCAGGGTATCCCATAATGCAATGCAAACAACTCTCTTTCTGAATTTCTCTGAGAGGCTGGGGACTTTTCCCCTGGAGTACGATGAACTTGTCTCCTCCCCCCTCTCTCTCCCCTCTGCACAAACATTTTTACATTTGCAAAGCATATTGCCTAAATGCATGCTTTAAATAACTCTAAGGCAGCCATGTGAAACTATATGGTGCAAGGACGGAAGAAAAACCTGCATTTTGTGCCAAAAAAATAAAGATTTTTACATTCTCACAGCTTTGTAAAAAATCTGCTTTGTAAGCAAAGTACATGCTTTTTATAACCCTAAAGCAGCCATGTGGAAACTATATGGTGCAAATACACAATAAATAAGTTCATGAAATGAGCAAAGAGAAACCATTTTGCATATAAATACCGTATATACTCGAGTATAAGCCGAGTTTTTCAGCACGATATTTTGTGCTGAAAAAGTCCCCCTCGGCTTATACTCGAGTGAAAAAATCGCTGGCATGCTGGTGGGGGTCGCGAGGGGGATGGGCCAGGCTGTCCATCGCGCCCAACTACGCTGCAGGGACCGTCTGTATTCCAGTGGGGAGGGTGAGCCAGTCCGGGCCATCCATCTTGACTGGAAGGCCATCTTCAGCGCTCCAGGCCAGCCCCGGACTAGTGACGCTGCATTGACGCAGCCACACGGGGACGTCCGTGTGCAGCAGACGTCCATGATGTGAGGGGCATCCCTGCGCACGGACGTTCCTCCGCAGCGTCATCAATGCAGCATCACTAGTACGGGGCAGGCCCGGAGCGGAGAAGAGGGCCTCCCGGTCAAGATAGACAACCCGGACCGACTCAACTCTCCCCTTGGAATTTGGACGGTCCCCAGAGCTTAGATGGGCCACGATGGATGGTTGCTAGGGAAGGACCAACAGAGCTACAACTGGGGAAGTGAGTAGAGAACAAGAGAGGGGGGTATGCATGATGACGAAGGTCTAGATGGTGACAGGGGGGTGAGGGGGGTCTAGATGATGACAGGGGGGGATAATGGGAGTCTGGATGATAACAGGGGGTCAGGATGATAACAGGCGGTTGGGATGATGATATAGGGGGTCCGGATGGTGACGGGGGGAGATGATGTATTTTCCCTCCAGGCTTATACTTGAATCAATACGTTTTTCCCAGGTTTTTGGGGTGAAATTAGAGGCCTCAGCTTATATTCGGGCCGGCTTATACTCGAGTATATACAGTAATAGTTTAGCACCTTGTAGTGCTTGTCAATGTGCATGGAAATGCTCTTCTTAAAGACTACAAGCTGTCTGCATCTTGTCTCTGCTCTAAGGCTCAGAATGGAGATAACTACACCTTCCTCCCCCTCCCCTCAGATATTTTGGTCCTTTTCTTTGATGGACCAAAAAGGTTAGATTTTCAGGGCTTGTTTGCAAAATTCAAAGACTGAGACCCTTAGTGGCCATTTTTTTTAAACCTTTTTTTTACATCTTTAACAATTACATTTTTAATGAAGTATATTAGGAAAATGCTTAGTTTTTAAGGAAGTATTCAATGGAAAATAAGTTTTTTCTAACGACAGTAACGCTTTAAGAGTAGGATCACACAAGCACAGTAGTTGTATGTAAAGCAGCACTGCAGAGAGTGTTCTGGATCTGTTCTATCAGTGCAAATCTGGTCCATTGCAAGTCAAGAATGCCAGTTGCCTTAACTTTGCTTTAAAGAGCAGCTGTCATGAACTTTTTGACCTAACACCAGTAAGCCTAATGGGGTTTGGAATTGTAAAGCAACTTTACCATTCCTTCCTTTATAGCTGCTTTGATCATCCTAAACAATGTTTATTTTGATTATTTCGGCAGTCACTGACGCAGCAGAGCAGACTTAGTGGAATATAGTGGAACTGATGTCAGAACAGCAAAGCCAAGTAGGCTACAGGTGCAGCTGGATGGAACAAGCTTCCTTGCAGATAGGGGCACGGGAGACAGACCAAATTCATACACAGGAGAGACAAAAAAGGATCCAGGTGTATGGGATAAGGTGAAGGCAGAGTACAGAAGGCAGGCTACAGTCAGGAATCACGGATCGGCAGTCAGAATACAGAGACCTTAGCTGTGAATAAACTACACTATTGCTCAAGGAACAAGGTAGTGCAGAGTTATATAAGCAGAGCCTGGCAGGAATTGGAGGGAGATCCATTAGAGAGTGCACACTAGTCCAGGCCAGTGCTCATGCACAACCTCTAGAGGGCAGAGAGGTAATGGGCAGCAATGGCTGAAGCAGCAGGAAAGAGTCCATATGAGGAATGCCAGAATGCACAGCAGACATGGCACAGAAAATGTTGACTGATCCTGGTAAGAACCAGAACACATAGTATGCTGGTGGCTGCCAACAAGTGGCATCACAGTCTCAGATTATGATTAATTTGATCTTCATGTTGATGTGGCTCACATGGAGAACCTGTTAATACATTTTGGTATGAAACAGTTTGGCTACTGTTCATTTTGTTCCTTTCTACCCCATTCACATCTTTAGGCAAATATACCCTGTTGACTTAGTCTACCCCCGTGTTTCTATTAACCCCTTCATGACCCAGCCCATTTTCACCTTCAGGACCTGGGCATTTTTTGAAAATCTGACCACTGTCACTTTAAACATTAATAACTCTGGAATGCTTTTTCTTATCATTCTGATTCCGAGATTATTTTTTCGTAACATATTCTACTTTATGTTATTGGTAAAATTTCACTGATATTTGCATCCTTTCTTGGTAAAAAATCTAAAAATTTCATGAAAATTTAGAAAATTTAGCATTTTTCTAACTTTGAAAGTCTCTGCTTGAAAGGAAAATGGATATTCCAAATAAATTACATATTGATTCACATATACAATATGTCTACTTTATGTTTGCATCAAAAATTTTACAAGTTTTTACTTTTGGAAGACACCAGAGGGCTTCAAAGTTCCGCAGCAATTTTCCAATTTTTCTCAAGATTTTCAAAATCGTACTTTTTCAGGGCCCAGTTCAGGTTGGAAGTGGATTTTAAGGGTCTTCATATTAGAAATACCCCATAAATGACCCCATTATAAAAACTGCAACCCCCAAAGTATTCAAAATGACATTCAGTAAGTGTTTTAACCCTTTAGGTGTTTCACAGGAATATAATTAACCAAACCCCAAGGCCGTAGGTTAATTATATTGTTTTGGCCTCATAGCCCCCTTTTTGGGTCATTTTGTAGTTTTTGGTTTCACAGGAATAGCAGCAAAGTGAAGGAGAAAATTCTAAATCTTCATTTTTTACACTCGCATGTTCTTGTAGACCCAATTTTTGAATTTTTACAAGGGGTAAAAGGAGAGAAATCACCCTATAATTTGTAACCCAATTTCTCTCGAGTAAGGAAATACCTCATATGCGTGGCGCAGTAGAGGGCTCAGAAGGGAAGGAGCGACAATGGGATTTTGGAGAGTGAGTTTTTCTGAAAGGGTTTTTGGGGGGCATGTCCCATTTAGGAAGCCCCTATGGTGCCAGAACAGTGGACCCCCCCACATGTGACCACATTTTGGAAACTACACCCCTCATGGAATTTAATAAGGGGTGCAGTGAGCATTTACACCCCACAGGCGTTTGACAGATATTTGAAACAGTGGACTGTGCAAATGAAAAATTTTATTTTTCATTTTCACAGACCACTGTTCCAAAAATCTGTCATACGCCAGTGAGGTGTAAATTCTCACTGCACCCCTTATTACATTCCGTGAGGGGTGTAGTTTCCAAAATGGGGTCACATATGGATATTTATTGTTTTGCGTTTGTCAGAACTGCTGTAACAATCAGCCACCCCTGTGAAAATCACCTCAAATGTACATGGTGCACTCTCCCTTCTGGGCCTTGTTGTGCGCCCCCAGAGCACTTTGTGCCCACATATGGGGTATCTCCGTACTCGGGAGAAATTGCATTACAAATTTAGAGGGTCTTTTTTCCCTTTTACCGCTTGTGAAAATGAAAAGTATAGGGCAACACCAAATGTATTTTTTTACACTAACATGCTGGTGTAGACCCCAACTTCACCTTTTCATAAGGGGTTAAAGAAGAAAAAGCCCCCCAAAATTTGTAAGGCAATTTCTCCCGAGTACGGCGATACCCCATATGTGTCCCAAAACTGTCGCCCTGAAATACGACAGGGCTCGAAAGTGAGAGAGCGCCATGCGCATTTGAGGCCTAAATTAGGGATTTGCATAGGGGTGGACATAGGGGTATTCTATGCCAATGATTCCCAAACAGGGTGCCTCCAGCTGTTGCAAAACTCCCAGCATGCCTGGACAGTCAATGGCTGTCCGGCAATACTGGGAGTTGTTATTTTGCAACAGCTGGAGGCTCCATTTTGGAAACAGTAGCGTACCAGACGGTTTTCATTTTTTGGGGGAGGGGGGCTGTGTAGGGGTATGTGTATATGTAGTGTTTTTTACTTTTTATTTTAGGTTAGTGTAGTGTTTTTAGGGTACAGTCACATGGGCAGAGGTTCACAGCAAGTTTGCCGCTGGAAGTTTGAGCTGCAGCGCAAAATTTGCGCCATCTCAAACTTGCAGCACTCACTGTAAACCTCCGTCCATGTGAGTGTACCCTGTACATTCACATTGGGGGGAGGGGGCAAACATCCAGCTGTTGCAAACTCCGAGCATGCCCTTTGGCTGTCCGTGCATGCTGGGAGTTGTAGTTTTGCAACAGCTGGTGGCACACAGGTTTGGAAACACTAAGTTAAGTAATAAACTTTCAAGTGTTTTGAAACCAAACTTAGTGTTTCCAAACCAGTGTGCCTCCAGCTGTTACAAAACTACAACTCCCAGCATGCATGGTCTGTCAGTGCATGCTGGGAGTTATAGTTTTGCAACAATTGCAACAGCTGGAGGCACTGAAGTAGGAAACGGACAATGTTTCCCAACTAGTGTGCCTCCAGTTGTTGCAAAACTACAACTCCCAGCATGCCCAGACTGCCCAGGCATGCTGGAAGTTGTAGTTTGGCAATATCTGAAGGATCAGATGTTGCCGAACTACAACTTCCAGCATGCTTGGGCAGTCTGGTATGCTGGGAGTTGTAGTTTTGCAACATCTGGAGGTCCACAGTTTGGAGACCACTGTATAATGGTCTCCAATCTGTGCTCTTCCAGGTGTTAGAGAACTACAACTCCCAGCATGCCTGGACAGACTGAGCATGCTGAGATTTGTAGTTTTGCAACATCTGGAAGAGCACAGATTGGAGACCATTATACAGTGGTCTCCAAACTGTGGACCTCCAGATGTTGCAAAACTACAACTCCCAGCATGCCCAGAAAGCCAAAGGCTGTCTGGGCATGCTGGGAGTTGCAGTTTTGAAACTCTCAGAGGCAGCGGTGAGATCGCTTTATGGCGATCTCACTGCTGCCAATGAAGATGCCGCACTGCTGCCGGAAACTCACCTCCGGGACCCAGCGCCGTCGGGACCGCCTGGAGGACGCCGCCCGCGCCGGGACCGCTTGGGACGCCACATGGCCGGGTAAGTGATGCCGGGGGACGGGTCAGGGACACTTAGCAGAGCGGTGTGTGTCCCGATCCCCGTGATCGGGACTCACACACCGCGCTGCTAAGTATTCTGATAGCGAAACGCTGCTATCAGCTAGTCAGATTTGACTAGCTGATAGCAGCGATCGCTGGGGGGGGGGGGGATGAAACCCCCCCGTGGTCGCATGGTAAGATGGCTGGCTATCAGTGATAGCCACCATCTTACCGGGCGCTGCGGGATGCCGCGAGTAGCTGCAAAAATGTTCATGGCGTACCTGTATGTCATGGGTCGGGAACACCTTCCCACCCATGACGTACAGGTATGTCATAGGTCGGGAAGGGGTTAATGGCCAGGATAATGTTGCATATGCTGCTACATCACTCCACAAATTAAAGTATATAGAGCAATAGGCAAATGGAAGGCAACTGTTGCTTTCTGTAAGGATCCAATATGCTTTCCATTTGATATGTTCATAATGGAAGCATGACTCTACAATGATCATAGTTTTTTATGTGGTTTAGAGCTCAGATCTGTTTGGAAATTCTTTGAGATCTTGGTTTCTATCAGTAAAAAGCTTTCTTGCTTTTCACACTTCCTTGTATTAAAGAAAATCAGCAGGAGGAGATGTGATACCGAAACTATTTTGCGAGTTAGTCACATTTAATGTAAACATTTGAATCCAAGCTGTGTTAATAAAAGGAGTTGTGATTACATTGTTATTATCATCAATAGTTAATTTTCCATTTTTATTCACTATTATGAATTTAGTTTAAAAATGTTTTAAGCACCATGTGAGCTAATTTGTGACTGTACTATGATCATCTCCATACAGAGGTTGCAATTGCGTAGTGAGAACAAAGGGTACTACGCTGTGTTCTATTACTTTGTTATTTGGGAAAGCTTTAAAAAAATAAAATAAAATAGCCAGATAAATCTTGAAATTAAAATTTTTGGCGTGCGCTACTTAGTTTGAAATGAATAGGCTATGCATATATTTAAAATAGTCTTAGAAACAAATGCCCTGAAGTAATTTTACATTTATAATAAACCAAAAGGTTAGTAAAACTTGATCAAATTGTGGCCTTATAAATAGAGATGAGCGAACTTTTGAAAAATTTGATTCAGCCCATTCACAGAATTTTCTGAAAAAGTTTGTTTCGATCCGAAATTTTTTGCAGCGAATCTATATTAAAAAAGGCTATTTCTAGCCTACATACAGCCTCTATAGGGGTATAGAACACTTTGCTGTGTTCTAAAATGCATACGGAGTGTGCTGGGGTAGTGAAATGATACTGATATTCAGAATAACATGCAGATTACCGGCATCACTTTCAGAATCACTGCAGCACAGCAGCACAATGACAGAGCGTGGTTGTGGCATCAGTGTAAGGAGACCATATAGTGACTGAATGACACAGCGTGGAGGTGTTGGCAGCATGAGGAGACCATATAGGGGCTGAATGGCACAGCGTGGAGGTGTTGGCAGCATGAGGACACCATATAGTGGCTGAATGACACAGCTTGGATGAGGCTTAAGCATGAGGACACCATATAGTGGCTGAATGACACAGCGTGGAGGTGTTGGCAGCTTGACGAGATCATATAGTGGATGAATGGCACAGCCCGAAGTTGCCAGCAGCATGAGTAGGCACTAGGCCTTCACAATCCCTAAGATTAAAAGATGAATTTAGAAATTTAAACCAAAGATTTTGGATAGCGTGTGCTATGAGGAGATCATTAAAATGTCTGATTTTTTAATTTGAAATTTAAATCAAACTTTGAGGGGCCCGGACTCCATCGTGTGGGTATGAAGGACCAAATCCAACAAGCCCCCACAGCAACATCAGTAAACCATATATTGCTTGAATGACACAGCTTGGAGTTGGCTGATGCATGAGTACACAGCAGGGCTTCCCAATCCCCCCCAAAAAACACAACAATTTTTGAAATTTTTGAAAAAGATTTTAGATAGCGGGTGCTACCTATGAGAAAATTTGAAATTCCCAGACCCTACAGCGGCATCAGTAAACCATATATTGCCTGAATGACACAGCCTGAAGTGTGCTGATGCACGAGTACACAGCAGGGCTTCACAATCCCCCCCCCCCCCCAAAAAAAAAAAAAAAACAATTTTAGAAATTTTTGAAAAAGATTTTGGATGAGAAAATACCTATGAGAAAATTTGAAATTCCCAGACCCAGGCCCAGCAGCGGCATCAGTAAACCATATATTGCCTGAATGACACTGCTTGGAGTTGGCTGATGCATGAGTACACACCAGGGCTTCACAATCCCACCAAAAAAACACAACAATTGTAGAAATTTATGAAGATTTTTGGATAGCGGGTGCTACCTATGAGAAAATTAGAAATTCCCAGACCCAGGCCCAGCAGCGCCATCAGTAAACCATATATTGCCTGAATGACACAGCCTGGAGTTGGCTGATGCATGAGGAGACCATTGAAATGTCAGATTTTTTAATTTGAAATTTAAATCAAACTTTGAGGATCCCGGACCCCAGCGTGTGGGTACAAAGGACCAAATCCAACATGTGGCCGTGAGATGTAGGCGCAACGTCTCCATTGCCCTGACCGGCCCTTTTTTTTTGTAAACTTGTTTAAGAAGAAGCGCATATCCAAGAGTCCAGAAGACTCTATAATGCAGGATGGTGGGCCACAAATAGACATTCTTCTCTAAAGTAATGTTTTCTGAAATAAAGAAGCAGAGTTTATCCATCTCCGTATTATTTTTGACAATTTTAATTAAACAATCACACACAACAAGCGTTCAATGGTATAATGGTTATTATTCTTGAAAATTCAAGTTTATTACTGAGAAAATTATCATAAAATTAGAAAAAAAAATTACCCAAGAGGGTTTAATAAGACCATAC